>NC_138768.1:436844169-436944169 GCF_965119305.1 Pelophylax lessonae | reverse complement strand
TTATTGTTTGGCTTGATGTACAATTCAGGCACATTGTCCAAATTTGTAAAAATCTGTCCCGATGTGCAGACGTCAAATAAAAAAAGGCTATAAAAAATGTTGCTATCAAACTCTTCAAAGCAATCATTCATTCAACTGAATTAAATAGAAATCAGATATTGCCAGATAGAAAATCTGTCAGGCCATGCTATCATGCAAAACTCAGGTCTACTGCTGTCCATGAAGTGGGTGCTTACTTACATCTTTCAAGCTTGTTTACAGTATTTATGGTGAAAACTCTTGAGATTAAATAAAAAGCTCTTACTGTTCTTACACCTAAGCGCTAATAAGTACAGTAACCAATTGACACCAGTTATATTTCATCTTGTGCTCGTTTGACATTAGAGGAGTAAATTGTATTGGATAAAATTAGTTACTGTACTTTAAAGCCGAGTTCCACCCAAAAAGTGGAACTCCTGCTCATTTGCTTCCCCCCCCCCCCCCTTGGTGCCACATTTGGCACCATTCAGGGGGGAGGGGGGAATGGGTACCTGTTTTTGAAAGGTAACTTTCCCCACTTCCCGGAGACGGCGCCGCGGCGTTGTCCCTCAGAAGTTTGGCCCCCTCCTCCTTCTCCAGCCGCCGAGCCAATCTGAATGCGTAGCGCGCTTCGCACATGTGCATTAAGGACCCGCCCGTGAAGCCGCAAAGGCTTCACTGCCGGGTTCCCTCACCAGCAATGACGGCGGTAGCACCCAACAGCTGATGGAAACATTGACTGTGGTGCTGACATCGCTGGACTCCAGGACAGGTAAGTGTCCTAATATTAAAAGTCAGCAGCTACAATATGTGTAGCTGCTGACTCTTAATTTTTGGAGGGGGAGAGGGGAGGCTGGAACACCGCTTTAAGTGTATGTCAGGGGAAAAAAAAATCACACACACACATTCAGTACATCTCTCAAGTTCATGCAATATACTGTACGTACATTTCACTGTTTTATCCCTTTAAAAGTGCTGCAAGTACAGAAAACCACAGTGTCACAGCCAGAAATCCAGTGAGCTCCTAGCTTTCTGTTTGCGCTGACAGCACAGTTGGGTTGATTTCCTAAAACTAATGAGTGCGTAATCTGGTGCAGCTCTTCCAATCCAAGAAACCAATCAGCTTCCAGTTTTTTATGTCAAAGCTTAATTGAACAAGCTGAATTTAGAAGCTGATTAGCTGCCATGCAGAGCTGCACCAGATTCCGCACTCTCCAGTTTTGGTAAATAAACCACAGTGTTTGCTACTCTGAAATCCCAAGCAGTGTGTTCAGCCCTGCCTGCTGGACCACAGAACTCTGCTTATCTCTCACAATTCCCTCTCCCAGTTCACTTGCATACACTGAGAAAATAATGCTGCTGACTCAACGCCGCCCGCCTACACACTATATCTAGGGAAAGTGCACCTAGGAGATGTATTTCTATAAGACTGTGTGCATACATCTGGTTTTAAAGGAGCTAATCCTATGTATAACAGAGGTAACTTTCTTGTAAAAAGAATTGCTGCTCCTGCGCTTGAGGGCTTGCCATGCGACTTGGATAGCTGGAAACCGATCTCAGATGGTATTGTCATCATCCTGCTGTGCTGCCACTCTTAAAGGGTCAGAGAAACCCAAAGGAAACTGAAAAGAAAGAATGCCAAGGACGCACCAGCCTAACTAACGCAATACCTTTAAAACAATTTATTGTTTAAAATTGTATGTACATTATACTCACAAAAATGGATAAAAAACAGGCACAAAATGGAATAATAAGTCCACCGAAAATGTCCACTGCACGTAGTTCGCTGGTACAGACCATGGTAAGATGTAGACCTCTAAATAAAGCTCACGGGTTTCGGGGGTATACTCCATTTTTGTGAGTATAATGTACATACGATTTTAAACAATAAATTGTTTTAAAGGTAATGCGCTAGGCTGGTGCGCCCTCTGCATTCTCTCTTTTCAGTAACTTCCTTACCCCTGCCCATGACGGTGACAGTTTGCCTTCTTGGTCTTGTGGAAGGTCTGGCACCCACCAGGGCTCAACGTACTCTATTTAGTTCACTGTTATTTTACGCTCGTAAGGCGTTAATCCTTTAATGGAAAAAAACAGAGACACCCTCCCTGACTTATTGGAAGGGGCTGGTGAATAAGGGGGTTCCATTCTACAAAGCTATATATCTGAGCAGAGGGTGCCCAAAAAATTTTGGGAATGTCTGGAAAAATTTGGTTAGACAATCCTGCTACTGCCACATAGAGCTATAATAATTCTGCCTTTCGCATGATATGGTTAGGATGTTGTCTGTTACGGAGGGCATGGATGAAGTATAAATCATCCTGGTGAATACCCTTCCAGATTTTCTTATTATCCTTGAAAGGTTCCTTATCCCATTACAGTGTCTGAGATGTGTCCTGTACTCCTTACATAGGCTCAAGGTTGATCTCTTATATGTTATATGGTTTGGTGCCTTTGTAGTTGTGCTGCTTTATATATTTTGCCTTGTACCCCCTTGGGAGTTTCTCTGTATCCAAGTGGGTGGAGTATCTCATGGGTGGGATTGCCTGGAAATGAGGCGGGGGGGGGGGTTCTTACTTGTGGTTCTGTTGTTTTATTTTTGAGCCTTGTGTGGCTGACAGTGTTATTTTGCATTTTTCTTTTTTCTATGCAAAATCAAGAAACAGAAATTTTCAACAAAAAAAAAAAGGGGCTAGACCTGCAGGAGTTTTACAAGCCTAGTGATAATGTCAATGGTAGTAATAAAAGCTGCTTCTCACTACAGGACCAAGGTAAAAAAATAATGATGGAGCAGGTCAGGGAGAGGGAGGTTTGGGGTAAACTTGTGATACCTGGACAAACACTTAAGGAATTAACATTTAAGAATTTGAATTCTTTTAAACAAGGCCACTTGTGGTGTTTTAGTACTTTAACTCACAGGTACACCCTATTTCATGAAGATAGTGCTATAATAAACACGACAATACAGTATATTTTTAATTGAGCTGTGTGAAAGTAACAATCAAAACTAATGTTAAACTGCTTAGGTTGCCATCAACAGGGGGCAAGCCATACTTGCTAAATGCTCCCCAAATATGTGGGATGAAAGGGCATATTGTCCAAATGCACACAAGCCATTAATGAGACATTTGCTTTGCTAACCATTTTATTGCTGCAAAATGAACATTGTATGAAAATCCTCATCTTCTCTCTTTTTGCTTCCTTTTGATCTGGTAAATATACCATTGAGAGCGTTTTGCTAAATCTGTTTAATAAGTGCAAAAATATTGATATTTTTGGAAATTTACAGCTGTCCTTTTACACACTTCCAGTGTTGTCTTAAGTAGCCTAATTGAGCTTCCTAGTTTGTATCTTAGCATTACAGTTAGTGTCTATGCTTTGGAGTTGAAGACAGTTGGACAAGTGGTTAAGTTGTTTAGAAATTGGGTAGGGCTGGCACCACTCATCCTTTAAAAATGCTATGTCTTCTCAGACCACAACTGAAAATTAAGTGCTTTCTCACTGATAAACAGGTATGTTTCTGTACTTGCAGTGTCTTTAAAAATAATTCAATATTATATTCGGCTTGCACAGCTCCACCTGGCTCCCTCCAGTGTGATTACGTCACTGCCTATCTCACGCATAGCGCCGAGTGGCATAGTACTGAAATATGCCTATATTTGACTTCTGAATTGTGAGTGGTATTTTTTACTCTTAATAAATATATTGTATGGGCGATCTGCACTATGTTTTTTTTCTTCTTGCCTCTTACATATATGATACTATGCTGAGAGCTGTGGACTGGATTTGATCTGTCAGAGGAAGCAGTGCCACTTTTACACTGCAAAGGTGCATACTGACCTCCTTTAGGTAGTGGGGTCCACCCAAGCAGGTGAGAAGACACCCTTAGGTGGGGTGAAGGGCACTGTGGTGAACAAAGGCTGTTACACATGAGATTGTCTCTTTGGTTTATGGGATTACACGATTCGTGGATTTTATACATATATATCTTTATGGACTGGCACTGAAAGATGGACTCACTTTGATATATATATATATATATATATATATATATATACAGTATCTCACAAAAGTGAGTACACCCCTCACATTTTTGTAAATATTTTATTATATCTTTTCATGTGACAACACTGAAGAAATGGCACTTCGCTACAATGTAAAGTAGTGAGTGTACAGCTTGTATAACCGTGTAAATTTGCTGTCCCTTCAAAATAACTCAAAACGCAGCCATTGATGTCTAAACCACTGGCAACAAAAGTGAGTACACCCCTAAGTCAAAATGTACAAATTGGACCCAAAGTGTCAATATTTTGTGTGGCCACCATTATTTTCCAGCACTGCATTAACCCTCTTGGGCTTGGAGTTCACCAGAGCTTCACAGGTTGCCACTGGAGTCCTCTTCCACCCTCCACAAAATCACGGAGCTGGTGGATGTTAGAGACCTTGCGCTCCTCCACCTTCTGTTTGAGGATGCCCCACAGATGCTCAATAGGGTTTAGGTCTGGAGACATGCTTGGCCAGTCCATCACCTTTACCCTCAGCTTCTTTAGCAAGGCAGTGGTCGCCTTGGAGGTGTGTTTGGGGTCGTTATCATGTTGGAATGTTGCCCTGCGGCCCAGTCTCCGAAAGGAGAGGATCATGCTCTGCTTCAGTATGTCACAGTACATGTTGGCATTCATGGTTCCCCCAATGAACTCTAGCTCCCCAGTGCTGGCAGCACTCATGCAGCCCCAGACCATGACACTCCCACCACCATGCTTGACTGTAAGCAAGGCACACTTGTCTTTGTACTCCTCACTTGGTTGCTGCCACACGCTTAATGCCATCTGAATCAAATAAGTTTATCTTGGTCTCATCAGACCACAGGACATGATTGCAGTAATCCATGTCTTTAGTCTGCTTGTCTTCAACAAACTGTTTGAGGGCTTTCTTTTGCATCATCTTTAGAAGAGGCTTCCTTTTGGGATGACAGCCATGTAGACCAATTTGATGCAGTGTGCGGCGTATGGTCTGAGCACTGACAGACTGACGCCCCACCCCTTCAACCTTTGCAGCAATGCTGGCAGAACTCATACGTCTATTTCCCAAAGACAACCTCTGGATATGACGCTGAGCACGTGCACTGAAATTCCTTGGTCCACCATGGCGAGGCATGTTTTGTCATCCTGTTAAACCGCTATATAGTCTTGGCCACCGTGCTGCAGCTCAGTTTCAGGGTCTTGGCAATCTTCCTATAGCCTAGGCCATCTTTATTTACAGCAACAATTCTTTTTTCAGATCCTCAGAGTTCTTTGCCATTATGTGGCATGTTGAATTTCCAGTGACCAGTATGAGAGAGTGAGCGCGGCGATAACACCAAATTTAACGCACCTGATCCCCATTCACAACTGAGACCTTGTAATACTAACGAGTCTCATGACACCGGGGAGGGAAAATTTACAATTGGGCCCAATTTGTACATTTTCACTTGGGGGTGTGCTCACTTTTGTTGCCAGCGGTTTAGACATTATTGGCTGTGTGTTGAGTTATTTTGAGGGGACAGCAAATTTACACTGTTATACAAACTGTACACTCACTACTTTAAATTGTAGCAAAGTGTAATTTCTTCAGTGTTGTCACATGAAAAGTTATGATAAAATATTTACAAAAATGTGAGGGGTGTACTCACTTTTGTGAGATACTGTATATATATTTATATATATTTTTATATCTATATATATCTATATGTAGAGATAGATAGATAGATAGATAGATAGATAGATAGATAGATAGATAGATAGATAGATAGATAGATAGATAGATAGATAGATAGATAGATAGATAGATAGATAGATAGATAGATAGATAGATAGATAGATAGATAGATAGATAGATAGATAGATAGATAGATAGATAGATAGATAGATAGATACATGGAAATATATCTATATATATATATATTTGTGTATATAATAGTTATTGTATTTTATTTTATTAATATTATTTTGATTACTGATGAACTTTATATATGCACTTAATGTATTGAAGGAGACCGATGCGCCCTTGAAGGTAGTATATATTAGTTGTATTTACACAGGTGGTTGGATGCAGACTGATGTTAAGCTGCCTCCTATATCATTTAGTTTTGTAGCATGGTCTTCTTGAATTTAGCTATAGGAATAGCGCAGAAGGTATATTTATATATACATTTAAAAGTAATACACCTGGGGAAATGTGTATGTATCGCAGACATGTAATAAAAATGACTTTCTGGACATTGTGGAAGCAGAGCAAGTGCTCAGTAATGCCCCAACATGTATCAATTTGTGTTTGTCTTTTTACTATATTTATTTATGGAGATTAAGGTTATGTATAAGAAATAATCTAACTTTATCAATTTATCTAGAAACTGTGTTATATAAACGTTTTGTCTTTCTCTTTTGAAAAGCTCACTGTGCAGATTTAATCTGCCCCCTGTGTCAATCTTCCATTATGTGTCCTCTTTCAGAAAGTGAAAACAACTGATCTCCCACCAAGTCACATCTGCTCTGAGTCCATATTATAGCAGACGAAAAAAAATGACACCCTGAACCCTATAAACCAATAAAGATTGTCTGATTTGGTTTGCCCCTGTTGTTACCAAGCAGGCAACCCACTGGGTTAAGGACTGGTGACATCTGTTTAAAAAATGCCAAGAGTTAGAGGAACAAAAAGGTAATAAATCAACTCTATACAAGGTGCTCTGCGGAATTCATAATCCCTTCCACTCCGGAGTACAACACGAAGAGTGCCTTGGCCAGAAGTGCTTCGTCCATGTTCAACTTGTAATAAGATATGGATTTTTAAATTTGCGAAAAATAGGAGCCATAAACTAAAATATTAATAAGGCAATAAGGTCTTTCTGAAATGAATTTATGTACTGTTACACATTCCAAAAAAAAAATATCCTAATTATTTTAGCTTGAGCTGAAAAGTGTTTGTTTGCAGCCATATTTCAGCAGCAGAAGAAGAGACTTTGATAGGTAAGGTTATTGCTGCTGTTGTTCTGTACTGAGTATATATAACCTATAGCTGTCAATTATTCCCAATTTCCTAGGACACTTCTAGGTGTTGGAGATATACCTCTGAAAATGTCCTGGATTTTAGAAACAGAAATTCAAATGCCATATTCAGTCTAGATAATCTATTTTTTTTATTGATGTTAAATGCTGAACTCCAGGTAAATATAAAAATAACACTATTTAATCAATTTATGTTTTTGTTCAGAAATCATAAAACAGAGCTAGTATAAGTACCCCAAAACCGTATCTGTATTAAATCCTTATTTTAGGCAAACAGCTTAGTACACAGATAAAATACCTATATGAGGGCTGTCTTGCCTGCAAAATGGATTTTTATTTCGGTTCACCAGTCCTGAGATTTATGCAGCTCAGCAGAATACAACCCATACTAGCTAGGGATCGACCGATTATCGGCAAAGCTGATATATCGGGGGCCGATATTCACTTTCCCTGATATATCGGAATCGGCCGGAGGTTACCAATATTGCCGATATTTCGAGAAAGTTCTTGTACCTGAGTGATGCCTGCAGCTAGAGGCATCACCCCGGTACTGGCGTCCATAGCCGACGGTTGGCTGTCTTGTAATTACACCCGATGACGCTGAGAATCCGCTCGGCTGTCATTACAAGGAGTGGGAGGGGAGGCGGCTCACCCAGGTCTACAGTTCCACCGGGAGACCCGGATAACCAGCCTGCATGGCCGCCAAAGTCAAACAGCATTCGGCTCTGATGGGGTCTCTATGTAAAAACCAGGAAGTGATGTCATGACATCACTTCTGGGTACTCGGCGTCAGATTTAAAAAAATGACAGCATTCAAAACAGCCAAACTTGGTATTTTGAATGCTTTTAAGTGCAGAGGAGGGGTTTGGGGTCTTTTAGACCCCCAGATCCCTCCACAAGAGTACCTGTCAAGTGATAAAAAAAAAAAAGAATTTAAAATGTACAAAAATATCGGCCCATATCAGCCGATACTGACATTCAATGGCCAAAATATTGGTATTGGTATCGGCAACAAAAAAACGATATTGGTCGATCACTAATTCTAGCAGGTGAGTAAAAGGAGAAGAAGCACACTGAAGAGCTGATATATCTGTCACATTGCTCTCTCCCTCAATCAGTATGCTTTTTGCTCTCCAGCACACCTGATTGACTGCTTATGCTACTCATTCCCCCTTTCAGCTTTACAGCCTGTGCAGCACATTGCAAGAGACTGATACCAAGTCAAACGCAAGTACTTACACTGCTTACAATAAAATAAAATAAAAATACACTTATAGTATACTAATGAATACTGATTATTTTGCAAGGATATCTGTCTAAAGTTCAGCTTTAACTTTTTATTATAACAGCAGAAATCAGGTTAAAAGATGAAAAACTACCAGTGTCTGCCAATTAAACTACATTGGATTTCACAGTGCTTTTAATGGGCCTATTGAACAAGTGTGAGAACAGAGATACCTTCACTAATGTGCTGATGTTCTTTCAATGTCACATCAGCAGGCTGAGGGAAGGGAGATAACACTGCTGTATTCATCCACTGTATAACTCTAACTTTTCCTGAGAAATAAACAAAATCCTCTCCAGGTCAGTTATATACATTGCAAGGACTTTAGTACACGTATTTGCAGAGTCCAATCCACTGCTATTGCATTGGAACCCAGGGCCAGGACAAGGCTAGTGCAGAAGGGGCAGCTGCCCTGGGGACAATGCTTTCATGTAAGTGGGGAGGATGCCACATGGCAAGTTGCACCCACCTCATCACCTGAGTGCCCTGCCTTTCTCTACACTGGTTTGACCATCCAGGTGAGTCTGCAGCTGCTGTATTAGTGTCACTGAGATCATATTGCTCTTATTACTGTCACCTCTCCCAGCTTGGGGAGGGCTGTCTGTGTGCAAGTGTTAATCGGAGGGGTCTGTATGTGTATAAGACTGGAGTTTTCTGTGTACATGTGAGAGTTGGAGGCATCTGTGTGTGTACAGGTGGGGGGCTGTATGTGTACAAATGGGAAGGAGAGGGTTGTTTGGGGGTAGGCCCTGCCAGGTAGGCTTCACTGGGACCTGTGACTTCTTTAGGCAGCCCTGCTTAGTCTGCCCAGGCACCACAGACCAAGAGCTTTGGATGAAGTATGGAAGGATGTTCTGCAATGTGAAAGGGGCATTTGAAAGCAAGACAATGGATTTTGAATTGCTATTTGTGGAGCAGAGGGATGACAGAACGAACAGTGCTGAACACCCATGTGGAAGCACCTAGATTCAGGAAAAGTTGATTAGGACAACATTTAAGGAGAAAGCGAAGGAATGGAGGTCAATACCTCCTCTGGGAAAGAGATCCTGCAGAAACACAATGATCAGAAGGTAAGAGCCTGTCACAGCACAGTCCACGTGAAAGCAACCTGATCTCCTATGGATAGCTATAACATAATAATCTCTTAATTATTCTGCAATGATTCATTGATTATTAGTTTAATGTGGAACCAAGCATTTCCCCCAGGTTCTGTAACACTGAGGTATGACCACACTTGTATCCCCCTAGGGCAGTGATGGCGAACCTTGGCACCCCAAATG
Organism: Pelophylax lessonae; assembly: GCF_965119305.1. Classification (NCBI taxonomy): domain Eukaryota; kingdom Metazoa; phylum Chordata; class Amphibia; order Anura; family Ranidae; genus Pelophylax; species Pelophylax lessonae. The sequence goes on along the minus strand of NC_138768.1, from coordinate 436,934,549 downwards.
TTTTGGAACTACATTTCCCATGATGCTCAACTACACTGCAGAGTGCATGAGCATCAAGGGAAATGTAGTTCCGTCAACAGGAAGTGCGGTCGACGCACTTCCTGTTGACGGCATACCACACAGCATCACTTCCTCCATCTTGTGGAACGCAAGTCGGCTAGCGATCCCGGAAGTGGACGCATGCTACGTTCTTATGTGGTTTATACTAACGCTGTCTACCCTATCTACATTTGTGAGTAGTTTTTTTATCTAATATATTTAATAAAAGTTACTATGGGCTTCACTATGTCTGGCTCCTTCCCTTCCTTCTGAATGTGTAACCGAGAGGGACCATTAGTAAGGGTTGGAGGCTCGCCTGGTGAAATACAGATCCATCCATCCCCAGGGCTGTTTTGGAGAGTTACTGCTTTTTAAGGTTTGATTACCTTTAACATCTGGTGAGTGGATCCCCAAAGGGGCCGTTTGGAGCACTTTTTTACCACTGTGTGGAGCACCTCAAGCACTTTCTGTCCAGCACCTTATTTGAATATATTAATGGACTCATAATTTTGGACTGCACTTTAGTTTGCACCAAATCACTTTAGCACTAAGCATCTTGATTATTGCACTTTATATTGTGATATATAATAATTTTTTATTGGCAGATTTTTATCACTAAGTGCACTTTATATTATTCATTATTGGAGGATTGTATTTATTTATCACTTTCCTGGTAGCGCTGTTATATAACGTTTTTATTTCATTTCAAAAGGAGGAATCCAAAATATACTGGTAAACTGCTAATCACCATTGGTGTCTGAATGGTTTCAGAAACCACAGTTTGGTTAGTGTCCATGCAACAAATCTCCCTCTTGTGAATATAATTTACCATAAGAGGAGAGCAGACACTTATTTCTATAAAGCAACACATTTCCTCAGCCTAGTTCCTTTAACTCCCAGCTGGATACAAGAGGGGTTGGGGAATTTCCTTTTGCAGAGGCACTGCCACTTTTCTCTGCAAGCAAGTGTTAAAGTGTACCTGTGCTCAGCGTATGGGCATTAAACTATTTACATATTCTTAACAAACAGTAGAAGAGCTTTTAAGCAAGTAATCCCTGACCTATCTAGCTATTTCTAATGTGAAGTTATTAATTTGCAAGAATCCAAAAAAAAAAAAAAAATCGCAAAAAACAGTTGCATTTCAGACAGCTTAGGAACACCTGCTGTGTGTTTACAATAGAGGGAGGCCTGGCTGCCAAAACTCTTGTTCAACAGAAAGTAACAAGAAAAGAGTTAAAGCGGAGTTCCGGGCACAGAATCGTTTTTTTTTTTTCAATCTCCCCCTAACAATCACCCTTACACATCGATACATCCGCTAATCCTGGTTAGAATGGTGAAATAATGAGTTTGCAAGAATAAAATCTTACTTTATATAATTTCTGATGTGCGGCGCCATCTTTGTTGTGGATTGCCGAGTCCGTTGTAGGGAAATGTCTTCCCTTCTTCCTGATTCCAGTGGGCGTAGGCCTGTGAGTCAAGAAATGAGAACAGTGGTCGGCCGCCCATGTGACTGCAAAGTGCATCATGGGAGGGCCGAGGAAGAGCTCCCAGGACGCATTGCGGCAGGAAGTGACGAGGAGAGCCGAGGCACAGGAGGGAGGAAGTCCTTTGAAAGGTGAGTATACAAACCTCTGTAAACAGGTAAGTGAAAAAAAAAAAACTATGGGAATATCCAATTCTGACTCAGCGGAGAGTAAGGAATACAATGCAGTAATTATTAGAAATTGAATTTTGTGCCCGGAACTCCGCTTTAAGCCTTCAAAGCCTAGGTGGTGAATTTAAAATATTCATTTCTTTACCGTGTTTATAGATGAATGAGGACTTCTTTTAAGTTGCTCCTACTACTTGTTCAGAAAATGTTACAGAATAATTGTGTTATGTTAAGAATTTAGTTTAAAAGTTACCTTTAATTAAAAAAATAACAAGTGCATATATTTTTGCAGGTAAAAATGTGCATTTATTATATTTTAAAACAGGAGCTTGCAAGGTCCTGAACCCGCAATCTTCCCATCATAGGTGTGTGCAGCCTATTGAATTAGGGTGTGCACACCAAAGCTCAAACACACATGAATGGTTATGTGCATACAGTATATATCTAATATATATATATATATATATATATATACACATAATATTGTCAAAAATATCAGGAAGCATGTCATTACAAGCACATGAACTTTAATGGCATCCCAGTCTTAGTCCGTAGGGTTCAATATTGAGTTGGCTCACCCTTTGCAGCCTTTAATAGCTTCAACTCTTCTGGGAAGGCTGTCCACAAGGTTTAGGAGTGTGTCTATGAGAATGTTTGACCATTCTTCCAGAAGAGCATTTGTGAGGTCAGGCACTGATATGTACGAGAAGGCCTGGATCCCAGTCTGCGCTCTAATTCATTCCAAAGGTGTTCTATCAGGTTAAGGTCAGGACTCTGTGCACGCCAGTCAAGTTCCTCCACCCCAAACTTGCGCATCCATGTCTTTATGGACCTTGCTTTGGGCAAGGTTCGCTCAGATTAAGCAGATTGGCTCAGTGGGAGATCTTTCTCTTCACCCAACTAGCACACAGAGCAATAATGGTAATGCAAACTAAGTGATTAGGGTATTCCCAGGTACATATGGCACACCCCTTGCGCACGTCTATGCTTCACATAGCACTGTATGGGCTTTTAGTTACTGAGCTGTAAGCACTGCGCTCGCACTTCATTTATACTACAGGTCAGTCTGCCATGGTGGTGGTAATTTATTCACTGAATAAGGTTAATTTGTGAAAAACACGGCTGTGCAAGAGCGGGGAGTCCCTGCCCACTGTCACACTGAGGGGGGTGCTGAGGAGGACAGGGGGAAACTAGAATATGTTACATGTTACACCCTAAATCCAAGTGTTGCATGTAATATGTTCTAAAAGGTGAACATAGCCTTTAAGTGTTAGGGGCCTAGAAAGTAATTTAGGGTGCATTATCTAGGTTAGGTTAAGGCAGTGGTTATTACCTTGGGGAGATGCAGACTAGAATACTGAAATCACTGAGCAGCAATTGATATCACCTGTGATGTATTTCAGTTATCTTGCAAACCTGGCCCGTTAGTGGGTCAACAGGAGTTGAGAACCACTGGGTTAAAGGACTTGTAAAGTCAGGAAGGTTTTTTATCTTAATGCATTCTTTGCATTAAAATAAAAAATGTTCTGGGTGTAGCAGCCTCCCCAGCACCCCTTAATACTTACCTATGCCCATCTCTGTCTAGCAATGTCCACGAGTCCCTCGGCTGTCCTGGGACTCTCCCTCCTGATTGGGTGTGATACAGCCATGGCGCCATTGGCTCCCGTGGCTGTCAATCAAAGTCAGTGAGCCCATCAGGAGAGAGAGGGGGTGGGGCCAAATGGCAGCTCCATGTCTGAATGGACACACGAAGCTGCAGCTTGGCTCGGGTGCCCCCATAGCAAGCTGCTTGCTGTGGGGGCACTCAATAGGAGGGAGGGGCCAGGCGCAGGAACGAGGGAAGCAAGAAGAGGAGGATCCGGACTGCTCTGTGCAAAACCAAATGCACAGAGGAAGTAAGTATAACATTTTTGTTTTTTTGTTTTTTTAAAACGAGACTTTACAATCACTTTACCTTTTAGGGATGGGGTAAGGGTGGATTGTTGGGGACAGGTAAGAGGTAGGAATATATAAGCTTTATCATGTGTCATGTTTGGCCCTATTCACTTGTTTTTAGAAAAAAAAAGCCCTTCCCAAAGTTACCCAAACTACTAGCTAAAGAAGCAGGCCACATGGGAGTTAGTGTATGTATATCACTCAGGTAGGCTGGCAATTTATAATAAACTATCAAAAAAGATCTCTTTTAAATGCTACTACATTGCATGCAAATTCAGGAAAGTGTGGTTCTATCAGGAATTTGGCAAATATTTAGAACTGAGAATAAGTAAGACTATGTTTTGAAGCTTGAATCAAAGAGTCATTACTACCAAACAACCTGGATGATTAAACGTTACTACCCCACAAGGTCATTATCCGTTCAACAAGCCTTATCTAACTAATAATGAGATGTGAGGGTAATGGACTAAAACTTTTTGGATCTTTTTGGTATATAAAAGTGCAAATGTAATCTACAGTAAAATTACAAGGAACATTAATTGTGCTCAATCTCGCTGAAATATCATTTTCCACACTCCTTTGCTCTGTTTAATAACTGAACATGCACTTTATACTGCTCCCACACCTTCACTGAGTAGTAAACATCACTCAACATTTCTAGATCTAACATCAAAGCATTATCCATCATGACTCTGTTACCTGTGTAAAGTATAAAAGTACCATTATATGAGCCAATGTGCTATATCCCATTTTTAACAGTTTGGAAAGACAAGGGAGCATGTTCTAGTTAATGCAGGTGATGCTTTTTGCATTTTTACTAATATACGCCATATATTTCATTTTTTTGTAACAAAATAAAGTTCTTTTCCACCCCCCCCCCCAAAAAAAAAAAAGTATGTCCCTGTGTTAAAATGTTTATCTTTTTATTAATATTTAATTTGCAAGGTTACCAAAATGCTGCTTACCTGCTATGGCAAATAACACAGTATGAAACCCTTATGTTGTTCAAAGTAATGTATAGATGCTTTATTACTCGTTAAAACTCTATCTAGCTTAGTAAAGAGTATGTTATTGCAAAAGTATGTATATTAGGCATATTTTAACCACTTTACGTCTGCTCACTGTGCTGCTACTGCGGCACAGTGGCACGTTATCGTCTGGCGACGTAGATCTATGTCACCAGACATTACCCTCTCTCGGCAGCGCGCGCGCGCCGCCGGGGGCTTGCTCCCGCTGTATTCAGTCACAGCGGGAGTCGGGCCAGGGGATCTAGTGTGGAAATCTCCTAAGTGACAGGCAAGGTCAGATTGCAGGGCTCAGCATAGCTGAACCTGCGATCTGTCCCTGTGTCACTCAGTCACCTCCCCCCACACACGTCAGTAAGCACCAGGCATACATTAACCCCTCCCTCTCCAATAAAAATTAACCCCTTCCCTGCCAGTGTCATTTTTACAGTAACAGTGCATATGTAAAGCACTGATTACTGTAGTAATGTCACTGGTACCCCCAAAAATGTCAGTCAAGGGTCCGATGTCGCAGTCCCGCAAAAAAAATTTGCAGATCGCCGCCATTACTCATTAAAAAAAAAACACCAAAAATGACAGAAATCTTTCCCTTAGTTAGTAAACGCAATAACTTTTGCGCAAACTAATCAAAATACGCTTATTGCGATTTTTTTTTTACCAAAAATATGTAGCAGAAAACAAATTGGCCTAAAATGTTAAAAAATTTAGATTTTTACATTTTTTTGGGGGGAATTTTATTTAAAAAAAAAATGTGAAAAATATTGTTATTTTTTCAAAATTGTCGCTCTTTTTTTGTTTATAGCGCAAAAAGTAAAAATCGCACAGGTGATCAAATACCACCAAAAGAAAGCTCTATTTGTGGGGAAAAAAGGGACGTCAACTTAATTTGGGTACAGTGTTGCACGATCGCGCAATTGTCCGTTAAATTAACACAGTGCCCAATTGCAAAATATGGCCTGGTCAGGAATGGGGTAAAATCTTCCGGTCTTAAAGCGGTTAAAAATACGCTCATTGAGCATTTTTTTGTCAAAGACATGTAGCTAAATACATTTTGGCCTAAATATATGACAAAAACTGAATATATTGGATATTTTTTAACTGTCAAAGTAGAAAAATATTGTTATTTTTTCAAAATTGTCGCATTTTTTTATTAATATCGCAAAAAATAAAAATCGCAGAGATGATCAAATATCACCAAAAGAAAGCTCTGTTTGTGGGAAAAAAAGGACATAAATTTTGTTTGGGTACAGCATTGCATGACTGTGCAATTGTCAGTTAAAGTCGCACAGTGCCGAATCGCAAAAAGTGGCCTGGACGTAAGACAGCAAAATCCTCCGGTGGTAAAGTGGTTAAAGGAAACTACTCATGAAAGAAGTATTAGGACTTCCATAGCCCAATTTAAAAAAAAAAAAAAGGTAGTTCACTGGCTAACAAGCTGCACTTCTAGCTTTAGAACTTTTTTTAATTCATTGCCCTGACACAAATATACAACACAATAAAGTGACAAAAAATAATATGCTTATTCTCCAAAAATAATATATGCACATCAAATGCTTATTGGCTCTGTAATCTATTTTTCATATACCAGTAATTCTTACTGTGTTTTTCTGCCTCATTTTAACATCCTTTATGAGCTCCTAAATCTCCTCTTTTGCCCCCTCACTTCTATATTATATATAGTAGTGCATATAAGTTGCAGTCAGGTGCATTACTCTATGCACACTATAGTCTATAGTCCATCTCCGGAGCGAGCAAAAGAGAGTGTCCTTGTTCCTACATACAGTGGGACCATGGAGAATGAGCGTAGCCACCTTCTAACAAGAAATTAGAGCACAGCAACAAAAAAAAAAAAAGAATTTGGAGATTTGGAAGAGGCTGAGAACAATAGGAGATACTTTTTGTCACTTTAAGAGTTTAGTGTAACTTGGGAGTCGTAACTGTTAGTCTGCATGCTTTTTCCAGGTCAATTACTTTGAAAGTAATGAAAACAAAGGATCGATTTTGAGAACATAGTTGTTATAGATAGTCAGTGTATGAATTTATCAGTTAATTTATTAATTTAAACAAAGTAGCTGGACGTCATTGTTTTATAAGGAATTGATAAAGCATTCTGTCCACCACTTTGTACTTTCATTGTCCTTCAACCTGTAGTTTTCATTATCGTTGTTTACTGCAGGTTTGTTTTTTGCCTAGTCCTGTCTTTGAATACACATCTTCACCAATTTTAAACTGAAATTGTTTATATGGTAAAAGAAATGAAGATACGGCTGCACACCACGATCATTCAACATGAATTTATTTTGTCATCGAAGACTGCCACCAGGACATGGGACACAGAAGACAGGTGACGTGTTTCATACTTAACTCTTGCTTCTTCAAAGGTTTTTAAGAAGCACGAGTTAAGTGTGAAACATGTCACCTGTCTTCTGTGTACCATGTCCTGGTGGCAGCCTCTGATGACAAAATAAATTCATGTTGCATCAATAGTGGTGTGCAGCCGTATCTTCCTTTCTTTTCCCTAATACTACGGCGGCAACCCAAGGCTAGCACCCAGCCCATCTAATCCTATCCATTTGGATTACTTTCACCTGTAACAGCATCCTCTTTCTTTGGATCTGAAATTTTTTATAGAAAAAATTAGTGATTCCTGTGAATTTTAGCTGCCTGTATTTCTGGGCCTACTGGACACTATGGCATTTGGTCTTTACTAAGGGTGATATCTGCTTACATTTTTTTCATATTATGCTTGGTTTGAATTGTCCAGTTTTGTGTTTGGACAAAAAACATCTCTATCAAGTTCCACTCTTCATAAATTCTAGTAGTTTGGGTCAAGAGAATAATAAAACAGAAGTGTAGTATTTTCTCCAATAAATGAGCATTCATTTGGACTTTTTCTTCTATATAGCACTTTTTACATCAGCTCAGCCACTGTAGTACTTGAGCAATTATGAAGCAGCAAAGTATACAAATTTACAGATTGTTATGCAATAATATAACAAAAACAGTAAAGTCCTGTTTGGACACATTGGTGACTTAAACCTTACTTAACTATATGCTGTTGCTCAAATAAAAAGCAAGTACTGTAGTAAATAACTACAGACAGTTCTGCAAATTGTTTAACCACTTGCCAACCAGCAGTTGCAGGTTCCTGCGAATCACCGTAACTGTACGTTGGTTTGCGGGAGAGATCCTGGGAACCATTTGCCAGCGGAGAAGCCAATCCATGGGGCCAGCTGCCGTGATTGCTGCCAGGCACCCGCGATTTCACCCCGTGAAGAGAGAACGGCAGTCTGCTGTTGTAAATACAGCAGACCGTTGTTCTCTCTGAAATCAATCCAGAGCTCCTGTGTTCTTCCTATTTAGGAACACAGGTCTCTGTGTTGATTTCACAAGTCCATCCCCCCACAGTTAGAAGATACCCCCTAGGCTCACATTTAATCCTTTGATCTCCCTTGGGTTAACTCCTTCACTGCCAGCGTCATTATAATAATAATGATAATATTAATAGTAATAATAACCTAAACATTAGGCTTAATCTTCAGGGAAAGGTGTAAAATGGATAATGGTTTGGCAAACAAGCACAAGTACTCTAGCTTTTTGCAGTTGTTGCATAAAGTAGAGCACAGGACAAAAGTCAGAATTTATTACCTTCATCTCTTTTGCGTTTGTTACTCTCAGCATTAGATGATGTAATTCCCAGAATTCCACTGATCGAGTAAGAAGAACCTGCTGAGTCTGTGCTTACCGAGGAGACCTGAGTCACTGATCCAGTTGAAGCTGAAAGGAGCATAAATAAGACAAATTACACCAGCTTCATAATGGACAAGGGGAATATTAGGTCTACATAACCATTTGAATTATACTTTAGAGGCAAGTTATGCAAACATGTACACAAATGGATTCTAGAGTTGCCACTAGACCTTGTTTTTAAATGTGCCTAAAAGAAGAACTGTTGTTGTTGGACACAGCAACCAGACAGAATGATTTTTATCCTCCCAGAGTGGTATGGATTAGGAATGATATAATTTTATTTATACCCACTAGGTACCATGTACAAAACTAACTGAGGAATGAATAGTCTGTGTTGCCTATGTACCAACAATGTTTCCTTGCTGCCTTTTACTGACTGAAAGGCAGTTTATTGAACACCACTTTCATGACTCTAAGGGTCGGCTTACAACAGGTGTGCAAGGTCTGCACTGGATGGCTAGTTAAGCAAAATGCCTTGTCTCCTACTTCGTCGGCTGTGACAGTGTGTGCTCAAAAAAAATATACTGCATGCACTTCTTTTTTTCAACGCAGCACAATGCGATGCAATACACCGCCTTGCTCTGCGCTGCAGCCCATAGAACTTAATAAAATGTCACTGTGTGACATTTCAATAAAGTTAATTTAAACCTTATGCACCGTGATCAGCACATCTGCACTGCCGTGATCCTACTGCAGACCAGCAGCTGCATTCTAAGCTTTAACACTGTAAAAGACATATTTGCCTAAGGCTGCTTGCAGATTTGGTATCAGTCCTATTTATACTTTACTTTTATACTTGTAAAAAAGTAATGTAATCTGCATTCATTCAGCAACATCTCTTTATTTTTAAGTATCTGCAATCACATTTTATATAGCAGAAAATATTTTGATTTTCTTCTTTTTAACCAATTAGTTTGTTCTGTTCAGCAAAAAGTAAATATGTAGGGTGACAGTGTGAATAAAAGGAGAAGTATGGCCAAAGCTCTTTTGGCCATACTTCTTCTGTGGGTCACAGGAGTGCACTTTGTTCTGCACTAATTTAACCTAGATTTAGCCAGCAGCGAACTTAGGCTCCCTATCGGATGGCATCACACAGCCCTGTCCAGGTTCTGCAGTTATCCCAACAATAATTTCATGATCTGTGCCTGATTGGCAGCTGGCTCAGAATCTCAGGATGCCACTGAGAATCTGAGCTCCTGCCCCCTCCACAGTCTGAAGCTCCAGTGAGTGCTGGAGGGGCAGAGCAGTGACTTACAGTCATCTGCAAAATGAGCGATCAGTGGTATTTGATCACTCAGTTCTCTGGCTTAGAGGCTGCGGGGGGACAGCAGCATCGGATTGATGCTGCATCCACCTTGGTGAGTATAAATGTTTATTTTTTTTTTTCTTTTAATAAAGGAGATGAGAATTAAATATTCACTGCAATTATCCATATATGTTAAAAGCACCTGCACATAACTGGGTTTTTAAAGTAAATAGGAACTTGCTTTCACATGACTGAAAAATCAAAAGAATATTTAGCCTCATAAACTATTGTAGTCTTTGCAAGCAATTTGCCCAACTCAAGTATCACTTATCTCTGCATGTGGATAACAACATTTCCTTTCTTTATGGAGAAAAGGGAATATCTCACCACATGTATCCTGCATTCACCTTTTAGCCATTTTAAAGAAAAGATTGTAGTGGTCACTGGATGCACATCGATGACTCTGGGGATGTGCTGATGCCACACCACATCTTTGTGCAATATCTGTGTGTTTATGGCCAGTCTAGAAGTGTTCAAAGATATATAAGTGTAGGGCTCGCCCCCAGACATGCCGCTGAGAATAGACAAATTTTCCTACAATAGTGCAGAGGCTGCCATTCCTAAGCACAGTTCCATGCACATGGACAATACAGGCGCAGTCTAGGGGATGTCTTTTTAGAATTTATTGATGAATAACTTGAAACAGGAAATGGGTTAAGGGGTTCAGAGTTCTCCAAAATGATCAATAGAAGGACAAACTTCTAGAACAAATCCTTATAGCTGCAAACACACATTAAAATACCACAGTAGGTCTTACTCACAGGTAGTTCCTCAGTGAGGGAGATAAAACATCCTTCTCCATACCAGGACCTCAGAACAGTGCCCTTTAGCAAAACCCTTTTAGTAATCTTCTCCAGGCTCTCAGCCCCACACCTGCTGAGTTCCAAACTGCAAATCGTCAGCACACTCTAGCTTCCTCCCAGGGGCAGAAGCCCCAGGAGAACAGGAATCCTCCTAGCAGAGGGAGAACACTCTGCCCAGGCCTCTTAAACATTGATCACCTCCACAGCCACATTCAGGGTGTCCCCTTCCTAGGATTGGCTGAGGCAAGATAAATATTCTTAACTGGATATTTTACTTTCCCTGCCCTTTCTTCTGGAACCTTCTCCCAGAAGCAGGTAGGAGAAATTCAGAAAATCACAAATCCAGCTTAGGAAGCCCTGACAAGACAGAAACCCTAGATCAATGCTCCACTGACTAGAGTGAGGCCAAAAACTAAATTTAGCCTAACAACCTAACTGGAGCAAGGAGCTACACAAAGGTGATTGTATAATATATCACAGGCATACTAGCTGAGTGTTTATGTCATTTTCATGTCCTCTACAAACACCTCCAACGCTGGTTATATTTTTAACCACTTAAGCCCTGGAAGATTTTACCCCCTTCCTGACCAGGGGGTTTTTTGCGATTTTTTACTGCGTGACTTTAACTGACAATTGCGCGGTCGTGCGACGCTGTACCTAAACGAATTTCACGTCCTTTTTTTCCCACAAACAGAGCTTTCTTTTGGTGGTATATGATCACCTGTGCGATTTTTTGATCATGCGCTATAAACAAAAAAATAGCGTAAATTTTGCAAAAATAACAATATTTTTCACTTTTTTTTTATATGAAATTCCCCCAAAAAAATGTAAAAATCTAAATTTTTTAACATTTTCAGCCAATTTGTTTTATGCTACTTATGTTTGGTAAAAAAAAATCGCAAAAAGCGTATTTTGATTGGTTTGCACAAAAATTATCGTGTTTACTAACAAAGGGAAAGATTTTTGTCATTTTTGGTGGTTTTTTTTAACGAGTAATGGCGGCGATCTGCGATTTTTTTTGCGGTACTGTGACATTGCGGCGGACAGATCGGACCCTTGACTGACATTTTTGACACTTTTGGGGGTACCAATGACATTACTGCAGTAATCAGTGCTATATATATGCACTGTTACTGTAAAAATGACACTGGCAGGGAAGGGGTTAACTGTATTGGACAGGGAGGGGTTAAGTGTGTCCTAGGGGCGTGATTCTAACTGTAGTGGGACAGGTCTCCTAGTGTAAAAACAGAGATCAACGGTTCTACATAGTAGAACCGTCTGATCTGCATTTTTACACAGGGGAGAATGACAGGCGGCTTGTTTACATAAGCCGCTCTGCCTTTCTCCCGCTCTACCGACGATCGTAGTGTGACCGGCGGACATCGGGTCCGCCGGTCACACGCCCGCACTCCTCCGTGAACGAGCCGAGGCGGGCGCGCGCTCGCCCGCTATTGGCTCAAGACCCAGTGACAGGCGAGCGACGTAGATCTACGTCACTCTGCCTGGCCGGGGCTGACTGCCGCAGTAAATATACTGTGAGCAGTCGGCAACCGGTTAAGAACAATATAAACTGTCTGGAAAATCTGTCCAAGATAATCATTGATAGGGTGGGGAGAGGTAAACAGGTTTGAAGTGTTTCATACACAATCATTAATTTATCTGACCATTTTTAGCAGATCATGCGCAATCATCTTATGTCATTAGAGGAACTGTAGACATGGGGCAGAAACCTGGGATGAGACATTAGGTGCATTTAGCTTTTTATTTCTTTGTACATGACCACAAATAACACTTTCTTACTTTTCTCTTATAAAAACGTACTGTCCTAGTATAAAACCAGTATAGCACTGAGAAAGAATATGCCTGCTGCAAATAGTACACTAACAAACAAGAGTAATATTGAGGTGGTATAGTAAATAATGCTGAAAAAATAGATTTACAACCCTATAATATACTTGCAACCCAACAACAAAACTTCTAGGCTTTAACCACAATTTATTTCTGAGACTCCAACTAATAACTTTGGTCCTTCATAAAGGCAGGGAGCAAAAAAAAAAAGATATATATATATATAGCTCCACAAGACCGAGTGCAAAAAAAGTAAAACTTTAAACAAAAAGGTTTTTATTCTCAGAAAACCAATCAAAATACGGCTTCCAGCAGCATACAAGCACGAAAATACAAAATAAAGTCCACTTGTCTTCAGCACAAAGTAAAAGTAAAAATGCACATACAGTTTGTGGATGGGTCTTCATCCCAAGGTTTTCATAGTCCTTGTTAGATCTTGTTTTGCAGCCTTCAGCAGTCTCACAGCTCTGCCAGACAGGTGTATTCACCAACTCCTCCTCCCCACCTTTCCTCTCACTACTTCCTGTCTTTTAAGAGCTGCTTCCTGGAGGTTCTTGACCCTGTGTGTGCTGGAATCCCTCTAGTCAGAGGTGGAGACTCTTTCCCACCCAAATAGCACTTCAGGGCCTCCGAAATTCTGGGTCCCAAATATCTCTCTATTACCACAGAAAATTACGAGCCAGTCCTCTCCTGATTAAAGCTTATCCAGGGAATTCCTCACCCATCCTGGGCGACCCCCTGAATACTACCACAATTCCCTTAAAGGGAGCATAACCCAAATATTGGTGCTATGAGCATAACCCAAATATTGGTGCTATATAGCGATATATATAGAGATATATTTATAGATATATAGAGATATATATATAGATATATATATATATACAAAGTTCAATTGGACTCAATTACTAAATGAGTTGAGAATCTTCACAAGTTGCGTAAATATTCACATCAATTAATGATTAATTAATGATCAATTAATGTTAATGGAACAGGTCAGGTCCCTTGTGAAAATGCTGATAATTAAAGGACAAGCGTACTTTCATTAAAGTATACTATCCTACCCTCCCTGGAGGTACTTGGGACGCAGCCTTATAAAACTCATTGACTGCTTACTGCATAGGTGTAGCCAGTAGTAGAGTAGAAGGCATTATAAATCTTCCTACCTGCACCCTATGTTTTTCACCTGTATAAGATTTGCATTAATTCTGTAGTTTCATGGTGTCATGCTGAAATGTACACATAGCCTATAGTAGAGTAAATCTTCACATTCCGATATCAGAAGTTTCTGTTTGTGTTCAAACATGAGACATGTGGCATGGCACTGCACAGGTTAATGCATGATCTCTGTCTGTAGTGAGAATGCTGACACTTTCTGTGAAGAAACTATATACAGTATTCCAAAATTCTTGGGTCTCTGAGTCAAGTGCTCTACAGGGGAGAGCTAAACAGCAACTAGATCTTATACAGACACAAACAGGCAGTGCATTCACAGAGAGATTACCTTGCTGGAATATTAGCACTTCTACAATTTTGATACAACACAGGGAAATGGCAAAGCAAGAATTGAATACTGTGTGACCTGGAACAATAAGCTGCCTAGTTCTTTAACCAGTTCTGGACAGGAAGGATTTGCCCCCTTAATGACTAGGCCATTTTTTGCGATTCGGCACTGCGTTGCTTTAATGGGAAATTGTGTAGTCGTGCAACATTGTACCAAGATAAAAAATACATTTTGATTGGTTTACGCAAAAGTTATCGCGTCTACAAACTAGGGAAAAGATTTATGTAATTTTTATTTATTTTTTTTACTAGTAATGGCGGCGATCTGCAATTTTTAGCGGGACGGGACATTGTGGCGGACAGATCGACCCCTAACTGAAATTTTTGACACTTTTGGGGGGACCAGTGACATTGCTACAGTAATCAGTGCTACAAATATGCACTGTTACTGTAATATTGACACTGGCAGGGAAGGGGTTAAAACCTAGGGGTGATCAAAGGGTTAATTGTGAGCCTAGTGGAGTGTTTTCTAACTGTGGGGGGAGGGAGGAAATGATCATAGAGAGCTGTGATCCTATATAGAAGGAAAACAGGCGCTCTGTCATAATTTCAGAGAGAACAAGGGTCAGCTGTGTTTACAACAGCTGACCGTCCTTCTCTCTAAGCGAGGAGCGATTGCAGGTGCCCAGTGGCAATCGCGGCCACCTGTCCCATAGATCGGCATCCCTGCTGCTTAGTGGGGGTGGGAGCGCAAGGCCTGTGGCGCATGCTCGCCCCCCCCCCCCCCCAGCACCACTCCTGCGACCAATGTACCCCTACGTTGTTTCGCGCAGCCGAGCCATGCTGCAGCAGTAAAACTGCAGGGGGCAGTGGGCAAGTGGTTAACAAATAGGATCAAGCTAGATGATTGAAAACATTGGTCCAATCAGCCATGGGGAACCAATCAGCCATGACAATACAAACTGTAGCCACAACCTGTGAGTTCATTATCACAAGGTAAGGAAACCAAACAACACATGGAATATAACTCAATAAATTGGGGGAAATGGGACCAACCAAACCATTCTGCCAACAACCCTACATATACCAAACATACAATATAATTTCCATTGGGACATTTTAGGCAAATACCATTCACAGTGTCTCACAAAATGTATATTTTTATTTTTACATCATAAAAATGTAAGCCGTAATCACTGTCAAATCCAAAGAGTGTACAAGTACACAGTACATACGGTGCTCCTAGGAGAAGTGAAAAGTCCCTTGGTCCATTGGAACTTTCATCTGTATCTGTAGACCATCAACAGGGTAGAGGAATGGATGAGGCAACTGGGTAGATGAAGAGGAGAAGGGAACGAGACTGGAAGATCTGGGTAGGTCAGTATCAAATAGAAAACACTTTATTAAAATAAGCAGCACACTTACATAGAAGTTAGCATGAAACAGCATGAATAGGGAACACCTCGGACCAAGCAGCTGTAATCAGTGTGATACTGTAAGCACCACTGGGTAAACAGAGACCGAGAATGACAGGAAGTCAGTCGGCTAAAAGTATAGATATTAGCAGCAGCGTTCTAGGCTGCATGGCCCCTCTCATGTTCCTTCCCTTCCTGCTATTTGGCTTAAGTCCATCACTTCCTTACACTGTCTATGTATTTGAAGAAGAGGGGAAGTCCCTGGAAATGCGTCATGCACACCCCCTCTCCCAACATCCACCAGGCATTTTGACAGCTGTCATCCTCGTGTGCAGCCTAGAACACCACTGCTAATATCCATACATTGAGCTGGCTGACTCCCTGTCATCCTCAGTCTCTGTTTACCCAGTGATGCCTACAGCCTCACACTGATTACAGCTGCTTGGTCCCAAGTGTTCCCTATCTATGCTGTTTCATGCTAACTTCTATGTAAGTGTGCTGCTCATTTTAATAGTGTTTTTTATTTGATACTGACCTCAGCGCCCTGTTAGCTGCAATCACTGTCAAAACCACATAATGGCTGACATTTGGTACATCATGATAGCTTTTTATACCTTGAACAGCATGATATATATCATGTTGTCACTGAAGTTGATGTTTTGAAAGCAGAGAAAATGGGCAAGAGTAAGAATGTGAACAACTTTGACAAAGACCAAATTATTATTTCTAGATGACTGGGTTAAAACAACTCTAAAACAGCTCTTGAGGAATGTTTCCCCTCTGCAGTGGTCAGGGCCTACCAAAAAAGTTCCAAGAAATGAAAACCAGTGAACAGGTGACAGTGTCATAGACGGGCAAGGCTCATTGATGCAGTTGGGGAGCGAGGCATGCCCGTGTAGTCTGATGCAATAGAAAAGCTACTGTAGCTCAATTTAATAAAAAAGTTAATTCTGGTTCCGATAGAAAGGTGTCAGAACACACAGTCCATCACCGGTTATTGCATAGAGAGCTGCATAGCAGCATACCGGTCAGGGTGCCCATGCTGACCTGTGTTCACAGCCAAGGGCAGAAAAAAGCAGGGGGTGCCTCTATCTGAGTGTGGAGTATTGGAAACAGCTATTTGGCATTGATGAATAAATATAGCACTCTCATTTGATGGAGGAAGTATCGGCTTGCCATCTGTGGAAGTCTTAACATCTCTAAGAGAGGTCAGCAGGCAAGCGGCTGGTGTTGTGCAGAGATCGGCCAGGAAGCTGCTGGGTGGTGAGCAGGAAGCGCTGGAGGATGAAGGGGCCAGCAGCATGGTGTGCATCATCTTCTGGGTGTCCATGGCTTGCTTGACACTCTTCTGAAATGTAGAGTTCAGGCAGAATTCTCTGGAACTCTGCATTTCAGAAGAGTGTCAAGCAAGGCAAGGACACCCAGACGCCGATGCACACCACGCCGCTGGCCTCTCCATCCTCCAGCACTTCCTTCCCACCACCCAGCAGCTTCCCGGCGAATCTCTGCACAACACCAGCCACCTGCCTGCCAAGCTCTGCTAGAGATGTTAAGCCTTCCACAGATGACAAGCTGATACGTCCTCCATCAAATATAAGTGCTATATTTATTCATCACTACAAAATAGCTGTTTCTAATACTCCACACTCAGATAGAGGCACCCCCTGCTTTTTTCTGTTTTCACACACTAGGTTTACTCTGGACCTACATATAGAAGGTGATACTTCCCTCTATATGTTGACCTTTTTAACTGTTTGCCCCCTTTTTTTATCTCTCACATCCACCCTGCTGCATTATTTTTTTCTGGCTACAGCAGCACCATAGTTTTTCCTGCTAAATCACAGCCAAGAGCACCTGCAATGGGCATGTGAGCATCAGAATTGGACCATGGAGCAATGAATTTAAGAGTGGTTTGAGAAGCACAACAATAAGTTCTCCAAATTCTCCAAATCTCTAAATCGAGCATCTGTGAGATGTGCTAAAAAAGTAAATCTGACCCATGGAGGCCCCACCTGGCAACTTACAGGATTTAAAGGATCTGCTACTGACAGCTTGGTGCCAAATACCACCGCATACCTGCAGACGTCTAGTGGTATCCATGTCCCCACGGATTAGGGTGGGTGGTCATAACGTTACAGGTATTCAGTGTACATATACTGTATATATATTTAAAAAATACATATTAAAAAACTCAGGATAGCTAAGAAGAGTAGGCTTCTCCAGTTTACACGTCCTTTAACCACTTGCTGCCACACCACAGTACACTTAGTGTGGCAGGGCGGCAGCTGCAGGCTCAGAACAATATATAATCCCAAAGCTGCACCATAACGGTGATGGCTATAAAGTATTTATTCGCTATTCCTAATCACCTGAAAAGTTAGCATCTATATAATAATACTTTCCTTCCCTTTCTGGATTGTGGTATTCTTCCATAGGCCAGACTATACATGCTCTTTAAGAGTTGCCATATTCAATTAAAGTTAAATTATTCAAGCTTCATTTCATATTTCATAACAGAGTTGTAGTGTGAACATGAATTGGAAGACACATAAACTAGATAACAATGTAAACTGCACACACTAAAAGTTCATTTCAAGCAATGTACGTAAGTATGAGCCTTTGGCTGAGTCCGAGCACAAATGAATATACTACAGGCTGGTGTCTGAAATAGAAAACATCTTCCATCAGTGAACATCATATAGAAAGCTAGCAGGTGGAATTTAGAAAGTAGCAACAAATTCTATTTTCCCCTTTCGTGAAGATCTTTGAGTCAGAAGGATAACTAACTAAGGTATTGCTTCAGTGAGCCCTTTGTACAAAACTCCTCATTGCTGACCCTGGTATGTCTCCAAAGGGAGCAACAAATAAGTCTTTGGCACAACACAGAATTTTAAATAGGATGAAGGTATAAATCCTCCATCCTTTTGGGGAAACCCTTTTAAGAAGGATTACCGAGACAAAACTGCATTGTAATGATGTGTGATCATCAATTTGCATCTATAAAGAGGACTAAAGTTAAGAGAATATCTGGACCAACTTGTATAATCTTGCCGTCATTCCACTGCCTTAGTAAACTGTTTAAAACAGATTTGTTTAAAGCAACAGTTTGTACATCGGTGTTCCCTGTCTGCCCTCTCAGTAGTATAATTAAAGTGGAGTCCATATTTGCAAAGATATTTTAAGATGGCAGAAGAGTGAATTTAAAGGAATTATACAGACAGTTACTAAAATGATGTGTCATCAATGCTAATTAATTTTACACAAATGAACTTTAATTATTTAGTTAACATTCATTAATTACAATTTTAATTAACATTAATTTAAAAGAAGGTATGTACAAGACAATCAGAAGGGCTGCAGGCATTAACAGAATAAGTGTAACTTTGCAAAAAGTGCCGTTGGACTTTAAAGACTGAACAACAGCTGAGTAGGAAAAAAGGTCTTTCTGACTATATCATCTGTTGAGACTTCACCGAGAGAATCCCACTGATTTTTAGTTCCAATATGGTCAATACCAATCTTGGGTCTGATTTACGAACACATGTCAGGAGAAAGTAAGTGATCTCAAATCAAACATTCAACATGTGGAAGACTAGTTTTGCTACACATGATTGGCTGTTTTAAGTTAAAGCAAAACTAAACTGTATCTGAGAATCACAAACTGAAAGCACTATTTAATTCTTTGGTATAATTCAAAGCCAACTCACCCATCCATCCATGTCTCCATGATTAATTTTGTTGAGAAATCACTTTGAAAAACATGACCTAGCATTTCTAGCTGCAGCCATTTGGAGTAAGGGCAGATGATTCTTGTAGCATTTACTTCCTGAAATCCATCTGCTCTTAGCTCAGGCATACAGGCAGGAGGACATTCTGAGGTGAGAAAGCCCCTCCTCCCCTCTTCCAGATGAAAAAAAAAAAGCCCACGAAGACTCCTGAGATATATGACATCATTTTGGCCTAGGCCAGAAACCGGAAAGCAACTGAAGAAATGTTCAAAAAAAGGTAAAACAAGAAAATATAGTATACCTTTCTATCTATTTACTAATGGTAGCAGCATAGGGATTACAAATATTCAATGTGGATTGACAGAGTGTAGCTCAACTTTTATGCTCACTTCTTCCCTATACTTCACTTTTATGTTCCTTGATACCCAATAATCACTCATAATTTGTGCCATCTTTAATGTGCCAGATTATCTAGAATTGCCAACTTTCTTTTTGTTTGAGTTTAAAGAGTATTTAAAATATTTAATCAAAACAGTCAAAAGAAAATTTATTTTTTTTATTAATTTTTTCTATGACTTATGTTTTGTTCATGTTACATAAAGGATGTGCTGGAACTGGAGAGAGTCCAGAGAAGGGCAACAAAAATAATTAGGGGAATGGAGAGCATCAGCTATGAGGAAAGACTACAAGCACTGAACCTATTCTCTCTGGAGAAGAGACGATTGAGGGGGGATATGATATCAATGTACAAATATTGTACTGGCAACCCTAGCATAAGGAACAAACTTTTCAGAGAAAGGGAATACAATAAGACACGTGGCCACTCACTAAAACTTGAGGAAAAAACGGTTTAACCTTAAAATACGTAGGGGGTTCTTCACTGTCAGAGCAGTGAGGATGTGGAATTCTCTTCCACAAGCAGTCGTATCAGCATGGAGCATCGATAATTTCGAAAAACTATTAGATGGGCACCTTAAAGACCACAACATACAGGGGTATACAATGTACGGTTAAAAGCAAACACGCACACATCATAGGTTGAACTGGATGGACTGATGTCTTTTTTGACCTCACAAACTATGTAACATAAATATTAAAATAAACAAAACATTGATTTCTAAGACTTTGTTGTACATAGGTTTGTTGGAGCCAAACAAAATTGATCAATTTTGGAAGTTTGTTGCTTTACTTTACATGATACTAATAAGTTACTTTTCTTGCTTTTTTATTAAACTCTGTATTAAAAATATGTTTTTCAAATTTATGACGTGAGTGTTACTATGGTAAAAGTAGCACACCTAAAGTCTATCAATTAAACTAATGTACAAGCACATTTCAAGTCAGGTTCATTTTTTAAAAAATGTTTAAAAACTTCTCCCACCTCTCTACTCAAGAGTGTAACTGCACAAAGAACAGGCAGGACTTGATGATGGAAAGAGGAGCCGAGCGCATTTAAACTACTTACTGGCTAATGATGCATAAAATGTTATGAATAAGTATCTATTTTTTGATTTATTACTTTAATTATCCAACATACCATGGTCCCCCGTTAGCGTTTTTGGTGTAGATTTCAATTTTCTGTCTCAGGGTAAAATCTATTTATCATAATAATCAGTAAAATACAAAACCTTTTAACAGTATTTATAAAATTAATTTACCATGTTCAGCCCCTGGAGAATGACAAAGGAGTTATATTAGTATGTGCATGCTGAAGTATTTTATGTAAAATTATCTATCCGTACGAATAATTAGAACTTCTTAAGACATTCATCTTTTTCTGTACTCAAAAGATATTTTCTCACCTATGCTGTGGTTTGATGGTGGTACTTGCTGGTTTGTGGGCTGTTGCACTTTTGTTCGGATGATCCTGCATTGAAGTGAAGGATACAAAGTTACATTTAGCGTCAACCTTAAATTAAAGTAATAAAAGCGGAATGTGAATTAGATTAATTCAAAGAAAGTCCTACAATAATTCAACCTTTCTGATCATATACTACAGGTCGCTAGTGAATATCATGTTTGATTTCAACAGTGATATCTTTACAATGTAGCCATGATAAGACAGTATAAGACCACTCAAGCACCATTTTTGTTCAGCAGCTAGTTAAAGGGAGCTCATACTTTTACCACCAGAAAGCCTAAAGTTAATTTTTGCATTAAAGGGAACCTGTTATGATAAAACCATGGAAGCTACCATTGCTTGTATGGTTTTGTAGGTGAATCTGTTAGGGCCCTTACACACATACTTTAAAGCAGAGTTCCACCTCCCCCTCCAACCCCTCCAATAATTAAAAGTCAGCAGCTACACATACTTTAGCTGCTGACTTTAAATATTAGGACACTTACCTGTCCTGGAGTCCAGCGATGTTGGCACCACAGCAGATGTTTCCATCAGCTGCCGCCGCCATTGCCGGTAAGGGAACCCGGCAGTGAAGCCTTGCGGCTTAACGGGCGGGTCCCTACTGTGCATGCGCGAAGCGCACTGCTCATTCCTATTGACTCGGTGGTGGAGGAGGGAGGAGAGGGCCAAGCTTCCGAGGGACGGCGCCGCGGCACCGTATCCCGGAAGTGGGGAAGGGTACCTGTCATAAACAGGTACCCGTTCCACCCTCTGGCCTAATAGGTGACAAATGTGGCACCGGAGGGGGGGAGGAAACAAAAGGGTGGAAGTTCCGCTTTTGGGTGGAACTCCACTTTAAGCGGTTCATTTTGGTGCATTTAAAGTGTTACTAAATAACAGTAAAATCTGTCTATAGATGCAGAATAGCATGCTTGTTATACCCACTGCGTAATTTAAGTGATGAATCCTCTGCATTGTGTAAAAAGGCTGTGTGATCCTGTATGAACAGATGCTTCCACTCCTGCAAGTTCACTCTGGACAAGTCCAGATAAGCACAGTAAGTGTAGTTCAGCTGCATGTGCTCAGTTTGGTACCTATTGCTCGGAGAACACTTCCTGGTTTTAGCTGAGCTATTCAGGTCACATGGTATTAACATCACACATTTAGGCATGTATGCAGATCCTAAATGTCAGCCCAGTCCCTCCCTCCTCCTCCATGCCCAGTAACTAAAAATGAACACAGTGGGTGAGATGTCACATCTTGATTGATGGATGATTTTGATTTTTCTTGGGAGGGTACATGTGATCAGCACAAGGCCAATCAGCACTGTCCAGACATGTTCAGACAGAGAATTAAGGGTCTTGAAGCCTGATAGGACAGTCGTGGGAGAAATTAAAACTCCTCCTACAAACTATCAGCACTCACTGATACAAGTCATAAGATTGCTCTAATGGCCATATATAGCTGATGAGAAAAGGTATTTATCAGTTTATATTTACTAAAACAATTGTATTTCCATGTTCTGTGTACTGGAGGAGACCAGATATAGTGAATGCCGGATCTGGGTTTAGCAACAAGTGCCTGGTATGTCATTCGCTCATTTGCTGTCAGTTAAGGTAGCCCATTTTTTTAAGCGGCTGCCAGTGAACCACAATGGATAAAATATCAGACCTGTTCTATTTTTTTGTAATACAGTATGCTGCAATTCAGGGTGCTTTGCTTTAGTGTATTAGAGTGCCATTAAAAATGGATTGGATTGCAATGCTCTAACCCATGTAACATATGCTGCTATGCATTGCAAGAATATGCATGTCACCACAATGAATAGGTATGAATGGGCCTATGTTGTTGAATTTTTGTTCTTTTTAGAAGCGCTTCTCTTCCAATACATGGCAAAGGGAATGCAAAATGAGCTGAAAGCTGGTTGATGCAGCATGGAAGGACATTAACTGCAGATCAGAAGAAGGTCAACTACAAGTCAAATATGACTGCCAATGAACACCGAATGGTCTGAAAAGCATCTCAAACTGATCTTAAAGGGATTGTAAAGGCAGAAGGTTTTTTTTTATCTTAATGCATTCTATGCATTAAGATAAAAAAAACCTTCTTTGTACAGCAGCCCCCTCAGCCCCTCTAATACTTACCAGAGCCCATCTTTATCCAGCGATGTTGCAGGGGTTTCTCAGCTGCACAGGACTCACATTCTCATTGGCTGAGACAGCAGCGTGGGGCGATTGGCTCCTGCTGCTGTCAATCAAAGTCAGTCAGCCAATCAGGAGAGTAGGGGGGTTGGGCCGGGTCGTGGCTCCATGTCTGAATGGACGTGACTCGACTTGGGTGCCCCCATAGCAAGCTGCTTAGTGTGGGGGCACTCAAAAGCAGGGAGGAGCCAGGAGGGACTCGAGAAGAGGAGGACCCGGCCCACTCTGTGCAAAACAAACTGCACAGAGCAGGTAGGTATAACATGTTTGGTATTTTAAAAAAAAAACTTTACAATCACTTTAAAGTGACACTAAACTGGTTAAAGAGAAAAAAATATATTCAAGTATGTATTCTCAACTCAAAAAAGTACATTCTATTACCTCAAGTCTCCTCTATATATCAAAATTCCTTTTTTTTTTTTTTTTCCTACTGTGATCTGACTTCCTGTTAAATGGTGACTATGTTTGTTCTCCAAGGTCCTACTATATGTAGGAATGTAGCCACCCTATTTTGCTTGCTCCTGAGATGGACTATGGACTATGGGATTTTTAGTGTCCATAGAGCAGTAGGGATGACCTCAACTAACGTACACTGCTTGTTCAAAAAAAACAGAAATGAGGGGGGGAAAAGAGGTTCAGGAGCTCATGGAGGACATTGCAAGGAGAGAAAAAACCCAAAGTTTTACAAAAAAATCCCTTACAGAGTCATTAAGTAGTGATGTGTACAGATTATTTTTGAAAAGAAAGATAATCATTTAGGGGTTGATTTACAAAAACATGAAAATGCTAAATTTGGTGCAGTCGTGCATGGTAGCCAATCAGTTTCTAACTTCAACTTATTTAATTAAGCTTTGAGAGAAAACCTGTAAGCTGATTGGTTTCTATGCAGAGCTGCACCAGGTTTTGCACTCTTCCAGTTTTAGTAAAGTAACCTCTTAGTGTCACTTTAAATGCACATGGAATGCATCTGAAAGCACACTGAAATTGCCCATTGACACAAGCTCAAAGCTTGCAACACTACTTAGCCAGTTAGTGATTTGCAACATACTGTGCATACTAGGTGTCACAACACTTGCAACACGTGCTTGTATCAAAGAACCTAAAGTCTCTGCTCACGCTCCTGTAAGTCTATCCGGTGTTTCTTGCAATGGGTGCTGGCTGGGCAAAAGTCCGTCTAACTCCTCACATACTGTAGATATGCGTTAAGAAAGGTCCCAAACACCACTCACCTAGCAAAGCCATTAGTAAAAAGGTGAAAGCAGCCTCAGCCAAATTCTTCTGAAGCCACGCACCCAACATGTTTCACCCCACCTATGGGGGAGGACCTCCATGAAGTCCCATGGAAGGGGTAAAACGCAATGGGGACGTGACTTCAGATGAAGCTGACGGAGGCTGCTTTCACCTGTTTACTAACAGCTTTGCTTGGTGTGCAATGTTTGGGACCTTTCTCTATGTATATCCATGTGCTTATGTCAGTTCAATGACTAATTAAGTATTAAAAGAAAGGCTTAGGATAAACAATCCTATTATTATTATTATTATTATTATTATAATACAGGATTTATAAAGCGCCAACAGTTTACGCAGTGCTTAACAAAATGAAAGCGGATGTTACAGTTACAATACACTTGGTACAAGAGGAATCAGAGGGCCCTGATCATTAGAGCCTACAATCTAAGAGAGGAGGGTCAATTGATACAAAAGATAATAGCTGTGGGGGATGAGCCTATGAAAAAAGTGAAACAGTGTATTAGTTAGAAGCCCGATAGGCTTCTTTAAAGAGAAGGGTTTTCTGGGATTGTCTAAAGATGGATAGAGTAGGAGACAGTTGGACAGATTGGGGTAGAGAGTTCCAAAGGATGGGAGAAGCTCTGGAGAAATCCTGGAGGGGAGCATGGGAGGAGGTGACAAGGAAGCTAGTGAGCAGGAGGTCTTAGGAGGACCGAAAGGAGCGGCTTGGTTGATATTTTGAGATCAGTTTAGTGATGTAGGCAGAGTTGTGGATGGTTTTGTAAACTACTGTTAGTACTTTGAATTTTTTCGTTGGGTGAGTGGAAGCCAGTGAAGGGAATGGCAGAGAGGGGTGGAGGACACTAAACGGTAAGGTGGATGAGTCTTGCAGCAGCATTCATTATGGACTGAAGGGGGGATAGTCTATGTAAAGGTTATCCAATGAGGAGGGAGTTGCAGCAGTCGAGGCGAGAGATAACCAGGGAGTGAATTAGGAGCTTTGTGGTGTATTGGTAAAGAGGGGCAAATGATTTGGACAGGGATTGGATGTGGGCCTGAAAGGATAGTTCAGAGTCCAGGGTTATCCCTAGCACCCTTGCATGTGTGGAAGGACTAATAGTCGTTCCATTGATCTTCACAGAGAAGTCAGGGAAGGAGCACATGGGGGAGGAAATATTTTGAGCTTGATTTTAGATAGATTCAGTTTGAGGGAGTGATGTGACATCCAGGCTGATATGTCTGTTAGTAAATCAGTGATGCGTGAGGAGACTGATGGGGTGAGCTGAGGGGTAAAGAGATAGATTTGGGTGTCATCAGCAGGGAGGTGTAGATCAAGAATAGCAGAGGTCCAAGGACAGAACCTTAGGGGACCCCAATGGTAAGAGGAGTTGGAGAGGAGTAAGTGGAGTTGTAAGTGACACTGAAGGTGCGGCGAGATAGGTAAGATTTGAACCAACGCAGCCATGCAGACCCAGATGTTTTAGTTTTTTGAGGCAGAGGGGGTGATCAACTGTATCAAAGGCAGCAGAAAGGTCCAAGAGTAACAGCACAAAATAGTGACCATTGGTTTTAGCTGTTAGTAAGTCGTTTGTGAGTTTTCTCTGGAGTGCTGCGGGCGAAAACCACACTGAAGGGGATCAAGAAGGTTTTTCTCAATGAGGTGATCGCTCAGTCGGTTGTAGACTAGACTTTCAAGGAGTTTGGAGGCAAAAGGGAATAAGGAGACGGGTCTTAGATTGTTAAGATTATTGGGGGCTAGTGGTATGGGAGAGACTAGTGCATTTTTTAGAGGGTTGGGGAAGATGCCAGTGGAGAGGGAGAGGTTGAAGATATGAGTTAAAAAAGTGTAGGATCGAGCCAGAGGGTAACAGTATTTAAGAAGGAACAGGGTCCAGGGGGCAGGAAGTTAGGGGGGCATTAGAAAAAAGTTTAGTGACTTCCTCTATATTAGCTGGGTTAAACAAGGGAAGTATGAGTGTGCAGGAGGACAAGGAGTGTAAAGTGAGGGAGATATCTGTAGAGTAGAGATCTCATCACAAATTGTATCAGTCTTATTTTTGAAGTGATTGGCAATCTCCTAGGTAGTGAGTAAGTTAGTGGGTGGAGTTAATGGAGGACAAAGTAGAGCGTTAAAGGTAGAAAAGAGTTGACGGAGACTGTGTGAGCACTTACAATTTACAGAGCATACTAATTTTGGTAGCATAATTATTAAAACATTATTTGTTATTAAACATCAAACATGTTATGGATAAACTTCCACTTTAAAATATTAAAGCTATCAAAGTGGTATTAAACCCCAAAACAAAAATGCAATACATTGCAGCTTACTAGTACTTAAACTGGATCCACTTTGAATCAAGGGACAATGGAGACACCTTTGGACGGTAGCATTGTCAGTCTGGGGAGAGGGTAATCTTAGATGCACTAGCGAATTTAGATGGACTTGACTAATGAATGAATGCTGAACTCCAGCCAAGCAGTTACAACATTTTTTTCTTTTTGTGATAAAGATTTTATAGAAATAAAAACTGACTATAATAGGCAGCCCTGTCGGCAGTAAATGACACTCTAACTGCCTATTATGCTGGACAGATCGGGCTGTTAAGGCCCCTTTCACACTTGTGTTTGGACTGCAAAGCCGCATGACATTGTACCCCATGATTTCCAATGAGCACTGTTCATATCTGTGTGAATTCAAGTCGCAGCAACTTCAAAGTAGTCCCTGCACTACTTTGGTCTGACTTAGATGCAACTTGAGGTCCATAGACCTCAAGATTACATAGGCATTGCTTCAAGTCATGTCAAAGCACTGTCGAAGTCACATCAAAGTTGCATCAAAGTCGTGACGCACAAGTGTGAAAGGGGCCTTAAGGCAGTTAAAAAAAAAACAGACCTATTGGTCTTACCACCAGGTGAAAATGAAAGAAAAAATGCTAAGGCTACATTCACACAACTGCAAAAATGTTACTGATACAAAAGCGCCTGTGAAAAATGATAATGGCTTTAAGACTAAAAGTAGAACTATAGTCATAAACTTAAGTCCTGCTAGATCACTTCAGGCTGCCCCCTTTTGCAGGTATGTAAAACATTAAAAAAAAGTGTCTATACTGATTAAAATCCAGTAATACACTGCCTCACCCTGCTCTGCACATGCTCAGTTGCTCTTAATTTTTAGGCACTGTTGAGTTTGTAGAGACTGATCTGCTGACGGCCTTAAAGCAGAATTAAGCCTGCCTAGCCTCCTTTACAGCCAAGAAAGCTGCTTCTGTTTGATCTGCAGCTTTCTATGGTGCTGCAGATGTGATTAGTTATGACACCAGCCATTTAATGGCTTTCCAGTTTGGTTTAGGACACAAGCAAATGTGACAGTTGGAAATCCCGGGATTCCAGGAATGTAACTGTTTTTGAAACAGTTAACCACTTGCCGACCGGTCACGTTGACCGTACTGCGGCAAAGTGGTTCGTTATCGTCCAGCAACGTAGTACTACGTCGCTGGACTCCTCCCCCTGTAGGTGGCGCTCGCGCGCCGCCAGAGACGCGCTCCCGCTGTTTTCATTCACAGCGGGAGTCGGGCCAGAGGAGGAGCGGCGGCGATCGCCGATGCTCTTCCCCGATCGTCTGGGAATCTAGTTTGGAGATCCGCCCGCCTGTGTAAACAGAGCGGGCGGATCTCCTCAGTGACAGGGAGTGACAGATTGCAGGATTCAGCATAGCTGAACATGCGATCTGTCCCTCACTCACTCAGTCACCTCCCCCCCCACACGTCAGTAAGCACCAGGCATACATTAACCCCTCCCTCTCCAAAAAAAAATTAACCCCTTTCCTGCCAGTGTCATTTTTACAGTAACGGTGCATATATATAGCACTGATTACTGCAGTAATGTCACTGGTAGCCCCAAAAGTGTCAAAAATGTCAGTCAAGGGTCCGATCTGTCCGCCGCAATGTCGCAGTCCAGCAAAAAAAATCGCAGATCGCCACCATTACTCATTAAAAAAAAAACACCAAAAATAACAGAAATCCTTCCCTTAGTTAGTAAACGCAATAACTTTTGCGCAAACCAAACAAAATACGCTTATTGTGATTTTTTTTACCAAACATAGGTAGCAGAAAACAAATTGGCCAAAAATTTAAAAAAAATTTTGATTTTTACATTTTTTTGGGGGGGAATTTCATATAAAAAAATGTTAAAAATACAGTAAAACCTTGGTTTAAGAGCGCTTTGCAAGACAAGCAAAATTTTCAAATAAATTTTGACTTGATATACAAGCGATGTCTTGATATACAAGTAGCCTCAAGTCACAGCTGAGTATAAAAGAAGAGAAGAGAGGCGCCTCTAAGTGTAGCAATATGGTTAAATTTAATGAAGGTACAACATTTAGCAATTCACATGGTTGATGATTGGAACAGGCACATCTAAGATGCAGGCATCCGGGGTAAAGCTGTCCACATAGGACCATCCTCCGCACTGTCATCTACGTCATCCTTTCCATGCTGCCCCTCGCTTTCAGATCGCTTTACTGCAGGGTGGTCTTCCCGGTCAGGATTACAGACTGGCAGCCGGCAGTGCAGAAGAAAGTCTATGTGGACAGCTTTACCCCGGATGCCTGCATACTTAGATGTGCCTGTTTTATTCATCAACCATGTGAGTTGCTAAATGTTGTACCTTCATTAAATGGGAACCATATTGCTACCCTGTAGCTCCTGCTGGATTTTGCTTCCAATCCCCTTGTGGAAGCCGCTATTTGTGGATGGACATTGTATGGTTACACAACCTATCACAATGCTATAATCTTTTTATATGGACTATAAATTGAAGGATTTATGAATAAATGGTTGTGGAACGAATCATCTGAGTTTCCATTATTTCTTATGGGGAAATTCGCTTTGATATAAGAGTGCTTTGGATTACAAGCATGCTTCCAGAACGAATTATGCTCGCAATCCAAGGTTTTACTGTATTGTTATTTTTTCAAAATAAACGCTCTTTTTGTGTTTATAGCGCAAAAAGTAAAAATCGCACAGGTGATCAAATACCACCAAAAGAAAGCTCTGTTTGTGGGAAAAAAAGGACGTAAATTTCGTTTGGGTACGGCGTCGCACGACTGCGCAATTGTCACTTAAAGTCGCACAGTGCAGAATCGCAAAAAGTGGCCTGGACGTAGGACAGCAATATCCTCCGGTGGTAAAGTGGTTAATGAATGCGATAAAGCTTTGCTGACTTCCATCATCAATTCATGTGTAAGCAAAAATGTTCTGGGGCTCTGCAGTCAGCAAAATGGCAGTCTCCAGCAAGAAGAAAAAGGGGCAATGATGGAGGTAATATAAAGCACACACTAATTTTGGTAGCATAATTATTAATGTGGAATGTATGTTCCTTGCTCAAGAATGTTATTTTTTATCAAGTTGTTTTTGGTTAAAGTTCCACTTTAAAAAGGGTAAAATTGTCCTGTTGTTTTTTTTCAATACCAGAATGCATACGCATGTCAACAGATGCAGATTTTTGGGCTTTGTGTTACAGATCTGAACATAGTACATGTTTATGCACCTGTGTGAAAGTCCACATTGAAAATAACGCAGCTGCATTCCAATCCACAAACAAAAAATGCTTGTATTCACTTTTTTTTTTTTTTTTTTAACTGTTGTGTGAATGAGGTCTAAAAAAAGAAAACTAAGAAGTCACCAAATCTAAGAATTGGTCAGCTGCAATATAATACATGTTTGTTTTTGGGTTTATTACTGCTTCAAATCAGCATTACAACCAGCCAACTAGCATTGCCACCTCCCCCTCGGAGCACAGTAATTACCCGCTGATGCCATTACTACATAAGGTGAAGCTGTGTTTGTTCTAAATACTTAAAGTGATTGTAAACGATTCCCTTGTAAAACAACCTATTCAGTTTAAATTAGAAATGAAAGGCAAAACATTTGTGTATAGATATTAAAAAAATTATAAATATCTTATTTCCCTTTTTATATAAGTGATCACGTTGCCTCTGTTCTAAGCTGCATAGGAGCCGGGGGGAGGAGAAACCTCATAACACCGAGCTTCCCAGTAAAAGGCTGAGTTCCCAGCATAGCTAGAGAACTGACAATGCTATGTTCTCCTGCTTAGTGTGGTCAGTTTTTAACCACTTCTGGACCAGAAGATTTTCCCCCTTAATAACTGATAATACGTTATTTAAATGGACAATTGCGCAGTCGTGCGATGCTGTACCCCAAAAAAAATTTATGTCCTTTTATTCCCACAAATAGAGCTTTCTTTTGGTGGTATCTGACCACCTGTGCAATTTTTATAAACAAAAAAAGAGCGACAATTCTGAAAAAAAAAATATTTTTCACATTCTGCTATAAAACATTCCCCCAAAAAATGTAAAACTCTAATTTTTTTCATCATTTTAGGCCAATTTGTATTCTGCTACATGTTTTTGGTAAAAAAAAATCACAATAAGTGTATATTGATTGGTTTGCGCAAAAGTTATCGCATCTACAAACTAGGGGATAGATTTATGTCATTTTTATTTTTTATTTTTTTTACTAGTTATGGCGACTATCAGCGATTTTTAGTGGAACTGCGACATTGTGGCGGACAGATAGGACCCCTAACTGACATTTTTTACACTTTTGGGGGGACCAGTGACATTACTACAGTAATCAGTGCTAAAAATATGCACTGTTACTGTAATAATGACACTGGTAGGGAAGGGGTTAACCCAGGGGCGATCAAAGGGTTAAATGGGAGCCTAGAGGGTGTTTTCTAACTGTGGGGGGGATGGGCTTGTGAAAGCAATACAAAGACCTGTGTTCCTAAATAGGGGGATCACAGGAGCTCTGCATGGATTCCAGAGCGAACAACGGTCTGCTCTGTTTACAACAGAAGACCACCGTTCTCTCTTTATGGGGAGTGATCTTGGGTGTCCGGCGGCAATTGGGGCTGCCGGCCCTATGGATCGGCTTCCCCGCTGACAAGTGGGTGCGCACGTGCGCCCTCAGGATCACTGCCGCGGACCACTGTACTGATACGGGTATTCACGGGAACCTGCCGACCTGCCACCGTATAACTGCGGTGGCTGGTCGACAAGTGGTTAATAGTAAAGCAGAGGGACTGTCAGGAACACCAGGGATTTCACATAAATGAAGCAACTCAAAGAGAACAGGATATTTTCCCACAAAAGTACATGGTACAGCAGACACATATTAGGAATATGAAATGTTGGGGTAAGAAACACACATGCAAGCATGTGTGTTGTACAAGGTAAGCCAAAGAAGGAAAAAAAAAATGATTGTTTATCTATCATGTAATTGGATGATTAAAATATACAAAATTGTTTCCCCTGAATATTGGGACTTTTCGGGCACTTTATGTTTGATCATCCAAATGAAAAAATGTTTATAAAAAATTATATATTTCATTAATGCATGTTAAAAAATTGTTTATTACATATACAAAAAATACATGACAATGTTCACACGAAACAATGTATACATATTTTGTGTCGTGTGAACATTGTCATGTATTTTTTGTATATGTAATAACCAATGTTTTAACATGTATTAATAAAATATATAATTTTTTATAAAATTTTTTTCATTTCTATGATCAGACATAAAAGTGCCTAAAAAGTCCCAATATTCAGGGGAAACAATTTTGTATAGTTCATGAGGGATGTGGCACAGAAAATTTTGATATTTGGATGATTAAAATGTACACCTTTACCCTATTAACTAAGAACTGTGCTTTACTACTAAACTAAAAAAACTACTACTAAACTAAACTAAATAAACTCCACTGAGTCAGAACTTTCAGCTCAAGTACCAAATGCTACTGCATGCATGATTTCATAAAAGTTCAACTAAAAAACATATAAATACTGATACCAAGGCCATGCTAATCAGAGGATCTGTCTGTGTTAAACAACCTTTCAATAACTGAACAACAAAAAAACATTTGCACAAATATAGTAAATGAAAAACATAAGTTGGTTGGACAACCCAGGTCTGACTCCAAAGGAAATGGCACTGGAGAGACCTATTATTATTATTATTATAAAGGATTTATATAGCGCCAAATGTTTGCGCAGCGCTTTACAATATGAGGGAAGACAATACAGTTACATTACAATTCAATACAGGAGGACTTAGACGGCCCTGCTCGTTAGGACTTACAATCTAGAAAGGAGGGTCAAGTGAAACAAAAGGCAATAACTGTGGGGGATGAGCTGATGGAGAAAATGGAAGTAGAGTTGTTAGGTGTGGGTAGGATAGGCTTCTCTGAAGAGGAGGGTTTTCAGGGATTGCGTAAAAGCTAATAAAGTAGGAGATAATCGGACAGATTGGGGTAAGGAGTTCCATAGGATTGGAGAGGCTCTGGAAAAGTCCTAGAGACGAGCATGGGAGGAGGTGACAAGAGTGCAGGAGGTTTTGAGAGGAACAAAGAGAGTGATTAGGTTGGTATTATGAGACTAAGCTAGTCATGTAGGTGGGGGCTAATTTGTGGATGGCTTTGTAAGATGTTGTTAGTATTTTGAATTTAATTTGTTGGGTGAGCGGAAGCCAGTGGAGGGCTTGACAGAGAGGAGTAGTGGACACTGAGCGATTGTTAAGGTGGATGAGTCTGGCAGCAGCATTCATGAAGGATTGAAGGGGGGATAGCCTGTTTAGAGGTAAGCCAATGAGAAGGGAATTGCAGTAGTCGAGGCGCGAGATGACCAGGGAGTGAACTAGGAGCTTTGTTGTGTCTTTAGCTAGAAAGGGGCGTATTTTGGAGATGTTGCGGAGGTTAAGGCAGCAAGATTTGGACAGTAATTGGATGAGGGGCTTGAAGGAGAGTTTAGAGTCCAGGACAACACCTAAGACCTTGGAATGCGGGGATGGGCTAATAATTGTGCCTCCGATTTTGACAGAGAGATCAGGGGAAGGGGCAAGTGGTGGAGGAAAAATGATAAGCTCGGTTTTGGATAGATTGAGTTTGAGGAAGTGGTGTGACATCCAGACTAATATATCTGCTAGTAAATTAGTGATATGTGAGGAGACTGAGGGAGTGAGCAGAGGGGTGGATAAATAGATTTGGGTATCGTCAGCATAGAGATGGTATTGGAAGCCATGGGAGGCTATCAAATGTAGATTGAAAATAGAAGAGGTTCAAGCACAGAACCTTGGAGGACTTATCCACTGAGCCGTACGCTTAATAGATATACTGGAACTTTTGTAGTATGGTCAAACTTATTTAGAGGTAAATAAAAGAGAGAGAACAGCGCAGCGCCACCTGAGTGTAGTATTAAAACAATCCTTTATTGGCATAAAAGTAATGCACTCACATGAGTGATAGGAAAGCAGACTTATTTAGAGGGCTTTCCTTTTTTTTTGGGTGGAGGAAATAATGGATGGGAAATATTGGTCTGTATTTTGTTTTCTATGCTTGTTCTTTTTTATGTATAATGTTTGTTCAATGGTGCTTTCTATATTGCTGTGAATATGCCAATTCTCTGTAACTGGAAGTGACATCTCAATAAAAATTCTACGTGATTTAAAAAAGAAAAAATGAAAAACATAATCAACATCCAAAATGCAAAGTATAAAATGTATTGTGTCATAGTCATAAACAATTAAATGTGATATTCATTCGCTGCAGGCGAATAATTTCCTGTAAACTAAAACACATGTAGGAAGATACACCTTCAGTGAATGTATGGTGAATGCCATATTTTTGTCTTTGTAGCTGTTACTGTTGGAGTAAATATGGCGCCTTCAGATAGCAGTACTCTGATCGCCAATGGGATAGGGATATTTTTGTAAGTAAAAAATGTGCCACATCCCAAATATATTAGAAGGTTTTTGTTTGGATTGGATTTTAGAGGCACAGTTGATAAAAAACACAATTTATTGAAGAAATTATTAAAATCAGCAAAAAAGGTGCATATACCTCATATAAGAGGACAACGATAAACAGTACATATAACAATATACACAGGATATATATGTGAGTTGAAAGAGTAATATCCTACTAAATCACAAATAGGGCCCTGTAATCGGTGACAGGAGGGATAACTGTCGTCCGTCAGGGTCCCATGATTTTGCATTCAAGCAGTAGATGGTGGATAATTACAGTGCTCATTTCTGTATATTTGTTGTAATACCGTGGGACAGGTTAGTGGACCCACAGCGTGGGATTAACAAGAAAGGTGTTCAAATTGCGGATGGACTCCAGGTGGGTAGGAGTTGTCTATAGATAATTTCTTTGAAAACAGGCTATTTTTAGGACCTGCTGGTTTGTAAATCCAGCCAAATCTGAGAACTAATCTTTAATCCGCATGTATTCAATAGGGACATATGGTGGCGGTTCCCCATCCGAGCTAGGTGTTCATGCGAGTCAGGAATTCTAAAAATTGCATCGAGTGTTCTTGCTATGAGCTTGAATAGTGCTCACCAATAGGGCTGTTCTTACCTGTATGTCCCTATTGAATACATGCGGATTAAAGATTAGTTCTCAGATTTGGCTGGATTTACAAACCAGCAGGTCCTAAAAATAGTCTGTTTTCAAAGAAATTATCTATAGACAACTCCTACCCACCTGGAGTCCATCCGCAATTTGAACACCTTTCTCGTTAATCCCACGCTGTGGGTCCACTAACCTGTCCCACGGTATTACAACAAATATACAGAAATGAGCACTGTAATTATCCACCATCTACTGCTTGAATTCAAAATCATGGGACCCTGACGGACGACAGTTATCCCTCCTGTCACCGATTACAGGGCCCTATTTGTGATTTAGTAGGATATTACTCTTTCAACTCACATATATATCCTGTGTATATTGTTATATGTACTGTTTATCGTTGTCCTCTTATATGAGGTATATGCACCTTTGTTGCTGATTTTAATAATTTCTTCAATAAATTGTGTTTTTTATCAATTGTGCCTCTAAAGTGCTTTGCCTGATCCAATCCAAACAAAAACCTTCTTGTAGCTGTTACTGTTTTTTTTTTTTTTTTTTTTTTTTTTTTTAACAAAGTGATAAATCCCTAAAGAATACAAATATCACATAGGGATGAATAGCAGCAGATGTTTACCTCCAATAAATACTAAGAACATGTTAATATTCTTTTTCAAAGTTTGATTGCAATATTGTTTCAGGAGTTGACATTTGACAGCTAATGGTAACACAGACATATCTGGCTGAAGTGTAAAAATAGAAATCATATTGATTGAACCAGCTCCCAGCTTATATGATAATAGCTCAGAATACTAAATTGTGATATTTTATTTGTTGACGTGTATCTAAAGAATTATGAAGCCCATTTCTAAACTCCCATAAAAAGGATACATTCTCCCTCTAATCTGTTCAGAAAATTAGTTCTGCGTAACAGTTAGGTTTAGTGTAAAATCATGCAGAATTTCACAAAAACATTATATAAATAGAGTATGAGTAGATGTTTGATTCAGTGAAACTATGAAAATCAACCTAGAAATTGGTTTAAGAGTCACCGGAGTGTAGTGAAAGTGGTGATTTTACGCATCAAATGCAGCTACGCAATCTGAATTTTCCATAATAGTGTGTTTATTTAAAATTGTGGGAGCAGCTAATGTTTACACTTCTTATTTTTATTTGATGTTTATGGCGTTCACTGTCACTTTGTTACAAATATGCTCTTTTGCAAGAGCCCCCTCTAGTGTAAAATGATTGAAATTGCAGTGATTTTTCCACAGTTGTAGCACAAGGGTTGGTTGAATGGCTGCTTATGAATCATATAGGGCAGTGATGGCAAACCTTGGCACCCCAGATGTTTTGGAACCACATTTCCCATGATGCTCATGCACTCTGCAGTGTAGTTAAGC
The DNA here is from genome assembly GCF_965119305.1 of Pelophylax lessonae. Classification (NCBI taxonomy): domain Eukaryota; kingdom Metazoa; phylum Chordata; class Amphibia; order Anura; family Ranidae; genus Pelophylax; species Pelophylax lessonae. The sequence continues at coordinate 436,898,438 of NC_138768.1, read as the reverse complement.
ATCATGGGAAATGTAGTTTCAAAACATCTGGTGTGCCAAGGTTCGCCATCAATCATATAGGGGGTTGATTTACCAAAGGCTGTTCACTTTTTACTTTGCAAGGGCCTTTTCTCTTCACTTAGTGAACAGAACTGACTTCCATCATCCAATCATGTGCAAGAAAACATACTGTTTTTTTATTTTTTCCTTGCACATGATTGGGTATTCTTTATAAAGTGAGTTTTTACAACATTCACTATGCTAGGGGAAAACACCTTGCCCATTGAGATTGATGTACTAAAGTCAAATATTCTGTTCACTTTGCAAGGCAATTTGCCTTAGAGCTTAACCACTTGCCGACCAGTCACGTTGACTGTACTGCGGCAAAGTGGCTCGATTCCGTCCAGAAACGTAGACCTACGTCGCTGGACTCCTCCCCCTGTAGGCGCGCTCCCGCTGTTTTCAGTCACAGCGGGAGTCGGGCCAGGGGAGGAGCGGCGGCGATCGCCGCTGCTCTTCCCCGATCATCGGGGAATCGAGTTTGGAGATCCACCCGCTTGTGTAAACAGAGCGGGCGGATCTCCTAAGTGACAAGGAGTGACAGATTGCAGGGTTCAGCATAGCTGAACATGCGATCTGTCCTTGTGTCACTCAGCTCCCCCCACACACGTTAGTAAGCACCAGGCATACATTAACCCCTCCCTCTCCAATAAAGTTAACCCCTTCCCTGCCAGTGTCATTTTTACAGTAACAGTGCATATTTATAGAACTGATTACTGTAGAAATGTCACTAGTACCCCCAAAAGTGTCAAAAATGTCAGTCAAGGGTCCGATCTGTCCGCCGCAAAGTCGCAGTCCCGCAAAAAAAAAGGCGCAGATCTCCGCCTAAAAAAAAACACCAAAAATTACAGAAATCTTTCCCTTAGTTAGTAAACGCAATAACTTTTGGGCAAACCAATCAAAATACGCTTATTGTGATTTTTTTTTTTTTTTTTTACCAAACATAGGTAGCAGAAAACAAATTGGCCAAAAATTTAAAAAAATTTAGATTTTTACATTTTTTGGGGGGGAATTTCATATAAAAAAATGTTAAAAATATTGTTATTTTTTCAAAATAAACGCTCTTTTTTTGTGTATAGCGCAAAAAATAAAAATCACATAGGTGATCAAATGCCACCAAAAGAAAGCTCTGTTTGTGGGAAAAAAAGGACGTAAATTTTGTTTGGGTACGGCGTCGCACGACCACGCAATTGTCAGTTAAAGTTGCACAGCGCCGAATCTTAAAAAGTGGCCTGGACGTAAGACAGCAATATCCTCCGGTGGTAAAGTGGTTAATGAATGCGATAAAGCTTTGCTGACTTCCATCATCAATTCATGTGTAAGCAAAAATGTTCTTTGTTTTCTTTTCTTTTCACATGATTGGGCAAAAATGAAGCTTTGCCACATTTACTAAATTCTGGGGTAAATTCTGTTGCAAAGTGCAACCTCTCTTGCAAAATGAACACCCTATGTGCCTCAACCCTATTGTGTTGTTAAAAAATATGCTGCTATGAGACATGATATTTTTTACATTTAAACTGTCTCAGGAGATATACAGTATCTCACCATTTTTAAATATTTTATTATATCTTTTCATGTGACAACACTGAAGAAATGACACTTTGCTACAATGTAAAGTAGTGAGTGTACAGCTTGTATAACAGTGTAAATTTGCTGTCCCCTCAAAATAACTCAACACACAGCCATTAATGTCTAAACTACTGGTAACAAAAGTGAGTACACCCCTAAGTCAAAATTGGGCCCAAAGTGTCAATATTTTGTGTGGCCACCATTATTTTCCAGTACTGCCTAAACCCTCTTGAGCATGGAGTTCACCATAGCTTCACAGGTTGCCACTGGAGTCATCTTCCACTCCTCCATGGGGACATCACACAGCTGGTGGATGTTAGAGACCTTGCCCTCCTCCACCATCCATTTGAGGATGCCCCATAGATGCTCAATAGGGTTTAGGTCTGGAGACATGCTTGGTCAGTCAATCACCTTTACCCTCGGCTTCTTTAGCAAGGCAGTGGTCATCCTGGAGGTGTGTATGGGGTCGTTATCATGTTAGTATACTGCCCTGCAGCCCAGTCTCTGAAGGGAGGGTATCCCTTTTGTTACCAGCACTTTAGACATTAATGGCTGTGTTGAGTTATTTTGAGAGGACAGCAAATTTACACTGTTATACAAGCTGTACACTCACTACTTTACATTGTAGCAAAGTGTCATTTCTTCAGTGTTGTTACATGAAAAGATATAATAAAATATTTTCAAAAATGTGAGGGGTGTACTCAATTTTGTGAGATACTGTAGCTAGCCACTGACTTGCTTTTATCTTCATGCTGGCCTTTTTTTTTTTTTAACCTGGCTTCCCCCACTAAGTAAATCCATATAGTTGCTGGTTATCTCTTATTCTAAACTCTAACTTAATCTATCTTTTAAACGTAAAGAGTAGTGTGTTCCACATTGTCATCACTGCCCTAATTCAGAGATCAATGAAGCTTTGCCCACACACACTGAAACATAAGAGATGGTTGGCAGAACATGGAATTATGTGAGAAAGGCTGCCACTCTACTAAAGAGGAACATAAAAACCCTTTGAATAATCTATATTAAAAGTAAATCAAAAAGAGCTAAAATGTATATAATATAATCATTATAATTGTTATATATATAATCATTATATTGAGAATCATACCCAATGCAGTATTGCAGTTAGTGATGTGTGCTGGAAACTCTGGGAGTCAGTTTTTCATAGATCCCAGCACCCCAAAGAGGGTGCTAGACCAGGTGTAACTCCTAGGAGTACATGGTGGCACTGGGCCATAAGTCACCAGAATCATTGGTTAGGCTGCATGATGTCCATCAGGTTTGGAAATTTGATGGTATGAGTAGGTGGGCTGCTACTTCAATTTTGGTCCCTGTAATGTTACTCTAAAGAATTTTTTTTTTCTCTTATTTAGTTTTATATTTTTTTTTGTTATTAATTGCAATATAGTCTATAGGTAGACATGACTGCACAAAACATTTTTGGCACTGTCCCATACGTGGCACCTTTTTATACACAACAATCAAAAATGTATGTAGTCTTTGTATCAGTTTTGTTTTGTTCTATTAGCCCTGGAGAAGGAGGTGCAATTCTCCAAAACCCATCAGCTTATAATTTCTAATAAAACCATCTGTTTGGCCAAATGAAGGCCAGTTTCATTCCCTACAACCTTTAAAATGTGTGGCATTTATAAAAATGTTCTTCGGAGTAAATTAGACCGTGGCCAGGACAGCCAGTTAATGTGAAAGTTAAAACAACTAATTTATAACATTTTATACCTAATAATATTTAAAAGAAACCTGAGAAATATAAAGGATGCCACTGTTACCCACTTTCTGAATCTGCTAGTTTACTGGTTGTCTCTGTTTTTTGTCTCTGGTTTCAATACTTGTTTTAGTCTTGCCTCTGAAACAATTATTCACATCTGCTCTTCTGTTTCACCCTGACTTAACTTGTTGCATGATTTTTCTGGGTCATTGACATATTGGATCAGCAAAACAGTCAGGAAACTAGCATTTTTAAATGCAGGAGAACAATGGCAGGTTTCATGTTTGGCTCAGCACAAATGTCCTGAAAAATAATATTATTTCCTTGTATATTCTGGTTTTGGAGGAGGCACCCCAAATGGATTTTAGGTCTATTGAACCCAATTTGTGAGGTATTATTCTCAAATATATTTGTAATATACATTTTTTTTATTTCACCAGTGCTCTTATTATATACCAAAAGCAATGTAGGGAATACAATGAGTAGCTTTTCGAACAAAGGTAAATAGAGGGGGCATAGTTTTGACACAATGAGTAGACACGCAAACCATTGGAGCTCCCGCCAACTCTCCAGCAATCTTGTGTCTGATTGCAGCAATTCAGTACAACATGAGCTCAGCCAAACAGCAGAAAGTGAAGAACCTTCATAAACCATCACCCTGGTCCGAGATAAGTCGATTCTTTCCGGGCTCATGGTCTTATACACCAAAGACCCAGATGGCGGAACTGCAGGATGATCCCTCCATAGCCGCTCCAATGGCCCCTTCACCTGCTTCCCCGGCCTTCTCGGCAGCTTTGGATGCATTTTCCGACCTCCCTGCTGCCCTGATAGCCCATCCATTAGGTACACCATCACTGTCGGCCACTCCACTGTTGGCTCCTGCTGACTCAGATCTCTTTGCCCTCATCCAGGCCTTACCTACTAAAGCCAACATGGAGGTAATTCCACTGGAGGAAGCGCACTGCCATGACCTGCAATCTGTCCACACCGAAGTACAGCAACAAGCAGATCGGGTCGCCACTGGGGAATCTTCTCTTGCCTCCCTGGAGATCGACCTTACCGAACTGGATGCAGCCTGGGCTTCTCAGATGACACATGTGACAGCCCTGCAGCTACATTTGGAGGACCTTGAGGATCAGAGCCGCCACAAGAACCGGCTCCATGGTCTCCTGGAGGCTAAAGGTCAGGAATCCCTCCAAGAAAAATACCTGCCAATTTTTCACAGGCTCTTGAACTCTGTCCCACCCAAGGAGCTGGAATTTGACAGAGCGCACAGAGCACTCGGCCCCCACTCACCTGACCCAAATGACCGAGGGATGTTATCTGTCGCCTCCATCGCTACACCCAAAAGGAACGCATCCTTTATAAAGCACAGCAAGCTAGGGAGGTTTTTTTTTAATGGAGCATCTGTGAAAATACTCTCTGGCCTATCCAGAGCCACTCTGCAACGCGAGGCACTGCTCTGGCCCTTGCTAGACACGATGCAGCAATTGGGCTGCATTATCCTTGGGGATTCCCCGTATCCCTATCCAGAGAGGTCTTTCCTCCTTCGTCCGCCACCATCCTGATGACCTTTAAGTCTTGTTTGCCTTCCTAGAGTTGAATGCCATCCAAGTTCTGAACTGGTTACAGCTTCCTCGACCTCCTAGAAGAATCAGATCCACCTCTACATCCATGGATCTCCCTCAACCCTGCGTTACCTTCAGACTCTTCCTTTTTATTCATCTTCAAGTTGGAGTGCAGTTTTCTACTTTTAATCTACACACCCTCCGCAGCCAACAGATGGCTGCTTACATCCCCCACGTTATCGGATCAGATGGACAGAAGCTTTCTTTGCCCAAATATTTTGCTCAGGCATTCAGGGAGTGCTATTTTTCCCTGTACAATCTCTCAGTCACTCATCCTCTCTCCCTGATTAGCTTTCTTCAGAACGCCTCCCCTGTCTCTCCTCCTCAAAACGATGAGCTCTGGAAGCTTCTATAATGCTGAAAGTGCTAAAGGCAACGGCTGGTGCCACCAAACAGGGAAAATCACCAGACCCGGACGGCTTCACCATACAATATTATAGGGCCCTGCTACCTTTTTTGAGGCCTCTTATGGTTAAGACCTTTAATTCTCTGGGACAGTCCTTATCCTTAGCCACTGATATAAAAGTATCCAATCCCCTCTGCAATAGAACAATAAGTGCTCCTGTGCCTGTCTTGTAGAAAAAATATGCCGATCTGTACCTATATCAGAGTGGTTCCCGGTGCTCAGCTGACCCCTCGGCTCTCTTCTCTGCCCGGCTGAAAGCTCCAGCGGGCGGGGCATAGTACCGCTGCTGACGTTAGCTGGGGAGGAGGGGAAGAGAGGAGAGAGAGCTGCGTGGTCATGTGATCGCCGGGAGCTGTTCTGGCTTCGGTACAAATCGCATATTTTTTCTATAACACAGACACAGGGATACTTATTGTTCTATTACAGAGGGGATTAGATGATTTTAAAGTAAATATAAGAGCAGCAGGGGGGGAGGGAGTGGGCACTGAGGAGCAGAGCTGCCTCTGCCTCGAGAGCCTCAGTTAAGGCAAACGGTTTTCAACAGTTTAAGTCAAATGTTTTTTCAACAGCCTTCGCTATATCCAACGTAACTCAACAGGGTTGCCCCCTCTTGCTCCTGTTATTTGCCCTTCATTGGAACCCTTCCTGAGGACATTATGGGTCTGCAGGTGGGAGCTTCATAGCACAAGGTGTCTGGATACGTGGATTATATGCTCTTCTCTTTGACCAACCCCCATATCTCCCTACCAAATCTCCTGGAAGAATTTGATCGGTATGGTGCTCTTTCAAACCTGAAAATTTATTTCAGTAAATCAGAAGCTATGGGAGTAGTACTAGCCTCCTCTTTTTTGCATAGCCTGTGACTCGACTTTAATTGCAACTGGACCTCTACAGCGCTACTACAAGTACTTGGGCATCCGCATTCCGGAGTTGCGGCGCCGGATTTGTTGAAATACTATCAGGCCACGCATATAGGGAGGGTTATTGACTGGTACAGACATGGTGGCATTAAGCTTTGGACGTATTTTGAAAAACACTATTGTACCATCTCCCTTCATAGGGCTCCATGGTGGTATGCAGCTATATTGACATCTCTTAAGACACACCCGACCATAGGTCCCCCGCTCTGTGTTTGCTCCCTGGCTTGTTGGAACCCAGAGGTATCTTCCAGTCACTCCCCATTATACCCCATCTTAGACAACCCCAGCTTCTCTCCAGGCCTAGATGAGGGACCGTTTTGTGATCTACTTAAAAGGGATTTGTTCACGTTTTCTCCTTTGCCTGGCCATCAATCATTGATGCATCTGTCACGCTGTTTTGCCTTGAATTTCCGGAAGGCATTACAGTTACATAATTTTCCTTTATGCCCTAGGACCCCACACTGTTTCGACGCTAGCTGACAACAATTTTACTGCTCTGACAGCAGGGTTCTTCCCTGTACCCTCTCAAAAATGTACTCCCTGTGGATCTCTCCTCCGGAAGACTTGCCTATGTAAATGAGAGCTAGACCTCAATAGAGGTATAAGCAGTAGAAAGAGAGAAGTGCTTATGCCGCTGTACAGAACACTGGTGAGACCTCACTTGGAGTATTGTGCGCAGTACTGGAGGCCATATCTCCAGAAGGATATAGATACTCTAGAGAGAGTTCAGAGAAGAGCTACTAAACTAGTACATGGATTGCAGGAAAAAAATTACCAGGAAAGGTTAAAGGACCTTAACATGTATAGCTTGGAAGAAAGAAGAGACAGAGGGGATATGATAGAAACGTTTAAATACATAAAGGGAATCAACTCGGTAAAGGAGGAGAGCATATTTAAAAGAAGAAAAACTACCACAAGAGGACACAGTTTTAAATTAGAGGGGCAAAGGTTTAAAAGTAATATGAGGAAGTATTACTTTACTGAGAGAGTAGTGGATGCATGGAATAACCTTCCTGCAGAAGTGGTAGCTGCAAATACAGTGAAGGAGTTTAAGCATGCATGGGATAGGCATAAGGCTATCCTTCATATAAGATAGGGCCAGGGACTATTCATAGGATTCAGATATATTGGGCAGACTAGATGGGCCAAATGGTTCTTATCTGCCGACACATTCTATGTTTCTATGTTTAAGAGTTGTTTTACCTGCTAAAACGGTTTTTCGTTTCTGTCCACCCAGTGCTAAGCTTTACACAGATCTGCCCCATAACACATCCCTGTCATGCAGAGGATGGGAACTGATCTTTTCCTTGCCACAGTTTCACTTTCACTTACAGACTGATACCAAGTCAAAGCCAGATACGCTGCTTGTATTAAAAAAAAGTTTAAGGATTTATAATAATTACACAGCTGGATTCATTGTCCCTGATTTTTTTAATCAAGGCTCAAAAGACAGTCCAGCATTTTCAGAAGGAATGTTCAGCAATGGTGGCATTCTTGTTTCCCTAGGGTCTATTTTATATATCGCAAGTCCATCATTACATTCCATTGATTATGTTAGGTTTTCGGGTCCCAAATTTGTATTTCATGAAAACGATCAACTTTTCAAACATCAACTCATCATATATGGCAGACCACTGGTATAAGAAATATAACATAAAAGCACTAAACATTGTCCCTGATAGTTTTCCCCAATCTTTATATAATATGAAATTTCTAGGCTGCTATGTGGGTAGTCTCCAGTTTTATTATTGTATCAGGCTGCAGAACGGTAATGGTTATATTGTTCTAAGATTAGAATTGACATAGTAAGGAGTGGCAGTGTGAGGCAAGCTAAAAGACATAATACTCCAGTCATACCTGTTTATTGAGCTGACGCTGGGCACTGTGTCATTGTCACATACTCGTTCTGCTAGAAGTCTGTCCCTGATCTCCCATGCAAACATAGTGGGGTTTTGTCTCTTGTAGTCTGCGATTTTCTCTACAACTTTGGGAGTGGCAACCTTTGGTTTGGATCCACCAATCACACCAGGTTTAATACTGCCAGTTTCATAGTACCTGCAAAAAAAAGAAGGACAGTATGTTTTTAAAACAAATAATATAACTGACAAAGGACCCAATAGAAAGATATGTCAAAAGGAGCATTTTATAGTGTAAAATAAATATACATTCATTCAAAATGCATTCACAACTCACAGTCTATGTGACAAAAGGCATGTAAGGAATGTCATTCTGATAGATCTGGCAGCATTTTCAGAAATTGCACAATGGAGCTTAGCGTGCAGTTTTCTCATGGAGTAAGAATAAATATGATGATAAAGGCATAAGCTTGTGAAAACATTGTCTATTAATCAAACATGGTCATAGGAAACAAATCACATTTAAGACCATTTTCACTAAACACGGTGGCAGCCAATTGTGTTAGCTGGCAAAATGCACTTACTTGAAACGGTTCCCTTATTGATGTGGTAATTTGATAAAACCAGGCGGTAGAAACATTCCTGGACTATACTATATATATTCAATGATTTTACAGATACATTTTATTTATGTAACTGAATTGTAAATTTGGCCACTTACAATGTCTTTTAAATATGCATATATTGTATTAAACCTTTTTTTTACTTAACATATTTTTTAAATTATGATTTTAATTAATCATTTTAGTCTAGCCAAAGAAAGAAAATGAAGCTAGTACTACTTGATCTCCAAAAACCACATTTGCATATTATGAGTAGATCACCCAGGCTAATTCACATCACAACAAGCTAAATAAACAGGGTACCTTATCCATCCACTGAACTCTAAAAATAGTGTGTTTATTCTCTAATAAAGTTATATTTGAATATAAAGGGAAACCTGTGGGATACAAACATTGAAGCATTCAATGACAACTTAATTTTAATATAAAATAAGGATTGGGTGTCTGGAGGTCATTCAGCACCACACCCTTTAAGTCAACATAGGCAATTTGAATGAAATAAATTGGGGCTTTTGAATGGTGCAAAAACACACAAAAAAGTGTAAATATAAAAATATTAGGTTTTATTAGTACAAAATATAAATACATCAATAAAAGGACTTTTTACATACTGTTGAACATATGCTTATACAAGCAGTAATCTTTGCTATAGGATTCTCTCTGGTGACCTGCGATATGTAAGCATCAATAATGATTTTTTGATTTTTGGTTTGATGTATGTTTAACCACTTAAAGACCGGAAGGATTTGCCCCCTTCCTGATCAGGCCCTATTTTGCAATTCGACACTGCGTTAATTTAACGGACAATTGCGCAGTCGTGTGACGCTGTACCCAAACTAAATTCACGTCATTTTTTTCCCCACAAATAGAGCTTTCTTTTGGTGGTATTTGATCACCTGTGCGATTTTTTTTGTGCTATAAACAAAAAATAGCGACAATTTTGAAAAAAAAAACAATATTTTTCACATTCTGCTAATTTAAAAATCAAAATTTTTTAACATTTTAGGCCAATTTGTTTTCTGCTACATATTTTTGGAAAAAAAAATCGCAATAAGCGTATTTTGATTGGTTTGCGCAAAAGTTATCACGTCTACTAACTACGGTAAATATTTATGTAATTTTTATTGTTTTTTACTAGTAATGGCGGCGATCTGCGATTTTTTGCGGGACTGCGACATTGCGGCAGACAGATCAGACCCCTAACTGACATTTTTGACACTTTTGGGGGTACCAGTGACATTACTACAGTAATCAGTGCTAAAAATATGCAATGTTACTGTAATAATGCCATTGCCAGGAAAGGGGTTAACCCTGTGGGTGATCAACGGGTTAAATGTGAGCCTAAGGGAGTGATTCTAACTGTGGGGGGGTGTGGCTTCTGAAATGACCATAGAGACATGTGATCCTATATAGCAGGATCACATAGGCTCTATGATCATCCCAGAGAGAAGGACGGTAAGCTGTGTTTACAACAGCCGATCGTCCTTCTCTCTTAGCGGGGAACGATGGAGGGTGTCAGGCGGCAATCAGAGCTGCCTGCCCACTGTACGGCGATTTGCCTGGGGGCGGCTACCTGCCGCAGTATATTTGCAGCGGGCGGTCGTAAAGTGGTTGAAAGAGTATTGATTTGATGTGTAACCAAATACTTGTATTTCTTATAGTTTACATATGTATTATCCAACTATTTCCTGAAGAAGCTAATATTCGATAGCGAAACATGTCGTGTGTATTGGATCTACTGTTCAACAATATGTAAAATGTCCTTTTGTTGATGTTTTTATAGTTTGTACTAATAAAACTTAATATGTTTATAGATACACGTTTTTGTGTGTTTTTGCACCATTCAAAAGCCCCAGATATTTCATTCAAATTGCCTGTGTTAACTTAATTTTAATGTTGCATGGCAATTGTCCTCAATGAATTGACATTTTGCAGTAGCCTAAGATCAAGTGGCTTTGGGACTGAATGTGTTAATTGAAAGATCAATCATTTTTTGGCAAAATGAGGGTTAAGGATTATTGGTTAAGGTGATTTTAGGGGGATAAGTGTTAAAGCTGATCTCCAGCTTTAGAAAAAAAATATATATATAACCAGACAAAAGAATCTTGGAAAAAAGGTATATATACTTATATCTAAAAAAAAGTTAGGTGAAGCCCAAGGTAGGCGGTGGGCTAAAGTTAAACTTCAGCTTTAGGAGATAGGTTCTAGTGTAGGTTTAAAGGTATATTTAGGGGTTAGGTTACATTTTAGAGTTCAGGAGAGAGGAAGATTAAGTATGAGGGTTTTCCTGGGGTTAGGGGTTATGGAGATCAGTGGGATTACTCAGTGGCATCTTAAGAGCATTAAAGGGCACCGGGCAATGCAGTGCACTGGGGCCCTGCCTACACAATCACCCACGAGAATAAAAATGCAAATTATCTATAAGGCTATATTTATTGGTACAATAGTGCCAGGCTAATGACAGCTTCCAAGTTCAGCGGCTGGGTCCAGCGAACACACACATGAACAGGAGTTAGACTTGACTGTCTTGTGTGTGTCTGTTCCCATGGAGGCGGACAGGCATTTCTGCAGTTGTGGGCTCCCCCTCCATGGCCCAAGTGGCCTGACAGCAGCGCAGGGCCGACAGGCACTTGCCACCTGCTAAGTTTGGCGGTGAGATGCACATGGGAATCGGGACTAATGCTTGGCTGGGGCTGGGGCTGGGGCTTGGTTGCTGGGCAGGTGGGGCCCCCCCCGGGCAAGTAGGGCCCCCGGGAAACTGCCCAGCTTGCCCATTCGGTAAGATGGCCCTGGGTTTACTTCAAAATTTTCTTTAGAGTCTTTCCCTGCACTTAAAAAATGACCAGTGCCAGAATTTCAGAGCTTAAAACAAGTGAGTGAGCTGCATGCTTTTTTTTTGGGGACATTGACTTACTAGGTGATAAAGCAAAGATCAGTATTCCCCCTTTTAAAATAGACAGCGCTGGCAGCTCCAATATTTGTGCTCTGACGGCATGTAGGGTACACTGACAGCACTAATTTAGGATAGCAGTATACATACAGCCCAATATCAAATATATTAATATGCCTGGATTCTTTTTTTTATGTTGATAGTATTACTTGGGAGCAAATAATTCTAAATTAACACAACCCAACTGTGAACTTTCAGAAGAGTTCAAAAGACATAAGGCACTAATGCAGCATGTTTATTATGAAATCAATTCATCTACTAATTGCATTCATTTTTTTACTGACATCTCTGATTACAGAGCAATATTATTTGGTAAACTAAGACAGGGTTTCACTGTAATTAATATTTATACAAATAATGAGCTATGAAATTCCAATTTATTGCTGACAGCATAAATGAAACAAATCAACATGCTTAACTTCAGAATGCCAACTTATATAAATGTAGCCATTCTTGTTGTACTTTTGTCATGCCTAACTTGAACACAGAAATATTGTCTTGTTCATAAGAGCTAGAATACTGTGCCACTCAATGACCATGCTTTCTCATTCCAGGTTCTACACAGCCAGTGTGCGCTATTTTGCCTTTATCAAAATCCGTGTTTGACAAACATTTTATTAGTTGCCACGTATATACCACAGGTTTGATATTTACAGGCAGGAAGACAGGGGGTGTTAATAATTATATTGCCATTTACTGTATATTTACTGTAGATGTATACTTCCTGTGCCTCAGGCCAACTGTCATATGCCCTAGCTAAAGGGCAAAGCAGAGGTCCTTAATTGGAGTTTTTCTGCAAGATCAGAAACCTGAACCAAACATAAACCACATCGGTCACTATTCTAAGTAAATGTAACACTGGGGTTGATTTACTAAATCTGGAGAGTGCAGAATCCGGTGCAGCTGTGCATGGTACCCAATCGGTTTGTTCAATTAAGCTTTGACAAAAGAGCCTGAAAGCTAATTGGTTTCTATACACAGCTGCACCAGATTTTGCACTCTCCAGTTTTAGTAAATCAACCCCAATAGGTCTATAATTTTTTGGAACACTACAAGATGCTTGTGGATTATTATGTGGTGATTTTCTATAGAATCAAAAGCCTGTGGATACTTCAAAAAGACAGTTGGGGAAAGAGTACATATAGGCTAGAATTACTTTGGTTATTTCTAGTAGCTTAGTAAAGCTAAGCTTCATAGAGATAACAATAGTAATTACTACTAAACGGATGGTACAAGTTGGTTTCCCAAAGAGTCATTAAACCAACATTATTAAAAAATATCAATAAATTCTTTATTACATGCTATTCATGCTCAGTCACAATGGGATTCGTTTTCTATATTCTTAAAAAAAACTTAGTTGATCTTGCTGTTCTCTATCTCCCCCTTTTGGCCATGTCACCACTGCAGTTGGGGATTTTGCAGAGTAGAGTTCATGCTCAGTTTTCAGTATTTTCTACCCTGAGCATTTTTCACATCACATCAGAGCCGCCCATATGCATATTGAGTCATACATGTCATCACAGAATGACAGCCCACTCCCTCCTCCATGCCCACTAACCAGCTAAACACAATGGAAGTGGGATATTATATATTGATTGATGGATGATTTACCTCCCTGTTATTCTAAGATACAGGCTGGAGGGGTGTGACACAGCCTGTAACTGGCAGAAATTCGCCCACACCATAATATTGCCAAAAAATAATAAAGTTTTAATTTCAAATATATATTTGTATGGCAATTTAAAACAGTTTATTGATATGAATTATTCATTTTTATTCTGTATCCCAAAGGTTTTTTTTTTTCTTGAACATGTGACCAGTAGAAAAGGACTAGAAGCTCCTCCTGCCACTGTTTTCCTGCAGACAGACTGGGAAAGAGCTGGGTCATGTGACAGCTGTATATCGATTAGGAAAGAAGGTACTTAAACATTTTTTTAATTAAAACAATTACAGTTACATCATCCACATACAAAAAAAAGAAGGAATAGTGTAAATTAAACAGTGTGTGCTTAGTATCAGTTTAAGTAACACAAGTAGTATGTATTGCTGTGGTGAAAAATCACACACAGTCGGGAAAGGCGAGATCATGAAGCAATAATTGCTACTATGTTCTACTTATGCAAGAGTCACCCTAGGGAGACATATTTTATCTATGTATATTTAGTGACTGAGTATTAGTCTTAGTAATTATTCAATACAAACTTTATAGTTCAGCTGAGCTCTTAAAAATTGTCCATGTGGCTATAGACTTACATATTTTACTTCTCCATAATGTATCTGTTTTATAGAGTCTGTTGTGCTGTCAACACTTAAAGTAAATTGCTTATAACAATCTGATTTATTAAAACAAATTCTAAAATCAAAGTTAATATGATAAAATAAAAACATATTGATGGGGAATTTACTAAAGCTGGAGTATGCATAATCTGGTGCAGCTCTGCATAGAAACAAACCTGTTTCCAGATTTTGTTGTCAAAGCTTACCTTAGAAGGTGTTTGGCTACCATGCAGAGCTGTACCAGATTTTGAGTGCTCTAGTTTTAGTAAATCTACCCCAATCTGTATCTCAAACCAACATTTATCCATCAATAACAAAACATTGTTGAGCCACTGATGCTGCAGAACCAGATATGTAGACAACATCCACGTTCCATGATCAATGGCTTTTCCCACATCCTAGGTCTTACTAGAAAATAAGAAAGCTCATGGGTCAAGGTGGCACTGGCATGGTTACGCCAGCAACCAGGCATCTGCTGGCACATCAAAATGCCCCAGTATTTGTCCTAATTGTGCCCTCTGCAGAAAATATAGCTAGACACCTAGGGTAAGATTTACTGAAACTGGATCATGCAAAATCTGGTGCAGCGCTGCGGAGAAACCAATCAGTTTCCACATTTTTTTGTCAAAGCTTGTTTGAACAAGCTGAAGTTAGAAACGAATTAGCTACCATGCACAGCTGCACCAGATTCTGAGTGAACCAGTTTTATTAAATTTCCCCATTAGTTACCTGGAGGTGCCTTCTCTACATGTAAGTGTCAGTTTTACACCTTTATTTTTTCCACAGCTGCAGCAGGTACATCAGAAGAACATCCCCCAGAAAGAAAGAATCTCCTTATTTGCCAGTTATTAACTCAATTAGAAAATCATTAACAGAATTGAATGACACATGCATTATTATGTCTTAAATTATTTTACTGTTTTATTTTTCATTTTCTTTTCCTACTGAAAGTCAAAATTTGTATCCAAAAAGAAAAAACGAAAATCTTAGATTCTGATATTCAATGATCATGTCTAATATTGCATTATCATGGCAACATTATTCAGTATGTTGACATATTTCATAAACTTTGTAATAATTTTCATAAGCTGCATTGTGTTACCTGCCAAGGATCTTGCTGACACATCCATGGCTGACCCGTAGTTGCCTTGAAATGTCACACGGCCGCACACCTTGATGGGCAAGTTCCACTATTCTTTGACGTACTACATCAGGAAGAGGTCGGCCATTTACAAACACACCACCTAGTTGATTGACTCCTCCATGTCCTTGGGAAAAAGAACAAGAGAAAGAACAATTTATTTGATATTAAACTCATTGTTATTTTGTAAGTGTTTCATTTAATTTTAAAATGAGAATGTTTAAAGTACCTTCAAATTGAAAATGTATGTAAGAAAAATGTATTTAATATACTATAGGCTTTATACACAAGAGCAAAAGGCTGTCAGTATTTTAATTACCATTTGTTCTTTGCTTTTTTTTACTATTAAAAAAGGTCGAAATCACTTGTGTTAAAACACAAACATCACTCAAGCTATTGTTCCTTAAAATACCACTAACTCCAGGCTGCTAATATCTGTGAGTTTAAGTGATGTTTTTATTGGGTAGAGCAGGAAAAGAAGCCATTTGAGAGGGTGGAAGCTAACACTTTGTGAGCTAAAAAATATATAAAAAGGCTTTCAATAGGTAATTACCCCCATGTGACAAAGCAACAGCTCCACAATAGTAAATTACCCATGTCTTGCTAAAAAGTAACGTCTCAACACCTTAGCAATAAAAAGGCAAGATTCCACCAAAAATAAGATTTAAAAAATGTTGTGTAGCATCAGATACTGCTGATATGCATTGTTTACATATGACTGGAACACAGAAAGGGTCTGTAGCACTTGCCCCTGTAGGAGCCATTGAGGCTCTCGGGTTGGATGTGGTCAGCTGTTCAACTTCTAACTCCATCCTTGACTCATCATTATCATCATCCGACAGATAACCTCCTCTTTGAGCCAGCATGTAGAGGCCTTATTTTTTAAGTGGCGACTTGCTCTGAGTAGCTTGCTCCTGATTTTTCTTGTCTAACGGAGCCTCTTCATCTCCAATTTCCCTCCCTAGTTCTAGATATGTGGGAGTAGTTCTAGGTCCTTTGAGGTCCTTTGAGAAGAAGCTTTTGCACTATAGGGGGATTTGGGCAAGCTCCTAGTCAGACCTTGTCAGCCTTTCACGGATCTAAACCTTTCTTTTGAAGGCTTTGTTGTAGGATCTTGCCCACTCAAGTTATTAAGTCAGAAAGCTTCTTCCCTCTTAGCTGGTGAGTGTGCTCAAACTTGTATAATAAATCTGGGAGTTTCTCAACTCATCCAAACACAGCATACGATGCCTCAATATGGTCCGAGGCTACACAGTCCTGCTTTCCCAGCTTTATGTTTCCAATTACTTCATCAGCAGGTCAGCCAAGACTTTCACTACTTCTCTCTTTCTTTAAAGCCTCAGAGATGTCCCACTCTTCTAGACCTTTTGAAGTCTGGTCCATTCATGTTTTAAAGTTCTCTTCCCCAGATGGAACTGGAGTCTTCCCTCAGAATAATCGTACCTTCCGATGACCATAATTGATGGGGTCAGAACCATTCTTGATAACTTTCTTGGTCCTTGTCAAAGGTTTGGGCTCTCAGGATCAGTATCTGGCACTTGTAAATGGATTGAATGGGCACGGACTTCCTCTGTCAGATGGACACATTGCCCAGAAAATAGGAGGGGATGTCTTTTCTCCACTCTAATAGCACATAGATACAAGCAGAAGCTGGATCCATCTTTATGTCTAGCATGAACACTTTCTGCTCTGGAGTTAGTGTCTTAACCGTTAGGTAATTCTGCTCCCCAGTCTATTCCACACCCAGCACATCAAGCACTACACACAGTTCTGGTCAACCATTTTGCATTTAGCTGCAGTGGGATCCACGTCAACTATTTCTAGTTAGTTATCTAGGTTACAGCCATTCAAAACAGAGAAATCCTTGGACGAGCCCTCATGTGTAGCACTACCCCGTAAAAGTCGCTCATTAGATTGGGTCCTTTGTTCTTTGCCTTGACCCATTCAAAAAAAAAAAAACTGAGCCCCTCTAACACACCAGGTTGAGTACACAAACATACAATATAACAGGAAATCACTGAAGGTAAACTTAGTACCCAGTAGTAGCGCTATATCAAAGAAAACAGGCACCAAACCAAGTAGTAAAGGCAAACTTAATATCCTGTCCCTCAATATGGTTAATTGGACAAGCATAACATGGAAATAACAATAACAATACCACAATTTAGCATGCAAAGTGATTAACAGTAAGGACTAGGCATTAAATTACATTTGGCGTCTAGATAAGCATAAACAGTAGCAAGGCCACCTCAATTGAAGCAGTGAGCAGTAGTAAAGTTTAATTTACCACATCTCGGAACTATACTGCCAGAGCTAGATGCAAAATAGGATACAGCCAGCGACTCAGTACCATCTAGTTGTGGTTATAAATGAACTCAAAACAATTGGGGTCCTTTTAAATTTAACAACAAACCAATGATATAACCCTAATCTCATACAGTGAAACTATATGGAATCATAAAATCAGAGTAGTGTATGTAGTGCTTAAATAATGCTCTTAACAAAAGAAACACACCTTGGGTGTCCTCATTTCCAGTCTCAGGCTCTGATCTCTGCTGGTATGGTCTCCAGCTGGCAGGCGAATATTCAGACAGAGATGCTCTCTCTTGAACTCCCCCAGTGCCAAGAAGAAGAAATTTCCCAGGCAGTTTAATAAAAAATTATCTCTGCACTACTGCACAGTACCTATTGGGATCTGTAGTGTAACCATTATAGTGTAGCCATTATATGGCTGCCGTCTCAAACTACGACTCCCAGGAATCTCAGTGCTCTGCATAGAGGTCTTTGGGTTTGCTTGGCGTTAGTTCTCCCCCTGCTGGCTGGAGGAGGATGGTACAGCATAACATCAGTATCTCAGTAGAGTGAGAGAAAAATAAAGGGTAGTGTTTCCAGCATCTGGCTCCAGGTCTATTTAGGTTCCAGATTTTATTTTCTCATCTCATTCATATGCTTTTCACATGCTTTTCTTTCATATGCTGGTGTTTTCTTTTCCAGTCATGAACCTGCTGTGCCATATTTTATAATTGTGCCATATATTTTTAATATGCATGCAATAAACCAAAACAGTAGTGTTAAAATGCCTGATGTTGTACAGAAACCAGATTGTGTTATAATGCATTCCCCTAGATCAAGATGTTATGCTTCAGCTACTGAGCTCCATAAACAATAAGCTTTCTTATGACAAATTGTAAAAATAAAGAAAGAACTCCTAAAAAGGAGCCTAAACTTCCACCTGCTCATTAGATATAAGACTACATAATATTTATTTGCAATATTAAATATTTACCTGACAATGAAAATAAATATATTTTAAGATGTTTATTTTTTAGTTGTATTAAAAAAAGAAATGCATAACAAAAAAACACTATCCTAGCAGTATCCTTGAATTGTTACCTATTTGGATAAAGGCAAAAAACTCATTATGCTAAGCGTTTTGTTCAAAGGATGGCACCTATAAGACTACAACATCAAGGGGAGCAGTAATATCAGCAGTGCATGTTTTACACCTGTCAGAACCCATTTGGTACTGTCAGGGCGCACTGCCTCTAGTCTCTTGCATATGTCTACTGGTCCATCACTATATTAGGAAATATTGCTGGGCAAAATAAATATGCAGGAGGTGGTGGGGATTCAGGCTATTGCATAGTATGATGATAATGAGGTCCAAAAACCCAAATACACATCTGTGAGTGTGGTTTTTGACCTGTGATCAAAGTACCAGAATCAAACTTTGGCCTAATCCATAATTCCTTCAGTGAAGGAGTTACATTCATAAAATGTTGTGGCATTATTATATAAGAAGAAAACAACCAGTTAGACTTCAAACACAAATATTACGAGGGGCATAGGCTGATGGGACATAATACACCTTTTAGTGAAGACATACATTTAATTCCATGCAAAAACATGTTGGTTGTCAGATTGTAAAATGTTGTCAGATGGAAATATAGATGCATTTAAAAAAGCTGGTATTGAGGGTGTGTCTACTGAGCATAATAAAACCCTTCAACACCCCTCAGATCTTTTGACTGATTATCTTATGTCTCTAAACACTCGTTCTAGGGACCAAAAAAGATGGCTGCAGCTCTTACTATTGGAAATATAAAGGACTGCTAAGAGTTATTTTTGAGAGATTAAAGACCAGACATATTTGCTTAAGTATTATTATTATATTATTATATAATATATAATATATAATAATATATTTATTTTAATCCATTTTGTTTTTCTGTTGCTAATTGTCCATATTTGTAATATTTTTCTATAAATACTTTCATTTCTTTTCATTAAAACTATATTTTTAAAGTTCGTAAGCTGAATTTCTGACTGCTGTAATGATAAGTTAAAGAATCTTTGCCTCTGTAAGGAGATGCCATATTGTATACTCTGTTACATTTCTATCTGTGAGTGATACAGACATTTCCTTGAAAAGGTTAGAATTGCAGCAGAAAATGCTGTGAACGATGCACTTTTCCATTAGAACATACAGTAGTTTGCATAAATAGGTTAAAAAAAAGACAAAAGTCCATCACATTTAATCAATAGAAAAAAAATGCAGTGGCAGTGCATTTTAAGAGCCCCAGTGTCAATCACTCTCAGTCTTTTGGTGCTTGGGTTGTTGTTTCAAAAGCTGGAAACTCTCTGGGTAGGATGAGACACTTGGCTCTACCAAGAAGTAGTGAAACTCGCGGACAAATGCAATCCAGGCCTTGGGACCAGTGTCGGGACAAGGTCGTCCAGCGCCCAGGGAAAAAAATGCCAAACTGCACCCCACTACCCAATTAATGATGTGCAAACTTAGGGGATTCTACACCCAGCAGTCACTCGCTTGTCAAAATCACTGCCGTGAAAATCTTACTAGTTTCATAAAAGCCTCATCTATTAAATTTCATGATATATTTTTCAAATGGAAGGACTTCTCCTGTTCGGAAGATTATATCCAAATCCTGACCAGCTTTTCCCCCTCCTATTCGGTTAGCCCTTGATGAAAAAATAGGTTTACATCCTTAGACACTTGTATGAGGTGTTGATATTTTAGGTTCCAATTTCTAACATCCACCAATGTTGATTTTTTTGTTTTTTTGTTTTTTAAGTTCTCATTTTTCGATTTTTATTTAAAGAGATGGGAGGTCAGGTTAGCATATGAGACTACAACTACATGGACAGTTGTGCTACTGAAATTATTAGCACTGGAATGTAGTAGTGATTAATTTCTCATGATCGCACAATGCACAAATTCTACTTATTGACTTGCCTTTGCATGCTACTTGTGTATGTAAGCAGGCTACCCATATTCCTTGCACATGGCAGATACATGCAGATGGATCCCACTTAGACAAAGGGTCTCAGGACTGCTTCCAGCATTCTCCATCCATGTCCAAATTTAATTCATATGCATGGATGCAGGTCCAAGACCCCTATGGCTCAAGTTAGGGTTTGTGAAATTGTAGAAGGAACAGAGGGCCTGTGTTACAATAAATCCCCCAGGTCACCTTACACTTGTTCGAAGACAAGGTCTACTCTCATCGTCAGGAGAATGCCTTCCTCTCCCCAACCACCACCCACTCTTCACTGACCAGATTTACACCAGTACATAACACCTTACAGTAATATCACAGTAATTATCATTCCCAGGTACTGGTTACACTCTTGACTTCACTTTATCCTTCTTGTAATAGAAATCCCACCCTTTTCCCTTTTCTAAACCCCTTACTTATTTTTTTTTTCATTAAATGTTATTTTATTTGTTTATGTTATTATACTACTTCATTGTTCCTTGTATAGTCACAAGTTATGTTGTGTTTATTATGATATTACATATATTACTATTGTTTATAACAAATAGCTCTTATATGTTTTCCTAATTTGTAATGTCTCATATTCCTTAAATAAAAAGAAATTGCAAAAAAAATCACTGCCACTGTCACTACTCCTGTCAGCACTGTAACAGAAAAAAGGCACCCCATACCTACAGTAAACCATTGCGCCAAGGGCAGCTTCCCCTTCCGCTCACCCCTTGTCCTTGCCCTGCTTGGGACTACAAAAGGATGCATCCAAAGGTGTGCACAGTCACTATTTTGTGCCTGCATTGTAATAACAGTGCCTATAATTATTATTTGGGTACCGACATGTGTATTTGAAGTTTTGTATGTTTTTCTTCTGTTTTTGACATGTCAAGTCATTTGAACACTTTTCACTAAATCCAGCAATAAAATTCAGGCTGCTGAAGGGAGACCCATAATTCTAATAAAAAAGCCATCAAAAAATATTTTCTTTTTTCTACGCACACTTGCTTTGTACAATGAACAGAATGACACATTCTACAGTAATGTTGTACATGGATGTTTTAATTAACATTGCTACATTGGCTTCCATATTTTTTTAGTAATGTAAATCTAGAAACTATTTACTAAAGTAATGGTAAGATGTTAACTGTAACAAAAAAAAATACTTAAAAGGTACACAATTAAGCTCACATAAAATAATAAAATGATATGTTTTTATCAAGATACATTAAAGACAGTAATAAGGTAGTAAGAGGAATATGAGAGTATCTGTGTAAATAGTCGTATAATTACCAGTCCTATAGCGGACTTACAGGGAGAGAAAGAGAAGACATTTGTTAAGTGTATGACAGGAAGGTCAAATGCATCTCAGCTCCATTTTTTAAGCATGAACAATTACAACACTTATCCCACGAGGTGAGCATTCTGCAGGGATCTATTAAGGAGGCAGAGGATGGTCATAGACATTTGCAGACATGTCTGTGAAGTTCTACAAAGTAGGACAATTAGTGAGCAGTGACATACAAATGAATCATGCTAATGTCTACCCTCCTGTCATAAAATAACACATTATTACCTTGAGCTGGTGCATCGCTGAATACCTGCTAAGAAGCAGGATGATAATCTATAAAGAACATTTACTTTAGATTGTACACATTATGATGTCCCACTCCTCCATGAAAATAATATAGTTGGTTTTCCTCTCGTTCCCTTGAGCCAAACCATAGTTAGTAGGCAAATCAATATATGTATCTACTCTAGGTCCTACTCGAGTATTTAGGATCACAAATGCACACCTGTCAACATCTGTGTTTATGCAATGGCCCTAATATTGCAAATATTAGAATGGCTGAAGTTTTTCTATAGTCATAATATGGATTTGGTTTGGGTGTCAAGCCAAATACATTTTTTTCTAGTTTTGGATAGAGTAGGAATGGACTAAAAGTCCTATTGTTTTTTTACTGCTACCTGTCTATTCAAAACTAAAAAAAAAGGTTTTGCTGGACATTTTAAGATTCTGGTTGCTCCAGTTTGAAACTGCAACAAATATGAGCTACATCTCCCCCCGCAATTCTGCCTCATTCACTGAAGACGTTGCTACACTCACGATTTATCTCAAGGCAAAAGGGTCAGGGCTTGGTTGGAATTGGCTGGGTTTTACTGTGTTTCTGGCACAATAACCCCTTTGTGCCACCCACATGCAAATATGCAGTCTCTTAGCACAGAGCGGCAGCAGAATTGCGTGAATTAATGTAAATACAGCTGACCCGAGAGCATGCGCCTTGCGCGCTCTGGGCACAGTTAATAGTGACTAAAGGATCGTTTCCGATCATTACTTGCAATTGGGAGCTTTCCGATCATGTGACCACCTTGACAGCCAATAATGATGGTCAAATGATCATAAGCCCTGCCTCCTGGCATCCTAAACCTCCTAGATGGCCAGGAGGAGCCAGCGCCAAAGAGGTTAAAGCTGAGCTCCATTTAGGTTTATTTTAAGAAATTAGTGTATTAATTAAAAAACCCATGAATGCAAGCCGTGTACGTCCCTAATTTGTCAACTTCCTTTACCCTGCCGAGAAGCAGGAAAAGCAGAAGGAAAGGCCAGCAGAAACTGAACTGTAGAAGGTGTACCCAAAAAAGGCAAGCAGAGGGGAAGTAATATTAGGCTCCATGCACACTGGGCCTAAAACAAATGCCAGTTCCCTTGGCAGAAAAAAAAAACGCTCATATAGAGCATTTTTGTACACAGTTTCGGTGAGTTTAGGAGAGTTTCGTGTTTTTATGCCAGAAAGCTCCAATCAAAAACGCAAACTGGATAGGCTTTTTTTTCTGCCTCAAGACTCTGAGCCTAAAATATGCCTCTAATTGTCCTAATGTGCATGGGCACATAGGATAACATTGAGCTCCTTTTACAGGCAGAACACAAAACTCCTGTAGAAGCAGCAATTTTGCATGGACCCTAATGAAGAAGCAGCAGCACAACAGTGGGTATCACAGTAGTGACATCATCAAATGTATTTCCAAAGGATAGATGTCACAGGCATACAGTGCCTTAGATTATCAGATGGCAGATTAATAGCTATACTGAAAGCACAGGATGTGCACTGTATATATCAGAAGAAATTCAAGACAATTTATACATACATAGCAGGGTAGTGCTTGGGCACCACTAACACTTCTAGATGCTCCCTGTTTCATAGCAAATCTAACTTTTTCAGTTTAATTCTGGCCCTCCTGCAATGCACATGTACTGACAGTGAACATACTGGCAGGTGGAGAGAGCAGCAAAAAAAGAATGACCTCACCAGTGTGCTAATTTTCTTTTATTGCTCAGGCTGTTTTTGATCTGTATTACTGGCCAGCAAGTTTTTCTGTTACAGGGGAGGTCACAGATCAATCTGTGCAGTCTGGTAGCGAAATTTTCATGAGAAGTTTATAACTTAATTGTGACAGTCAAAGGCTGCCATGGTTCATCTCAATGGATGAACTAAAATGAAGTGCAACAGCTCAGTATCGGATCTGTAGTACTTTCTATTTGAATAATTTTTCACATAAGTACGCATGAAGATATTGTACCAGATTTGATTTGTGAAAGGACTACATTCTCTGGAGCATCTGCAGTACTTTCATGCATTAGATATTTATCCACCAAATACAACCACTTGATTGACACAAGTGGAATATAGGTTTGTCTGGGAATGATCAGACCTCCAGAAAATGTCTTATTTTTTTTTCCTGTACATGCAGTGTACTTTGGACAGGTCAGTGCTCAACTGTCTCAGATTCTCCAACAGTGTCCTTTACATAAGATACAATATACTCATACAATATATGATCACCTTGTAAAAAAAAACAACCGATTCAGTTTAAAATAGAAATGAAAGGCAAAATATTTTTTAAAAAGACATAAAAAAAAACATTATAAATCATTTTTTACACTTTTTTTTATAAATGACCATATTCCCTTTGTTATTAGCTACATAAGAGCTGGGGGAGGAGAACCAGCAGTACACTGAGCTTGCCAGTGAATGTCAGGACAAGTCTGATCATTGGAGGAGAGCATACTGAGTTCCCAGTATAGCTAGAGAATGGACCACGGTGTTCTGTCTTGCTTAGTGTGGTTAATTTAAAGAGGAAGTAAACCTACCAAAAAAAATGTAAAAAAAAAAAACGTATAAGACAAAGACATAATAAGCTAGTATGCATTGCATACTAGCTCATTATGAAATACTTACCTTAGAACTAAGCCCCCGGAGTGCTCATTATGCAGTACTTACCTTAGAACGAAGCCCCCGCAGTGCCGCCCGCTCAGCGACAGGACGGCCGACATGTTCTGCCGTCCTGCTTCCTGGTTCGCGTCCTCCGGCCACCTGATTGGCTGGAGGCACGATGACATCAATCCAGCGCATGTGCGTGGGAGGCGCCGTTCACAGCACAGGGCTCTGAAGGAACGGCATGGGTGGCCGTTCCTTCAGAGCGTATGCACCGATGACGTCAATGACTGCATTAAAAGTAAATATCTCCTAAACGGTGCAAGTTTAGGAGATATTTACAGCACCTATAGGTAAGCCTTAACCTCCCTGGCGGTATGATTCTGTCAGGAATTCTGTTCCAAAAGCGGTACAATTCTTTTCATGGAAATTTGGCGTTATGTATTATAGGCCTACAATTCTTAGTAATTACTGACTTAAACCTGACCAAAACAAGTCTCTAGTAGACATCACAGATGTGATAAATTTGAAACACAAACAAGTGAATTATAATCGAATCAATAATATTATTTTATTATTTAATATATAATATATATAATAAAATTATATTATTGATTAGATTATAATTCATGCGTTATATATTATATATATATGTGTGTATATAGATATATATATATATATGTGTGTGTGTATATATATATATATATAACGCATGAATTATAATCGAATCAATAATATAATTTTATATATATATATATATATATATATATATATATATATATATATGTGTGTGTGTGTATATAGGTATATATATATATATATATATGCATATATATATATATATATATATATATATATATATATATGCATATATATATATGCATATATATAATATAAAATGTGTTTTGTGTAACGGTTTTTTTTTTTTTTTTTTTTGACTTTCCCTCCCTAGTTCCGCTCCCATGCAGCATTGCTGCTGCAGGGAACGGAACTAGGAAGTCCTCCTACCGACAGACGAGCGGCGGAGATCTCGCTGGCGGTCACAGCAATGAGAGCTCATCGCTGGATCGCCAGGATAAGGTAAGAGACGCTCCGCTGCGCTGTCTGCACGCTCTGCCCATTGACCCCGAGCGTGACTCGGGGATACCGCTAATAGCAGAAAATTCCTACCCCGAGTCACGCTCGGGGATACCGCTAAGGCGGTTAATAAAGGCTTACCTATAGGTACAAATTCTAAGAGAGGGTTTACAACCTCTTTAATAGGAAAGCAGGAGAACTAGCAGGAACACCAGAGATTTCACACAAAGGAAACAATACAATGAGAACAAAATACTTTCTCATACAAGTACATGGTACAGCAGACACATATCATTAATATAAAATGTTGGGGAGACATACGCTATTGCAGGTAAAAGCACTGAAAAAAAAATATTTTAAATGCTTATGTGCAGCCCTTTTTTCTTTTCATAAGCATGCCTCTGAAATTGCTAAAAAATGTGGCTACTTCAGAAAAGACAATTGCATAGCACAAACCCCTTCCCTCCTTGTAGATGATAACTCCCTCCTCTGCTGGGAATGTGCAATTACTGTCTAATCTGGCCCATTTCCTGCCAGGGAGAGAAGTGAAATGGAATTCTATAGAGCTCTGGTGCCCAACACATTGCCTGCATTCCACAAGGCTCCCTGGCACTTTTTGTGTGGCCTGCTGTGTCTACCTATTGGGCACCTTTAAACAGGAATGCATTACTCTTGATGCTCTAGCTGCATTGAGCAAAGTTACCCGACTCCAGGGCTCTAAGATTCAATGCCTTAGGGGATCCCATGTCGCATGTAT
This sequence comes from Pelophylax lessonae, assembly GCF_965119305.1. Classification (NCBI taxonomy): domain Eukaryota; kingdom Metazoa; phylum Chordata; class Amphibia; order Anura; family Ranidae; genus Pelophylax; species Pelophylax lessonae. Next base: position 436,871,973 of record NC_138768.1, on the reverse strand, counting down.
GATAGCTGACAGCGCAGTACAGACTGATGAACATCACCCTGTTTCAGCTATTCAGAAGTTATAGAGAAATGCTGCAGCTCATTTTAGGTGGTGTATGTAAGTATCAATGGTGATGTGCACTGTGTGGTGGCTGGAAAAGGAGAAGAGATTTGTAGCTGATGTGGGGGACACTGGGGGATTTGTAGCTGATGTGGGGTACACTGGGGGAATTGATGCTGGTATCAGGGCATACTTGGGGGGTGGGGGGCATTTGTTGCTGCTGTGGGAGTAAACTGGGGGGGGGGGGGTTGTAGCTAGTGTGAGGGTAACTGTTTAGTAGAGGGGGCTGTGGTAAATGATGATTAAAGGGAACAGCTCCTGCAGAAGGAGACTGTGACTAATTGGGAAGCGGGGTTTTGACATGGGTTGGCTAATATGGTCCTGTAACAGATTAGGGGGCACTGTCACTGAATGATTGGTGTAGGTGCTTTGCCTAAAGGGGAAGATACTGTGACTGACAAGATGAGGTTCTGTGACTAATGGAGAAGGTGACTGTTGTTAAATTGAATAAATTAGAAAAAAAATCCCTCTTCCCCAGGTTTCAACAAAAAGACCAGCAGCAGGGTCTCAGGTGAGCGGAGCAGAGGGATTGAACTGCAGAGCACAACCCTCACTGGTTCTCTGCCTTGAAAGAAATTTGAGGCACAGAATCTTAGGGCCAGCTGATCCTCACTAGGGACCCCCTTATGGGGTTTGGGACTGCGTGCTAACCCCACATCATGACCCTTGGGTTCACTCTCTTCAAAGCACCAGGGGCCACCAAGAACACGGACAGGAGAACACAGATAGTGGAGGATTGGAACAGTTAGCTGGACACTGGACAGAGGACACCACATGTGACAGTTACGGATAACCAGAATACAAGCCAGAAATCAGGTCAGGCAGGGGACACAGATAACCATGATACAAGCTGGTGGTTAGGGCAGGCAGAGGACAGGGATAAGCAGGATGCAAGCTGGAGGTCAGGGCAGGTAGCTAACATGGATAACCAGGATACAAGCCAGAGGTAAGAGAGGTAAGAGAATGCAGCAGATACAGATAACCAAGATACAGGTTGGAGGTCAGGGCAGGCAGCAGACATGGATAACCAGGATCTACAATAAGCTGAAGGTCAGGGTATATGGTAAACAGAGAAACCAGAAAACAAGCTCTGGTCTGTACACAGAAATCACACAGGCACTTGATACAGGCTGGAAGACTGGAGAGCACACTAGAAGGGGGCATATCAGCTAGCTTTAATAAAAGCATTGCTCAAGCACCGGGTATAACTGGCTGCTCAGGAGAGAAGCGCTACACTGAATGCCTGCAGACAGAGAGGGGAAGCAGTGTTAATTGGTCGCAGCTGGGGGTTGTGCTGATTGGCTGCAGCCATGATGCTCTAGGTAAAATCAGATCCAAAAGCCATAGAGACAGTCTTGGCACCAGAACACATGAGGTAAGTAAAGCTGTTTTTGGATGTCTACACGAAGGAATCTCTTTACAGGTAAATAATACGTCTAAATTATGTTAAATGCGCAAACCATAACCATACAGAGAGATGGTTGTTGAAATGAATGATCTGGGGACATAATCTCGTTAACAAAAGTTTACTAAACCCGGGGGGGTTTAAATTAGATAAAAACGTAAAATTCAGGAGCAGACTATTTTCTACCTTTTGTTTTGAGAGTTGGTAATTTTAATTTAGAACTCAAAAAAAGATATAATGTGCTGTTACACTGTACCAAAATCCTGTCATTTACAATCATTTCATGCTATCATTTAACAGCATGCACTATAGAAAAATCTAAATAGTTGCAATGCTTAAAAATGTTTAAATATATACTTCTTGTCTACTGCAACCAATCAAATTGTCACTCACTTTTCCAGTCTATTATGGCAGTATTTCTAAACAATTCCTACCAGGCCGTGCCACCTAGGTGAGTGTGGATCATATAGATAAATAAAGCTAAATATAATATAAAAATGTAGTGAACCATTTTATGCTGTAATTACCACGTAATGCGTATTTTATCCAAAATACATTATTTCTGCATTTTGTTAGCAAGAATATTTGTAGCTTATTATGAACCTGTGGCCAGGCAATGAACATTACAGTTTTTTTCATATTCTTAACAAGCAGTAAATAAACTTTAAAACACTCCATTCCTGACTTCTGTAGCTGAAAGCACTGTGGATCAATTCAAACTTAAAAGTTTCCCAGCAGAAGCAGCCAAGTCATTTCGATTTGAAGGCTGCTGAAACATTGCTGGTATAAAGAAGCCGCAAGAGCTAAGCTGAATTTTACAAGGGATGTAGTTTTTCCGCACCCGTGCTGCTGTAATTTCTCTCTGATATCTGGAATAGACTTTCAGTTATTGGATGAAGAGGAGTACCATTTACAGCGCACTGCAGAACATATAAGTGGTCGATTTTCTTTATTTTTTTATTTTTTTTAGAGCGCGTCCCATTAAACCAGGGAATATAAGGGACACTACTAGACTGCTGGGAATTTTTTTGAGGGGAGGGGTACAGGGGCCCATACAGAGAGGCAGTAGGGGGTCCCACAATTTCTGGGTGGTGGCGCCGGTTACAGCCAGCAACTGACCACCAATGCTAAAGGGGGATTGTTACACCTTCCTCCTAAGCATCAATGGGGGGGTTATTGTTCCAGCCAGTCATTACCAAGCAATGATGGGGGGAAAGGTATTTTTGTTCGAGCCTTTTATGGGCCGCCAATGCTGGGGGGCTTACAGCCATCCACTGGTGACCAACACTTTGAACCAATGTGTCTTAAGTGCCTTACAGTAGACTAAAAGGCATAAGCTGAAGATTTTTGTTTTATTAAACTGATTGTGCTGAGTCTTGTAATCGTCTGTCTATGATGCTAGACTCTAGCTTGTGGCACAGCAATTAAAGAATATAGTGTGGTACAAGGACTGTGCCGTATGTGTATACAGCGAATATGTTTTATTTAACCTTGCTCCTTTAAAACCTCACTATTTTATCATCTTCTCTGCAGCCTAAGAGAGGAAGGGGGTGAGTACCCTGCTTATCAGGATAGATAGATAGATAGATAGATAGATAGATAGATAGATAGATAGATAGATAGATAGATAGATAGATAGATAGATAGATAGATAGATAGATAGATAGATAGATAGATAGATAGATAGATAGATAGATAGATAGATAGATAGATAGATAGATAGATAGATAGATAGATAGATAGATAGATAGATAGATAGATAGATAGATAGATTTTATATCCTTTAGATGATCTATAAATAAATGTGGTCCTGAAAACTGGTAAACAGCTTTTTCACGAAAAGAAGTCCTTTCATTTGTTTGCCAGAGGCTGATATTTTCTTAGATGAAAAACTAGAATGCTTTTATAAAGAAGAGTATCACATTGAAGGTACAGGTGAGAAGTGATATGTTGTTGCTTGCAATATTCGTTATAACTACAAGCAAAGCTTTAAGGCCACTTTGTCCATCAGTATTCCTCATGCAATCACCTTACAATCTTCTGAACTTGCTATTTTCTTTAATATAGTACAACTTTTTTTTATTGTTATCTGATGCTGCCATTAGTCCACAAATAATATAAGCTCAAAGTTAAAGAAAATCACTTTTTAAAGACAAAAACGTGCAAACTGCAAACCAAGTTTCATAAGAAAACACATTTGTTTTGCCTATATCACAATCTTTAACCACTTAAAGACCCAACCTATTTCTGACACTTGCTGTTTAGAAGTTAAAATCAGTATTTTTTGCTAGAAAATTAATTAGAACCCCCAAAAATTATATATTTTTTTTAAACAGAGACCCTAGAGAATAAAATGGAGATCATTGCAATACTTTATGTCACACCGTGTTTTAAAGATAATGTTACGCCAAGTAAATAGATTCCCAATATGTCATGCTTCAAAATTGCACACGCTCGTGGAATCGCGACAAACATTGGTACTTAAAAATCTCCATAGGCGACGCTTTAAGAATTTTTACAGGTTACCAGTTTAGAGTTACAGAGGAGGTCTAGGGCTAGAATTATTGCTCTCACTCTAACGATCACTGCGATGCCTCCTATGTGTGGTTTGAACACTGTTTACATATGTGGGCTCGACCTGCGTATGCATTCGCTTCTGTGAGCGAGCTCAGAGGGATGGGGCACTTTAAATAATTTTTCCTATTTTTTTACCTTTTATTTTTTTATTTTTACACTGTCCCTTTAAAAAAAAAAAGTTTTGATCACTTTTATTGCTATTACAAGGAATGTAAACATCCCTTGTAATAGAAATAAGCAAGACAGGTCCTCTTTACTGTGAGATCTGGGGTCACAATGACCTCAGATCTCACATCTACACTATAAAGCAAAACAAAAATTTAAAAAAAGTGATTTTAATGCACCCTTTAAGGCCGTTGGGAGGAAGCGACGTATGACGTCGCTTAGGTCCTCCAAGGCCATAGAGTTGAGAAGTGGCCAGCTTGCTCTCACTCGACTTCCTGCCTAGGGGAAAGGACCAGATTGTTTTCCCTGCTACCGATGACTCTGGTAAGCGGGGAAAAAGACTGGGAAGCGGTGGGAGGGAGAATCTGCCTCTGGGACCACTTTTATGTGAAAGAGGACCACCGCCATGTAGAGAAATACCAGGGTTATGGTAACTATCTGCTGCCATAACCCCGGTATTTAACGTCAAAGTACCAACGTAAAACTGCGGTGGGCAGTACGTAAGTGGTAAATTTAGAAATGTAAACCCACAATGCAGAAGGTGCTGCTTTAGCAAGAGTCATTTGTCTATCTAAGGTATGTAGTTCTTCTTAAGCAAATGCCTAGTGTAAGAGCTACAGTATTTATAGGAGCAAGTGAAATCAATAAAGAAACCTATAATGATATCCAGCAAACACGGTTTAAGGCACAGTTCACACAGGGGCGGCTTTAAAGTTTCCCGACTCTGAAGCCACCCCATGCAGTGCGACTTCAACGTGGCTTGCAAATGACTTCTCTAATAGAAATCAATGCAAGTCGCCTGAAAAGTAGTGCAAGAACCTTTTTCTAAGTCGGAGCGACTAGGCGATTCACAACTGTCATGTATCCCAGGAGTCCTTGTGAATCGCCTAGGGATAAAATCTCTGCTTATTTGCAGACCGGAAATGGCACGAACGGGTGGAGTTAGCCGCCCACTTTTCGAAGCACTGCATCTGCCGGGAGGAAGTTGAGGATATCTGCTCAGGCCTGTCAGGAAGAGGGAGAGCCGTGCAGGTGCATGCTAGGTAGCCAGCTGCACGTAAATCCCAGGAACTGAAGAGAGGAGGACCTCAGATGTCCACAGCTAACATGGAACCTGCCTGCTTCCGAGATCTGGTTAGTAATTAAATATTTTTACATAAACTATAACTGCCACACATATGACATGTTCTAAATGATAATGTATATGTTTAGACAAATACAGAAAAGTGTTTGGGGGACTGGAACTCCACTTTAAATGTAAATGGACACTGCTAAGCTATCACATACAATGCAGGACCAGTGGCCATGTCCTATCCTGATGAAGTGGTCGCTGGTCCTGCATTGTGTGAGATGACGTTGGTGAGAAGGCCAGTGACAAGGCTTTGTGGAGGGTTTGAGGGTCTGGTCATCATAACCAGAACTGGCAGGGAGGAAGACTGCAAGACCATGTTTAAAGTATAACTAAATCTTCCCTTTATTTGCAGGGATTTTCTTCTCACTTCTTGTTTTAACCATGGGGCAGAAAGTGAAGGTAAATTTCCCAAATGGGACGCAAATGGCAAAAAAAAAAAAAAAAATGACAGGGGTTATAACTCTACTTTACTCTATCCAAAATGAAAAAACAAAGTTTACCTATAGTTCCACTTTAAGGCAATTATTGCTGTTATATCATCCCCTTGAAAAACAAAGAATATGTTCTAGGCGTGGGGAGTGGTGTACAGTTTTACTTAGCTTATTACTGCCCTGAATTATGTTTAAAGCTTAACATCAGACAAACAGGTAAATACTCAGATGAAAGCTGTTTTATGGAGTTATTTTATCTACAAAAGGATTTGTGCTTCTGTCCATCTAATAGTAAGATTTAGACAGCTCTGTCACACTATACAAACCTGTCTGCCAGAGTAGGAAACCTAATGCCTCGTACACACGCAACGATTATCGGCCGGCCGATCGTCCGACTTTTGTCCAGAGTGGTGTTTTGTTGGTTGGAATGTGCCTAGACTGCACACAAATTTTCTCGGCCAACAAAAATCTACTTCAGAAGTGATGTCATGTGCTGGTTTACTTTCCGTGTGTTTTTTCTTCTCTGAGCATGCCCAGTCTTGCTTATCAGATTTTTGTCTGCCGAAATCTGTACTGACTGACGGAAAATCGGCCGTTGTGTTGTTGGCCAACAAAAATTTTATAGCATGCACACCAGATTATTTTCGGCCGAAAAGTCGGAGTCAGTTGTCGGAAGCATCATACTAACAAGCCGAAAAACGGCCGATCGGACGTTGCCCGAAAATTCCCGGCCAGTAATCGATGCGTGTGTACGGGGCATAAGTTTACTCTACAATATTTAACTAAAACTTGCAGGTCTTATCCCTTCCCCAGCTTGTGACTGGACAGTTAATGGGATAGCAGAAGACTGATGAACTCTTTTCTCTCCTCCTATCAGCATATTCCTTGTTAGTAATGCACTGCTTGCATTTAAAAAAAAATAAAAATACATGTATTGATTGTTTTCAGAGTTGCATTCATGTGTGTATTTTATATCTGCCTAGACTTCGGCTATAAATATACAAGTACCCTGAAAAAGTATTCATACCCCTTGAAATTTTCCACATTTTTGTCATGTTACAACCAAAAATGTAAATGTATTTTATTGGGATTTTATGTGGTAGACCAACACAAAGTGGCACATAATTGTGAAGTGGAAGGATAATGATAAAAAGCTTTCAACATTTTTTACAAATAAATATCTGTATTTGTATTCAGCCCCCCCCCCTCCCCTAGTCAAAACTTTATAGAACCACCTTTCACTGCAATTACAGCTGCAAGTCTTTTTGGGTATGTCTCTACCAGCTTTGCACATCTAGAGAGTGACATTTTCTCTTTGCAGCAGTTTTCAAATCTTTCCACCGATTTTCAATTGAATTTAGGTCTGGACTTTGACTGGGCCGTTCTAACACATGAATATGCTTTGATCTAAACCATTCCATTGTAGCTCTGCCTGCATGTTTAGGGTCGTTGTCCTGATGGAAGGTGAACCTCCACCCCATTCTTAAGTCTTTTGCAGACGTTTTCTTCTAAGATTGCTCTGTATTTGGCTCCATCCATCTTCCCATAACTCTGACCAGCTTCGTTGTCCCTGCTGAAGAAAAGAATCCCCACAACATGATGCTGTCACCACCATGTTTCACAGTAGGGGTGGTGTGTTCCGGGTGATGTGCAGTGCTAGTTTTCCGCCACACATAACATTTTACTTTTAGGCCAAAAAGTTAAATTTTGGTCTCATCTCACCAGAGCTCCTTCTTCCACATGTTTGCTGTGTCCCCCACATGTTTTCTCACAAACTGAAAATGGGACTTTGTATTGCTTTCTTTCAACAATGGCTTCTTCTTGCCACTCTTCCATGAAAGCCAGATTTGTGGAATGCATGGCTAATAGTTGTCCTGTGGACATATTCTCCCACCTGAGCTGTGGATCTCTGCAGCTCCTCCAGAGTTACCATGGGCCTCTTGGCTGCTTCTCTGATTAATGCTCTCCTTGCCCACCCTGTCAGTTTAGGTGGACGGCCATGTCTTGCTAGGTTTACAGTTATGCCAGACTCTTTCCATTTTTGGAAGATGGATTGAACAGTGTTTCGTGAGATGTTCAAAGCTTGGGATATGTTTTTATAACCTAACCCTGCTTTAAACTTCTCCACAAGTTTATTCCTGACATGTCTGGTGTGTTCCTTGGCTTTCATGATGCTCTTTGTTCACTAAGGTTCTCTAACAAACCTCTGAGGGCCTCACAGAGCAGCTGTATTTATACTGAGATTAAATTACACACAGGTTGACTCTTTACTATTAATAATTAGGTGACTTATGAAGGCAAATGGTTCCACTAGACTTTAGTTAGGAGTATCAAAGTAAAGGGGGCTGAATACAAATGCATGCCACACTTTTCAGATATTTATTTGTAAAAAATGTTGAAAACCATTTATCATTTTCCTATCATTATTAGCAGAATAAATATAATTATACATGCAATTCATATTTATCAGTTTAAAGAGTCAAGGTATTCAATTTATAATTTTTGCGCTGGAAAGTTATTTATTAAAAAAAAAAAATGTAATATACAACAGCGGTTTTGTATTTAAAAAAAAAAAAAAAATATCCAGGGCTCCATGTTAAATTTCATCCGTGGTTTAAACTGTATGTCCTCAATAACTCTTACCCTCATTAAAGCTTTAAAATTACTCTCCGTGGTTTTCTTCCATAAAGGGCAGCAAAATGCCCACTTATGCCTCCTGCTATTCTACATTAAATGGTTACATTTCTCACTATGTTGTACAAAATGCAGTATGCTTTATATACAAAATGGGGAGAAGTTTTCCAAAAGATAGCAAAAAAGAAAAACACAAGGGCAATTCTAACCAGTCCCCAAATTTTCCTAAATCAAAAAAGGAAAAGTTTTGCACTTTCTCCTAAATAGCTTTCACTATGGCAATAGAGCTTATTATCAGGGCCTCTAAATAGGTAGTGGGAGGAGAACAACTATAATCTGGTCAACAGTTACCACCAATACAAGCCTACATGGACGATATAACAACACTGTCCCTTGAACCAAGAGACTTCTGGGAAAGCTTCATCAAAATATCACATAGGCAAGGATGAAGATGGATAAACCCAGTAAGTGCAGAAGCATCTCCATTACGAAAGGTCAAGTTAAAGAACAAAGATTTCATACTGATGGAAACCTGTTCCATCTGCTTTAGAAATGCTAGTAAAGAGCTTGGGCCAACAGTATAATGCAAAGTACAAGGACATCAAGCAATCTGAACAACAAAGGATACAATCATGTATGTAGAGGTCACAATCTTCACCTCATCCAATCAGAGATTGCTTTGCATTCACTGAGAAAATGGAAAGTGTTTTCTGAATGGTGCCTGTGCATTCACTAAGCAACTGGGCAGCCACTTGACACGGGGCCAGGAAGCCAGCAAAGATAACAGCAGCGCCTACTGCAGTGATTTGCAGCTTCTGCAGGAATTGGCCAGATATGGCACATGCATACTTAAATTTTTTCAAAGCTAAACTAATATCTAGTACAAAATCTTCATTAAATTGTGTTTCTAAGTACAGAGTTTTAAATATGTAAATTTTCTTTGCATTCATATTGGATGAAAGCAGAACAGAATGGGGAGGCATTTATCAAATATTGACACAACATTGACTCTCCCTCAGCAATGTCTCAGCGACAGGTTTACAGTGTATTTGTGACCCTGTGGGGTTGATTTACTAAAATGCAAAATCTGGTGCAGTTGTGTATGGGAGCCAATCAGCTTCTAACTTTAGCTTGTTCAATTAAGCTTTGACAAAAAAACCTGGAAGCTGATTGGTTTCTATGAAGGAAGAAAAAGGTTTCACACCACCACGGAATCCAATGAAGAAAAGTTCCTTTATTAACATAAGTGGTACAAGGTACAGCAGGGTAGGACAATATCCTACCCTGTTGTACCTTGTACCATTTATGTTAATAAAGGAACTTTTCTTCATTGGATTCCATGGTGGTGTGCGACCGTTTTCTTCCTTCATGCTTCTCCTGGTGGCGAGCCAAGGTTCAGCACCCACCTTGAATCATGGACTTTAACTAGCCTGAGCGGTGTTATCTCTCTTCATTGATTGGTTTCTATGCAGAGCTGCATCTCATTTTGCACTCCCCCTTCTTAGCAAATCAACCTGTGTGTCAGGTCTGCAACAGATTTATTACTGAAATTTAGACCGATTTGCACTCTAAACAGATGCATAATAAAAGAGATGTATGGGTTTTTTTTAAACATGTGCACCTAGGTGGATGCAGCATCAGTCCGATGCTGCATCTGTCCCCCGGCACCTCTACGCTGATAAATGAGCGTTCCAACACTGCTGATCGCTCGGTTCTGAGAGCTCCCCAAGCAGAGAGCTGTTGACTGCCTGTCCCTCTCTGCTCTGCCCCCTCCTCACTCACTGGAGCACTGGGCTGTGGAGGGGAGTGGCTGGCTCAGGCTCTCAGTGGCTTTCTGAGAGGCTGAGCCGGGTGTCAGTCCAGGGATCTGGTGGATACCGACTCCGTGGTCGTGATGACGCGAAGCCTGGACCGACTTCTGTGGCGTCAGCAAAGAGAGGACTTCACACCTCTCTCTGCTTAAAATGGGTCACAGGAGTGCAGAACGAACTGCATTCCTGTGATCCATGGGAGATGTACAGCCAAACATGCTTTTATATACTTCTCCTTTCAGAAGTAGTTGGGTCAAGTTTCATTTTGGTGCAGCAGGACTTTAGAGCAGCCAGAGAAGGAATATATGACTCAATCTGTATCTTGTAATAAAACTGTTACATGATTTATTTCATTGATGCTGTTTAACTTTACTTTGTTACAGAATAGAATTAATACATTACCCAATGTTTTAGCCTTGTCCTGTATGTGTGGAGAAAGAAAAGTGCAAGAGGATGCTATTCAGAACTTTAAAAATCAATGCTTATTTTACAGGTTTCACATATTTTACAGGCTATGGGACTGACTTTTGGGCCACAGATAATATTTACTTCTACTAATCATTAGACGTATGGGGAGCACATGATTTGCATTTGTGATAAAAATGCTTTACTGCAAAATTTCTGGCTGATGTGGAAAAGATGAGATATAGGCATCAAAATCATCTGGCTGATGGTAAACAGGTGAGTTGCACTTTTTACATAGTTACATAGTTAGTGAGGTTGAAAAAAGACATCAGTCCATCCAGTTCAACCTATGATGTGTGTGTGTATGTGTGTCTACTGTTAACCGTACATTGTATACCCCTGTATGTTGTGGTCTTTAAGGTGCCGATCTAATAGTTTTTTGAAACTATCAATGCTCCCTGCTGATACGACTGTTTGCGGAAGAGAATTCCACATCCTTACTGCTCTTACAGTGAAGAACCCCCTGCGTATTTTAAGGTTAAACCGCCTTTCCTCTAGTTTTAGTGAGTGGACACGCGTCTTATTGTATTTCCTTTCTCTAAGACGCGTGGCCACTCACTAAAACTAAAGGAAAGGCGGTTTAACCTTAAAATACTTTCACTAATCATGTGGCTGATGGGGAAATTATGAAATGCAGGTATGATATTCATTTGGTTGAAGGGGAAAAGGTGAGATACAGGTATGATAAGCATGTGGTTGATGGCACACAGGTGTGTTGCCCTTCTCCAAAAAATCAGTTTGATGGCAACAAGTAAAATGCTTGTTTGCAAATTTTCTGGTTGATGGGGATCAGTTTGTGATACAGGTATGATAATAATCTAGCTGATGTGGAAAGAGTGAGATGCAGGTATGATAATCATCTGGCTGATGGTGAACAGGCAAAATGCAGGGATGATAATCATCTGGATAATGGAGAGCAGGTGAGATGCATTTCTGTCAATCATCTGGTTGATTAGTAACACATGAGATGCAGGTATTGTGATAATCTGGCTAAAGGGAAACAGGTAGGATTCCATTATGATAAACATTTGGCTGTTGGGAAAACTAGTTGGATGTAGATCTGTTGGGGAACAGTTGAGATGTAGGTATGATAATCATTTGACTGATGGGAACAGGTAAAATGCAGGTATGATATTCATGATGGGGAGCAGATGAGATGCCGATTATGTTTGATAATCATCTGGCTGAGGAAAGCTAGTGAGGATGTGGGGACAGGTGAGATGCATGAACATTATTTGGCTGATGGTAAACAGGTGAGACATAGATCTGCCTATTATCTGGCTGATGGGAAACATGTGAGATGCAGGTATGAAGATTATCCGGCTGATGGGTAACAGGTAAATTGCAGCTATGATAATCATCTGGATGATTGAAAACAGGTGAGATCCAAATATGATAGGCATCTGGCTGATTGGCAATAGGCAAGATGCAGTTATGATAATCATCTGGCTGATGGGGAATAGGTGAGATGCAGGTATGATAATCATCTGGCTGATGGGCAATCGGCGAGATGCAGGTATGATAATCATCTGGCTGATGGGGAATAGGCGTGATGCAGGTATGATAATCATCTGGCTGATGGGGAATAGGCGAGATGCAGGTATGATAATCATCTGGCTGATGGGCAATAGGCGAGATGCAGGTATGATAATCATCTGGCTGATGGGGAATAGGTGAGATGCAGGTATGATAATCATCTGGCTGATGGGCAATCGGCGAGATGCAGGTATGATAATCATCTGGCTGATGGGGAATAGGCGTGATGCAGGTATGATAATCATCTGGCTGATGGGGAATAGGCGAGATGCAGGTATGATAATCATCTGGCTGATGGGCAATAGGCGAGATGCAGGTATGATAATCATCTGGCTGATGGGGAATAGGTGAGATGCAGGTATGATAATCATCTGGCTGATGGGCAATAGGTGAGATGCAGGTATGATAATCATCTGGCTGATGGGGAATAGGCGAGATGCAGGTATGATAATCATCTGGCTGATGGGCAATAGGCGAGATGCAGGTATGATAATCATCTGGCTGATGGGGAATAGGTGAGATGCCGGTATGATAATCATCTGGCTGATGGGGAATAGGTGAGATACCGGTATGATAATCATCTGGCTGATGGGGAGTAGGTGAGATGCCGGTATGATAATCATCTGGCTGATGGGGAGTAGGTGAGATGCAGGTATGATAATCATCTGGCTGATGGGGAGTAGGTGAGATGCAGGTATGATAATCATCTGGCTGATGGGGAATAGGTGTGATGCAGGTATGATAGTTGGCTGTCTGATGGGGAACAGGTGAGATGCAGGTATGATAATCATCTGGCTGATGGGGAATAGGTGAGATGCAGGTATGATAATCAACTGGCTGATGGGCAATAGGCGAGATGCAGGTATGATAATCATCTGGCTGATGGGGAATAGGTGTGATGCAGGTATGATAGTTGGCTGTCTGATGGGGAACAGGTGAGATGCAGGTATGATAATCATCTGGCTGACGGGCAATAGGCGAGATGCAGGTATGATAATCATCTGGCTGATGGGGAACAGGTGAGATGCAGGTATGATAGTCATCTGGCTGATGGGGAACGGGTGAGATCTAGGTATGATAATCATCTGTCTGATAGAGAACAGGTGAGATGCAGGTATGATAGTCATCTAGCTGATGGAGAGCAAGTGAGATGCAGATATGATATCATGTTGCTGATGAGGAAAATGTGAGATAATGGGGAACAGGGGAAATACAGGTATGATAATCACTTGGCTGATGGTAAAAACGTGAGATCCAGGTATGACAATTATCTGGCTGATCGGAAACAAGTGAGATTCACGTATCATAACATGTGGCTGATAGGCTTGATCACATTGCAAGCCTATTCCCACCATCTGTAGCACATTCCTCCACACCTGGTTAAAATCAACAGACTGTTGTGTCCTGTATTGCCTGAGATACCCTTTGAAGTATACCATATTCATTACCGATTTGGTATATTGCGGTGATCCGTGGTTTGTCTATACTGAGGTGGCCTGTCATCTGGATCCAATAAAGATATTATTGAAAGGTGTATTCTCTACCATTTTCTGGTAAGCGCATGAGCTTTTCTGTTTAACGGAGGCACTGAGGAGGAAGACTGAATATAGCTGTGGTGGAGGATTTCACATCTTTTTCTTCACATTTGAATATTCACCTAGCACATTTGTTTTGGACATTAAATTCCTTTTCTTGTTTTATGCATTTATATTAATTACTCATTTTTTTTGAGCCAACACGTTCAATTGTTGTGAGCACAATAATTTTGTTGCACTTTCTTAATTTTATTTCACTTTGTATTAATTAATATGTTTGATTCATTATTGCACATGTGCACTATTTAAATCTATATTATGTTTCACTGACATATATATCATAATTAGCGCAGCTAAATTATTATTATTTACGTTTTCAGGTGTTTCCCACTTCTAGCTGCAGCTGTATATCTTTATTTCTAGTGTTTCTAGCGCGGTTATTTTTTGTATTAAATGATGATGCATTATTTGTAGTAACCAACTGAAATCTATCTATCCATCAAACTTTAGTTTACTGGAATTAGATAAAAAAAATAGGAAATCTGATTTGCAGCTGAACTAATTCCTAATTAACTATTGAATCCAAAAATCCAAAAATGGAAAGTAGAAGCGAACTGACTTTTAGGGCCATGTGAGGATTGCTGTAGCACCAAAATAAAATGCTTTCTTGGTAAATGACACTCTTAAATGTTAATTCCAGCATGAAAAAAATTATCACACGCATATACAATCTCCACCATCATCCAGCTAATCTTTATGCTAAAACTGAAGCAGGTTAGAATACTCATGATCCAACAAAGTCTTTCTCATCTGCCTGTAAAAAGTAATTTTCCACCTCATACTTCCATGTGCAGTGCAATCCCATTAGTCACACATCAGACTGTCATATTCTTCACAGCCCCACTATTTGGTATTGCCTATTTATCACTAAAGGCTCCTCTGTCATGACTGTCCAAGCCCAAATTTTCCTCTATTTCAACCAAATGTTATATCATCTACTTTAAGCCTTATACATGAACATAATGTGGAAAATGTTGGTTTTTAAAATGTTATACCTTTTGTTCTTGAAGCAAAATGATCCTATCTGAGTCAAAATCCTAATGTTGTAAAGCAGCTTAAGACGCTACAGGATCACTGTTACTTTAAAAATGCATGCTATGCTACTAAGTAATAAGCAACAAAATATCAGCAATTTAGTTGCTGTTGATTTAAATCCAATACCTTTGCGTTGAGCAGTCTATTAGAGGCATAAAAGCTACATGGAGTTGAGGCTTGCTAAACTGCTCTGTGCATGTACACTGCAGAAAATTATTCATCTTTTATCAGGTTTATTTACTTATTATTGCATTGTAACACTAAACTGCACACTGTCATATTTTTGCACAAACATAATACTTCAAAATGCATTTTCCTTAATTTGATTGGGTGTTTAAAGCAAGCCTTTAAAACGACAGGGACAAAAAATGTCCCTATTTCCAAAAGTTATGATCTAGTACTGACAACCATGCTTCTAAACCAATAGCATGGTTTTTGAGGGATGTGCAAATAAAAGAAACAAATAATGGCTAACTCAACAAAACTGACAGACTGAACTGCAGTAATTGGTCTCTGAAATTCTCACAATGTACAATGCAGGTGTCACGTCGAAACAGAAATCTCTATGTATTTGTTCATCCTACATAGAAAATCTCTCCTGCAATTAATCTTATCTGCTCCATAATTTTGGTCCACCATTTTAAATGTATTTTTATTATATTCTTTTCTTTTATGATTTTTAAACAAATTTGAACCTCAACCAAGAGTTACCGCCTGGCACATTAGACATATAAACTAGTATCACAATTCTCGGAGCAGTCTGTATGCCTATCATTGCTAATGGGAGAGTTTCTTATTTTAGATGCTAAAGGGTATTAGGCTCTTCCATACATGCAGAGCCTATGGTGTAATCTATTGCAGCCATTCTCAACCAGGGTTCTGTGGAACCCTAGGATTTCTTCAGAGGTTGCTAGGGGTTCCTTGAGCTGTCACTGACCTCCCACCTAATAGTGCCTGCATAGAGTTGGAGCCAATCCCACTTGGCATATCCAGCAGCATGACACCTATTATCTATTTATCTATCTGTAGGGGTGGCCGTCTGACCACCGTTGTAAGATACGCATTCCTCCCACCGATCACTAGTGTAAGGAGCATTCTTGCTATTGGCCACCAAGGTAAGGGGCATTCGTTCAACTTGACCACGGATGTAAAGAACATTATTCCTATTGACCATCAATGTACAGGACACATTTTCCACTGACCACCAATGTAAGGGGTATCCTTCCCACTGATCACTGGTGTAAGGAATATTCTTCTTACTGACCATCAATGTAAGAAGCATTCTTCCCACTGTTCACCATTGTAAGAGGCATTCTTCCCAATGACCACCAATGTAATGAGCATTCTTTCTACTGACCACCAATCTAAGGGTTATTCTTCCCACTTATCACCAGTGTAAGAGGCCTTCTTCCCACTGACCACCAATGTAATGAGCATTCTTTCTACTGATCACCAATCTAAGGGTCATTTTTCCCACTGACCACCAATGTAAGGGGAATGTTTACCCCACTGAAAACCAATGTATGAAGCATTATTCCCACTGGCCACAAATGTAATGGACATTCTTTCCACTGGCCACCAATGTAAGGGGCATTCTTGTAAATTATTTAGGGTTCCCTGAGACCTGAAAACTATGGCTCTGGGATAAAAAGGTTGAGAAAGGCTTATCTATTTTACCAGTAATACAAATATCATTCCAAAGGGTATTTTGGTCTTCTGCTTTCCCAGAATAGCTCACCATTTGTTGCCAAGGCATTAAAGTATAATTAAAGTAAAAAAAAAAAAAATATATATATATATATATAAATGCTTTACATTTTAACCACTTAAACCCGGAGGATTTGGCTGCTCAAAGACCAGGCCCTATTTTGCGATTCGGCACTGCGTGACTTTAACAGAAAATTGCGCGGTCGTGCAACACTGTGCCCAAATTAAATTGACGACCTTTTTTTACCACAAACAGAGTTTTATTTTGGTGGTATTTGATCACCTGTGCAATTTTTACTTTTTGCGCTATACACAAAAAAATAGCGACAATTTTGAAAAAATAACAATATTTTTCACATTTTTTTATATGAAATTCCCCAAAAAATGTAAAAATCAAAATTTTTTAACATTTTAGGCCAATTTGTTTTCTGCTACATATGTTTGGTAAAAGAAAATCGCAATAAGCTATTTTGATTGGTTTGCGCAAAAGTTATTGCATTTACTAACTAAGGGAAAGATTTTTGTAATTTTTATTGTTTATTTTTAAACGAGTAATGGCGGCGATCTGCTTTTTTTTTTTTTGCGGGACTGCGACATTGCGGTGGACAGATCGGACCCTTGACTGACATTTTTGACACTTTTGGGGGTACCAGGGACATTACTACAGTAATCACTGCTATACATATGCACTGTTACTGTAAAAATGACACTGGCAGGGAAGGGGTTAACTTTATTAGTGATCAAGGTGTTAACTGTTTCCCTAGGGGCGTGCTGCTAACTGTAAAGGGGCGTGGCTAGTGATGTAACCACAGAGACATACGATCCTACATAGCAGGATCGTATGATCTCTGCAGTTAGATCAGGGAGAATGACAGGCGGCTTTGTTTACATTAGCCGCCTTCCTTTCTCCCTCTGCACCAGGAGATCGCGGGTGACCGGCGGACATCGGAACCGCCGGTCACTCACGCGGACATGTCAGGGAACGAGCGGTGGTGCGCGCTCGCCCCTAGAGGCTTGTAGGTGAGCGACGTAGTACTACGTCACTTTGCCTGTACGGTGCTGACCGACGCAGTAGTCGTGCGGTGGTCGGTAAGTGGTTAAATCTCAGTTGTTTCATCCTGTTCCTTTAAAATTATGTTTACGTTTAATCTCCATATATAACTTATAATCATTTTTTTCCATTAATTTATTTTATAGGTGTGTCTATACATAATTCTGCTCTCTCAATATCTCCCTTTGTAGCCACCCTTCAGATGCACTGTGAGCAGAGAGTGTAAGTAATGAAGAGTGATGAGTCTGAGTGAAGGAACACATTGTCATCAACACTTTCGACAAATATGTTTCTCCCTTCTGGCTGCTTGATGGTCCACACTTTAGCTGTGCTTTGCTGATGAGTTACTTGGTTATTGTTCCAGAAGCGGGTCTGATAGAATGTATTCAAGCAACTGGTGAGCAGACTACATAACTAAAGTCTACCCTACCCAGTAGTCAGCTCCCTCCCTGGAACATGCACATCTAAAATGTGCCCAGTGAAGTGTTCTTTCACTTTTGAAATCAGCTGGATTCCTACTGGCTGTTATGAAGAGCCAGAAATACTAAAAAAACAAAAAAAAACAGCAACTGCAACTCCAGGAATGGACTGAGGATATGCATACATTTTCAAATTAAGAAAACTATTTAAACATAACTAATACAGTGATTAGTGTTCTTTATTAGTACCTAATGTAATGTGACTTTAGTACTCATTTATGGTTGAAAAAGTGTCTCTTTCACACATGATATGCTCCTTATAGCCCCAATGTGCATAGTAGAAGCTGGAAACGTATGGCTAGATTATTTTCATGCAACATAAATATTCCCAATGAATGAAATACCAATAAAATATTTTCATTTAATTTACACTTTTAAATAGGCACATTGAGCTGAATGCTAGGTACTGCCATTTCAATGTATACCATATGCTCATGCTAGAATTGTACCTACAGAATGGAAACATAACTGATAACTCTAAATAAAAAAAAAAAGGCAATGGGTCTCACAAATGAACCTATACAGTACCCCACATTCCTAAATCTCCCAGCATCTGCCAGCCAAGTTAACCTCTGTTTTATTTCCGACGCAAAAAAAAGGAAAAAAGGATTTTGTACTTAACCGGTAGTTCCAGAGCATAGAATGGGCAGGTAGTAAAAACGGCTAGTAGGAACTGCAGGAGGGCAGTGTAAAATACAGTTCCAATAGATAGAAAATATATAAGAGAGTATTTTCATAAGTTAATCATCCTCCCATGAAGGCCAAAAGCCAAGCAGCACAGAGTGTAATTGCAATATTTCAAAATGTATTGGTCGGTCCAACAGCATGCCTCCACGACCCCCTCATGCAGCTGCCTTTATGGTTGTTTCTGCCATTTTTGCATATATGTTGGTAACCTTAGAGGTCAAATTTAATATGATCCATTATAAACTGTCAGGTTTTGCACTGCCCTTCTGCAGTTCCTACTAGCTGTTTTTACTACGTGCCCATGCCTTGCTCTGAGACTACTTGGCGCATCTTTCCTATGTGGATTCAGTGTCAACAGATCTTGGTCATATGTATGGTCTCTTGAGGAAGCCAATTAACGGCGAAACGCATACAGACCGGCACCTAATTGTTTTCTACAGTCTGGCCTAAATACATTTATTATACTATATGTACATTAAACATAATTTTATATATATACCCATGGACTATGACTTAGCAGAATGAACGCCTTTCTTAGGTAGCCTCGAAAATGTAATATGTAACTGCACTTAAATATTTTATGGATATGTCTAAGGAATTTTTGTAAATTTAAAAAATTAACTTTGTATTTTAAATAATCTAGTATTCGCTTTCTTGGGGTTAAGAATGGTACCTTTCAAATACCTTTTTCCTTATTTTTGCTCTTCTCATATGTCTATGGATGTGGTGCTACGTCAGTGAATTGTGATCCATGTTTTTCTATTCCAGTGATGGCAAACCTTGGCACCCCAAATGTTTTGGAACTACATTTCCCATGATGCTCAACTTCACTCCAGAGTGCATGAGCATCATGGGAAATGTAGTTCCAAAACATCTGGAGTGCCAAGGTTCGCCATCACTGTTCTATTCTATTTTCATTCTGTATCGGTAAATACTGGGCTGAGGGTAGGTAAGTTGCATAGAAGGCCGCACATTACCAACAGCTGCTTCTAGCCATTTACGGGTAGAAGATCACAATACCCTTCAATATCCAACACTGCTGCTATGAGATAGCACCCTTCCCATAGCACATGGTCATACAGATTGATATAAGCTTGCGAGGGGATGTAGGCTAAATTCCTGAGCTGCTACCTTTGAGGTCCACTTCAAAGAAAAACTAAGAATAAGTAAAACATAAATTGAGAATAAATTCTGGTGGGTCAACGGCAGATCTGAAAATACCTGAAATTTTTCACCAGTTGTGAATCAACCTAATGCTGGAAATAAAACAATCATAGCAGGTCAATTCACGTATCTTTTTTTCTTTAATTATGTAAAGTAGAGCCTTTTTGTATTTCAAAAAGATTCTTTAGTTGCACAGAACTGTGAATTCTGGTGGAGACACCCTGTCACTGTATGACATGACTTACTGTATGTATGACATCAGCATGGCTCCCCTTTCCAGTAAACATACAAAATAGAGATACCAGTTGCCGGTGGAGTTTGCTTTTAAACAGTCCTAGAGATTTGTAGCATGCTGCACAAATACTGCGACCAGCGATTATTAGTAGCCATGCCCTAATCTGGCTAATTGTGTAAGGCTAGCTAATTTAGCGCCAGGGAATATGATGCACTGTTGCTCTGTTTTCTTTTGTATGCCCAGTGAATGTAAAGGTGTGCGTGTATATGTTTCTTGTGCAGGCTCCATACACAATTTAAGGAGAAATACACAATATTTTACACTGCGGTTTGGAAAAAGCCCAACAACAATGGTGAAAAAAAATGCAGGTCCTATTAGATTGCCACAGTTCTTATGTCTTAGCATTTTCTTCTTGCTTTTGAAACCAAGAAGGCACAAAATAAGAAAACATCAACATCAATAATGGCGTTAAATGAACTTTAATTATCTGACTGTAACATGGGGGTCTTTAAGAGCATACTATGATCACCACCATCGGAATAAATGAATTAGCCTCATTGTGCAGTCTTTACAAATGACCAATTATACAATAGCAAAATGTCGTCTGGGATACCAAGTGACACAAGCCTTTGTTAAAAAGTCAATAATAATGAGCTATAAGACTTTATCCAGCATGTTTTAAATTCAGCTTACATCATTAATTTCCACTTAGCTTTACTGCTACTCACACTTGAGTGTCAAATAGGTGGGGAGCAATAAAAAAAAACATCATTTAATCCCTTCAGCACCAGACATGCCTGGGATACAAGGAGGTAACTAGTCTAACACAGGAGGAGCTCATATTTTAGATCTATGTCCACAGAATCTAATTGGATTATCTGATCTGATAAATCTATTACATTTCTGCTTGGATCAGCAAAACACTCAAAAATATCACAAAGTTGCTACAGGAAAAAATATTTTTTTAATTCTCTCATGTAAAGAACATGAAAGTGAGTGAATCCCAGTAGGCCTCTGGTATGGGAATCTATGCAATATAAATTTAAAAACCGTAACACAGATGCTAAAATCATCTAAACTATTACTTATAAAAGGCCTAGCTGCAAAAACATTGCCATTCATCATTTTCATTTTTGTATAATGCTATCTTAAATGCACACCTACTAAAAGACTTGAGCTTAAAAATTGGCAGACGCTGCCCAGAAAGGGGCCTATAGTTACCTAAAAATCTCAATGACCTTAATCCATAGTAAGTTCAAAAAATTACAAAAAAATGTAATTTGTTAAAGAGAATATATCACTCATAAAAAAAGCACTTTGGCATGCAGCAATTGACTAATTAACTATAGTAACATATTATTATCAAATCTGTCAATGTCCACAATAATGTTACACTGGGGTTGATTTACTAAAACTGGAGAGTGCAAAATCTGGTGCTGCTCTGCATAAAAACCAATCAGCTTCCAGGTTTTATTGTCAAAGCTTAATTGAACGAGCTGAAGTTAGAAGCTGATTGGCTACCATGGACAGCTGCACCATATTTTCCAGTTTTAGTAAATTAACCCCAATGTAACAATAAATCAATTCTGAGTGCAATATGCTAATGAGTTATCTATGTTGTACATGACCTGACCTATGCAATTTCTGTGAAGTTTATATGTACCTGATAGGCTGCTGTCCTTGGCAGCGCTAGATTTTGAATAAAAGGCACCAACATTGCTGATTTTCTACTGCTGATTAATCCGCATTGGCAGCATTGCTTTAGAAAGGAAAAACCTACTCAACAATACTGACATCTTCTCTTACCTAGGACGGATGCAGTGCATTGCTTTGTTTGCGAAGTGCATCATTGTAAAAATATATGAACAAGTAAGCAATATTTGTGACTGTTTATCTCTCTGATGGTAGAAACAGATTCAGTGCAAGAATCTAAAGGCGTCAAGTAAATTGAATCTAAAGAATCTAAAGGTGTCAAGTAAATTGTTCCTACAAATGGTGTTCAGTGTATATATACATATATGTAAAAATAAGTGTCCATTATACTTGTCTACTGAACTATATGACACATGTTTCATTTTTAAGTCCAGTTTCAGGGTAGTTAGTAGTGGACATATCTCTGATGGACAGTCCTTAACCGTTAGAGGCCTAAAGTGTTCATTGCATTAAACAATCCATATTTACATCATTGTATTTATTGCCTTTCTTTCATTGATATATGTTTTATATTTACATACTAAATACAATGTTACCTTTTATATATATATATATATATATATATATATATATATATATATATATATATATATATATATATATTTACATACTAAATACAATGTTACCTTTATATATATATGTATGTATATATATATATATATATATATATATATATATATATATAAATTTACATACTAAATGTTATGGTATGTTATGTTACATACTAATGTTATCTTTTTATATATATATCTATATCTATATATATTTATATATATGTATATGTATAAACGTGTGTTACTGTTATTAGTATTATTTATCATAGTACTATTTTAATTACTAAAATGATTACTTCTATTGTTATTAGTACTAGTTTTAGTAGTAGTAGTAGTGTTAATAGCAATAGTAGTAGTGTTAGTAGTAATAGTAGTATAGGTAATAGTTGTAGTATAAGTAGTAGTTGTATCACCATTACTATGCCTACAACATTTTACTATTATTAATCATATTATTCATATTGTTATTATTATTACTATTATTATTAATAACAATAATAATAATACTAATACTAAAGCAAAGTTACCATGACTATTTTTTAATATTATTACTACTGATTTTCCTATTAGTATTATTACAATTTTTTGTAGGCACTTTATTAAGTAAAGTAAAATATAGCTATTTTTTGCATATGTGGTGCCAGATGCATTAGGCATGATGAAATGCACATCACCAACTTCCTCTGCTGTTAAAGAGCTGTGCCTTTAACGTAACTGAGGCACTGATCCACACAGAAGCTCATTTAGTACAAAACAGTGACCCAGCTGGGGAAAGATATTATCTGTCGTTAATCATGTAAGGTTCACCTATGTTGCACAGTGAATCACATTAAAACAAACTAATCAAGGGTGATTAATAGCATTTAGAGCTGATTCAATATTGAAGCATATTTTATGCAAAACCATTGAGACTCCCTATTTAAAAATGATCAAATCAGCATATTGGGGTTTAGGAAATAAAAAGGCTTGTTCTCGGAAACACAAAAAAGGTCAGGGTGAGAAAATGTACATGTGTGTGGGGGGGGGGGGGGGGAGCCACCCAAAACAGTCTGAATAATACATTTGTCATGGAAATAAACCATTTCCTGTCTGCTTTGAAAATAACTTTCTGGACATATTCTAAAGGCTGCCCATGATATGAATAAAGTGGGGAAAATGCCCACTGCACCCTACATACTATACAATATATACTAAATAAGCAGACTTTGACACCCCTGCTAAGTGAATATTTTGAAATAGTACTTATTATTGGTATATAATTCTTGGGTTGCCTAGGCTTCCATTGTTGCCTAGTATCAAATGTGAGCTATATGGTGTACAACAAGTGATGTGCTAAGACTAGACTTGGGTTCTTATATATTTAATACACTAATGAGGAATTTGTAAGCCAAGCTCACACCAATGTTCCCTTCTAAGATCACATTTTTAAAGTTTAAAAAATGTATAATTAATTCAATGTAAAAAGTGGACTTTTAATTTCAAATATGTTGTAAATTTGATACCCTGTAGTAATAATTACCCCAAATTTGTATATGAGTCATCGCTTAATACACAGTAGTGACCAGTTAATAGCTATCATATGCTAGTAGAGAGCAAACTTTTACATCTAATACATTTAAAGCCAAAACTTTTAACTTATAAATACAGTGAATAAAACTGATAGCAGTTAGTGATGTTAAATACATGTCCTGTCTTTAGTAAAACATTAAAGATTATACTAATGTAAGGTTTTAAAATATTGATAATACGCACAGGTAACACATTATTCTTTTATATCAGTCTTATTTTAAATATAACAAGCAATGTAAATGAATGTTCTTTATTACATCAACAGGGTACTGCTCATATATCATTTTGCCTGTACTCAGTTGTGCATAGCAAAACAATATTTGAGAAGACCCCCCTTTGATGCATTCATCTATAACTGCATCATTGAAATTGACCAATAATGAAGATGCAAGTGGGTTATGTGATCAAGTGATTAAGTAAAAATCAATTTTTCCATGAAAAGGCCCTTCACTGTGGCAAATGCACTGTTGGATACAGCAGAGAAATTTTGATTAATATACTGGAGAGGGATCTAAGCCAATACATAAACAACAGTGCAAGCTGCTGGGATGTGCTTGGCTGCTTTAGGGGGCAGGCTTCAACAGCAAGACCCTCTGCCTTAGAATGATTGGTCTTGTCTTCCTGGAGGAGGGTCATTTTAAATAGAGGGTAATTTACTGGCAGATGAATGCATTCAAAATGTTGCTTATGCAACAACACATTCCCTATATTGAATTGATATTACACACACACACATGCACACATATATAATATATATATATATATATATATATATATATATATACATATATACATATATATATATTTTTTTTCTTTTTTTTGTATGCAACGATACATTCCCTATATTGATATTACACATGCACGCACACATATATAAATATATATACATATATATTTTTTGTATGCAATAATACATTCTCCATATTGATATTACACACACATATACATATATTAGTAAATATATATATATATATATACATAGATAGATAGATAGATAGATAGATAGGTAGATAGATAGATAGATAGATAGATAGATAGATAGATAGATAGATAGATAGATAGATAGATAGATAGATAGATAGATAGATAGATAGATAGATAGAAAGATAGATAGATATGTATATGTGTAGATATATCCATATATATATATATATATATATATATATATATATATATATATATATATATATATATGTACATATTTATATATATACATAGATATATATATATATATATATATATATATATCTATATATATATATATATATATATATATATATATATTTATATATTACTCAGCCTTATTAACTAATTACATAACTTTCCCAAAAATTTGAAAAATCTCCTAACAAGTCCACACTTTACAACGCCTCAGTGAGCGTCTTTTTGAATAACCAATTACATTACAGTATTTTGAGTGATTAAATTATATTTGTGCACCCATTTGTACACTTGAGGATAGACCCTGCACAACTGCCATGCTAGCTTAAAAAAAAAACACACTTCAGCTGCAGAATGTTACAAAGTAGATTCTACATACAATTAGGCTTTATATGAAATGTTGCATGTTCTTAAAAGCAACCCTTTGGTCACAACCTGATACTAAGGGTTTCAATTTCTGAAGCAAAGGAAAATAGTAGCTCACAGGGTAGCCTTATATTTGGACTTGCTGGAAAAGCATACTGGTACTTGTCCCTTGATATTAACCAAGAAGAAGTAATTACATACTGTGTTGCACAGATTGTGCATTTAAATCTCTTCTAGCAAAACAACCTGCATCAGTGTGGCAAGCCTTTCCATGCATCCCCAATGTTTTAATGTTTATGCATTTCATTTATACTAGTTTAATTAATTTTTTTATTTATGTATATTTACAGTAATGTCTGACTTTTTCTGTGGGAATCTGTTTACCAAAAAAAAAGTATGTTCTCACTATTGCTAAGGTTATGTAGTGCAATGTAACAAATCATGTTTGGCAATTTGCTTTGCATACCTTGTTAACTTTCAGTGTTTGAGTTAGTCAACCAGAACTGTATTAAAAGTGATTAAGATTAACTATAACCAAGAAAAAGAAAACAATTTTAGTTCAGGGAGACTTTTTTGTGAGCTGGAAATAAGTCTTATAACAAAATACTTGTATGTGTTTAATGAATAATAAAATGCCCTGTTACTTAACTATAATATGAAATTAAATGCAAGATCCATTTTCATTTAGTAGTATCAGAATCTTAAAAAAACAGTACCTTTTATATAGGGTGACCAGGAAATTTAGGATATTTGAACTTGGAGATTATAGGAGCATTATGCCATAGTAACCCTCTGGTTTACAACGTGGAAGAGCACACAGCCCTGGAGTACAAAGGAGGGGACTCTTCATGTGCCACTGAGCAGGAGGCAGTAAATATTGATGTATCTCTTTCTAATAATCCACACACACAGCCATACAAAAGTAGTACTGTAATGAAACTTTTACACAGATTGCCATGTACACATAAACTTTATATTCTAGGTACACAGCCAATAACTATCCCATTGCAGACAAGAGTGTTCAAGTTGCATGCAGACAATCGCCAGAGTGTACAGGCTTTTCCAACGGGGTTTATTTTACCATAGTAGTAACTGTCATTCTTGCAACAAATAAGCTTCAAGGAGAGATCCTTTATTAATGTATGCTTCATTTATTTATACGCATCCTCATTAAATCAGTCCTAGTGAAAAGTGCACACATAGTTCAGTCTAAAGCTGGATACACATTATACAATTTTCTTTAGATTTTTCCTTTAGATTTACCAAAACCCTATAATATGAGGTCAAACCTAAACACTTTCAAATTTGTATGAAATCAGGCAGGCCCTTGTACTACATAGTTGAAGGTAAATCTAAAGGGAATTGAACAACAAAAGTTGTATAGTGTGTATCCAACTTAAGGATTTTTTTTTTTCTAATTCTAAGCTGGCCTTGTGTCGATAAACCAGATCTGGCGTTTTAATTTATTTTATAAAATCACTTTTATTTCATCTTAATAAATGAAATACACATATATCCAATATGCAACTTACTATATGAAAATAACGTTAGTATAATATAATACACTATTGTACATGAAAATGCAGTCCATTGTGTGCTTTAAACTTTGAAAACTTATTCTTTCTTATTTACAGTTATGCTGTTAATGGAAAGCAAGTGTCATTTTTTTTCTCTCTCACGCCATAAGAATAGGGGAATCATATTATAGCTGTTGTTAACAAGGCAGAGGAAATCAAAGATATCGATCTCCTTCAAGTGCACAGCCTGATATGCCTTTGTTCAGTGTGTGCTGGGGAGACAACAAGCCCATGTAAATAAAATGCGCATCAGTTGGAAGTGTTGCTTGAGTGACTCTCTAGTAAGGTATTCTGACCACGAACACTCAACACAACTTTTGCACTTGCTTCCTGTGGATACAGCATGCACACAAGCCATTCAGATTAAGGAGAAGATATGTATACACATATACACAGATATATGGATGTAGATGGCTGGCTAGTTGTTCAGATGCTGAACTAAACACAAAACACTGCTATCACATTGCATACTGCAAATCCTAAAACATGTGTGTGTGTAATATATATATATATATATATATATATATAGATATATATATATATATATATATATATATATATATATATATATATATATATATATATATATATATATATATATATATATATAATTTTTTTAATGCATGGTCTAAAACCTTGATCTACATTATAGCCTG
>NC_138768.1:436836669-436839169 GCF_965119305.1 Pelophylax lessonae | reverse complement strand
ACAATTTGTCAGAATGATCATCCAGCCATGGGAAAAGCACCTTTTTGTTTACTATGTCAATCCAATATTTAGTACACAATGCATTGGGGGCTGATTTACTAAAAGAGTGGAGAATCTGCACACAAAAAAATGTCAGAATGATCATCCAGCCATGGGCAAAGCAGCTTTCTGTTTACTAATTCAAGGCAATATTTATTGCACAATTTAATGGGGCTGATTTACGAAAAAAAAATGGAGAATCTGCACAAAACAAATTGTCAGAATGGTCATCCAGTCTTGGGAAAAGCACATTTCTGTTTACTTATTAATGACTGGAAAAGGTAATAGTCAATACACAATTCATTGGGGTTGATTTACTAAAAGAGTGGAAAATCTGCAAACACAAAAAATAAATATTTTAGAATGATCATCCAGTCATGGGAAAGCACATTTCTGTTTACGTATTAATGATTGGAAAAGGTAGTATTCCATACACAATTTATTGGGGCTGATTTACTAAAGAAATTGAGAATCTGGCTACAAAATATACAGAGAATATTCCCTTGGCTTATCCAGTCCTGTCCAAATGAAATAAGCAAACAAGATTTTTTTTTTCCACAATATATTATAACTCAAGTGAATATTTACACATTATTTTAAATTGTATTATTATTTATTATAATATTATTACTTTCATTATTTGTGGTAGTAGTCGTATCATTAGTATTATTATCATTATTATTTTATATTATTATTATTATTATTTATTATTAGTAGTAGTAGTAGTAAAAGCAGTTGTAGTATTATTTATTATTATTTTTATTATTATTATTTTACTTTTTTTTTACTATTATTTTCTTTTACTATTGCCTGGAGATTCTCAACTATTTTAGCAAATCAGCCCCATGCACACTGGCTTAAAAATTGCTGCTACTACAGAAGTTCTGTGTTCTGCCTGTAGAAGCAGCTCAATGTTATCCTATGTGTCCAAGCCTATTAGGACAATTACAGGCATATTTTGAGCTCAAGGTTTAGAGGCAGGAAAAAAAAACGTTCTGGTTTGTGTTTCTGATTGGAGCTTTCTGGCAGAAAAAAAAACACAAAACTCTCCTAAACTCATCTAAACTTTGTCCCAAAAAACGCTTTATTTGAGCATTTTTTTTTTGTTTTTTGTTTTTTTCTTCTGCCAAGGGAACAGGCGTTTTTTTAAGCCTGGTGTACATGGAGCAGTCTTACTCTATAGAGCGTTTTTTTTTCTGGCAAGGGAACTGGCTGTACATGAAGAGTGGCCATACATGCTCAGATTTTATTACCTGATCAATGTGCGATTTAATAAAAAAGATCAACTGATTGATTGGCTCCTTTTAGATTAGTTTTGATCAGATAAAGTTGATCAGGGAGGGCAGTAAATTATATTATAATTAGTTATAACCTTTTGTTCCAGCAATCCCTCTCTATTAAATTATAAGCTACTAGGAGCAGGGCCCTTCTAGCCCTCTTGTATTGAATTGTATTGTTGCTGTATTGTCTTCCTTTTATATTGTAAAGCACTTGCGCAAACTGTTGGTGCTATATAAATCTTGAATAATAATAATCAATCGTTTTGTATCAATTGGCAGCACTGAGATGCTTTGGACAGTATTTAGATTGACTGGATTAAGAGGGTGCCTGGTGGAAACAGAGATGCAATCAATAACCTTATGATCATGTCTTCCAACTATCAATCGAAATCCACTTCCCTGTCTTTGTCATATCAATCAAATGGGTTGTCGACTACAGATCGATTACTGCTATTGGAAGGGGGGATCATCGGAAATTGATAATTTATCGAAGCGTATATGGCCTCTGTCATAGTGCGTGTGTGTGTGTAAACTGTATTCCTCAACACACACACACCCTTTACAGGCTATAATAAAACATCAATTTAACAGAATATGAAGTCACTCTAGATCATCCCATCTCTGCAGAAAATCTCTATATTTGCCTCAACACTGCATAATCCCCAACGTGGTTTTACTGCTATGGTGAATTACAAATAAGTGCCTCTCAAAGTAGCAAGCAATCTAAAATCCAAACCAAGCGTGGAAAACTTCAATACATTTTATCCTTTTCTTCACCATACAATAAATTCCCATGATACCAAGTACTAGAGCATTTTAAGCAGCGAAGGAATCTAAGTGAATAAAGTACAGATGGTCTGTCTTTAAGGGACCACTAATAGTTTTCAATCATAGACTTCATTCAGGGAATGGTCACATTGAGAAATATTAAAAAGTCTTAAAGATGTATTGGTCTTCTATAAAAGATTGCACATGCACTCTCCTTTGGGCTAAGTAATATTTCCAAATCAACATTTTTTTTCTCTCTTTTATTGGTTGAACTAGATGGACTTTTGTCTTTTTTTAACCAGACTATGTAACATTATTATTACAGAATATTCATAAATATGGTTCTGGGTGTAAACCATGTGGAATAATCCCCTGCATTGTCCAGTCTCTGGACAGTATAGATGGCTCTGGTC
>NC_138768.1:436786669-436831669 GCF_965119305.1 Pelophylax lessonae | reverse complement strand
TTTGTATGTGTAAACTGCTAAGATTATTGTGGCTACTTTGATTTTATTGTGTATGTGTTTGGGGTTTGTGGTTTCATATTGGTTGCAATGAGCTTTTTTCTTTTTTAAAGCCCGAGGCTATACATCTTGCCACCAGACTATTCATTGTCACATGCAGTTATAAAAGCAGGCATTAGGGGGAGTTCATTCCAAGCTGTTTCTGAAGGTAAAGGTAAGCCACAAAGAAATTCCAGGCCTCTCACTGTGACATTGTTGGGCAATGCAAGGTAAAGTTTACATTCTATTGGTCTATATGAGCTATACAGGTCAAATATATAGCTAGAGCTTTGTCGATTTATTGTAAAAAGTGTCCGTACTAACAGTTCCTCAACTATATATTAAGCTTTGTTAACAGCAAGGAATTTTAAAAAATTAAACTGAAGATGTTATCCCACATCAGTTAGTAAAAATGTGCTGGAGGATCATGGTAAGATTCTGCTACAGTCAGCAGGCACAGTTGACAAACGTGTATGGGTGTCAACCACACTTCCTTTAGGACACTAATATACCATGTGTTAGCCCTCAATCTCTGCTCCATAAATCCAAGAATTCATCTCAGCAGAACCCTGTACAATTTCTTTAGTCAATGTTCTACTGTTCACCAGAGCTGGGACAGTTGCACAGGGTGCCTATAAAACACACAGGCATGCAACTCACAACATTCAAGTGAGCAATTTCTATGTGCCTAAGGGGCATGGAGAAACCATTAAGCAGTCAGAAAGTTTACTGATGTTCCCCTGCTATCCAGGTCCCAAAGGTAGCTTTCTAATATTAGAAAAGAAGAGAGATAGGCAGGGCAGCCATCGGGGGGGGGGGGGGTGTTCAGGCCATACACATGTAGGTGGCCCGAGCATTCTGAGGGGCCCGGCCACCCAGGCCCCAACCAACGAGACCAAGTTGTTGCTGCTGTAGTAGCTGGCAATCTCTAAAGCAGGGCAGCTGCAGAGTAAGCCGATGCAGCTGAAGGGATGTCTCTTTGCTGGATTGCGTTGTCTCTTTGTTGAAAATATGAGGCTGTCTCTTTGCTGGATTGGGATGTCTCTTGCTGAATATATGAGGCCGTTTCTTTGTTGGATTGGGATGTCTCTTTGCGGAATATATGAGGCCGTCTTTTTACTGGATTGGGATGTTTCTTTGCTGAATATATGAGGCTGTCTCTTTACTGGATCGAGATGTCTCTTTGCTAAATATATGAGGCTGTCTCTTTGCTGGATTGGGATGTCTCTTTGCTGAATACATGAGGCCGTTTCTTTGTTGGATTGGGATGTCTCTTTGTGGAATATATGAGGCCATCTCTTTACTGGATTGGAATGTTTCTTTGCTGAATATATGAGGCTGTCTCTTTACTGGATTGAGATGTCTCTTTTCTAAATATATGAGGCTGTCTCTTTGCTGGTCTGGGATGTCTCTTTGCTGAATATATGGGGATGTCTCTTTGCTGGATTGGATTAATTTTTATGTATTAAGTTGTAAGAGTGTTAAAATGGAAGTGGTTGCACTGAAGGACTCGGTGGGATGGCCAGTGAACGGATTCGGTGGGGCGGCCAGAGGGCAGGTCCTGCGGAATGTTTGTGGTCAGGACAGAAGGGGCCCAGGCTTAAAACTGTGTAAGGGGCCCCAAAACTTCTGATGGCTTCCCTGGAGACAGGTGACCCTGAGTGCAGACTGTTACACTTTAATCACAACACATTAAGGTAAAAAAAACTAACATTTGGTTAGAGGTGAATAGGCACAATGTATAACACCGGTGACCTGGAGCTGCGCCGTTTATCCAAGGAACTGTCTTGGGATCAGAGAAGTGGCAGCGGTGATGGTACACGGGAACAAGGGCTCCCAGTTCAGAGTGAGGCTTGGTCAAACGAAACCCTGTAGCTGGAAGAGAGATCCAGAGAGGGGCTTGGTACTCAGGAAGCTGGGGCAGTGTCATTCACCATTCCTGAGGCTTGGAGCACAGTAAACTGTGACTGCCCTAATCCAAGCAAGCTCAGTGTGGTCAGTCTTTTGACATCTCTACAGTGGCACTGGCGAAATACATAGTGTATCTATCTTCCTACGGTGGATTGGGTGGTTGCCGTCCCCTCCTAAAACTTGAAAAGGAAGCACGCTCTGGTACTGCCCCTAGTGCGCATGCTCCGAAACGCGTCGAGAGCACGCCGGTGACGTCATCACGATCATGCTGCGGTCCACCCTGCAATCCAGCCTGCAGTTCAGCCCTCGTTCCCATGTACCATCACCGCTGCCACTTCCTGCTGGCAAGGACTGCCCTACACACAGTTCCTTGGATGGACGGCGCAGCTCTGGGTCACTGGTGTTATACATTTTGCCTATTCACCTCTAACCAAATGTGAGTTTTTTACCTTAATGTGTTGTTATAAAAGTGTAACAGTCTTCACTCAGAGACGCCTGTCTCTCTTCTGTTTTGCATGTTTGGAGTCCGCTTCTGCTCCCCTCCAGGCTGGCCCTGAGTTAAAAGACTGTGCCTATCTTATTAGAATACTAAACTATCTGTCCTAGAGACTTTAACATGGACTTTATTACAGTCCAATAACGCACACCTGCTTGTGCCACTCTCCATATGTTAGCTTTCTAATATTAGAACACTTTTTTTGAAAGATCTGACATTCAAACATGTATATTATTGAAATACATTGTTTTACATAGGGGCAGTATTGCAGATATTTCAGGTAGATTATTGAACCCATAACAAAAAAGCCAAGCTCCACATACCATGAAGTAGTGGTGCTTGGCCTTTGCATGAATACGTTATTCACTGAACTGTCCATTAATTAAATTAAATTAATTAAATTAGTTAAAATAAATTAAAATGAACATATAGAAAACCCCAATATACAAGATTAACAAAGCCATTGTTGTGCTCTTTTTGCCTCTTAAATATTGAGGGCAAGTTAATACGATGTGTTAGTACTGGTGTTTGGGGCAAGATATTAAAACATTTTCTAAGGCTGTTATGGTACAAGAGTACTGAGGTCTTAGTAGAGGTGTTTTTCAGTGGGGGAAGAGTGTAAATTCTGCAAGGTTAGATGACGGTTGAAACAAGGTTAAAATATCTGGTATGAGGTGGGAGTCGAATTATATTTTATTAAAATTCTGGCAGCCAGTTGTTTGAGGTATCATAAATCTCAGAGCTTACGGGTAACACAGTGTTGCCAAATACGCACACAAATTTTGTCAGGATGGCCTCATCCAAAGATAGTTGCCAGCTATGGTATATTATGAAGGACACTTCTTATGTTGTCTCATCTGTAAAGCATGTCCTGCCTGCTCAACCTATCCACCTCCGACTTAAACATTTCCATGGATACCTGATTGCAGTCAGGCACAATCAATCCTTTTTCCATAAACATGCATATTGGATCAGCCATAAAGTTAAGTTTATGTGTATGGAGCAAGAAGGGGACAAAGCAGAAAGAAAAAAGAGTCAGACAGGGGAGGTCAGGGATTGCTCTTAGACCTAAAATCATACCTAAGCATAACCGGTAGGATCAACTGACTATCATGCTTTATCTTTGGCACCATTGGTCTTCCTTGTACAAATAAGTAATTTCTTCTTATTAATAAATGCTATAACTTTCCTGCAAACATTTTCCATAAGGTTAATTGTGTTTTCACCTTCATTTGGATAATTTGCTTATAGCTAAATTAGTAGAAAAGCTTCTTCTGGACTTCTATGACCAGCTTGACACACCTACACAATGAAACCCTCCTCTGGCACTTCCACTAGAGCACTACTATTAGAATTAATGTTTGGGCTAGCTTAACATTCAAATTTAAGTGATTAGAGAAAGTATAGTCATTGACATATGGCACCACTAATCACACCAGGGGGCCCAGTGACACGTTATCCAGCCTTCCAGACTGAATGTTTCCCCAGATAGTGGGCTGGTTGGCAAGGTGGGGGATTTTTCACAGACATGTGATTATCACCCATTCCAGCTTTAGAGAGAAAAAGCTGATACAGCATAGAAAACATACATGCCCATGTAATTGGACTTTGCCAAGCTTAGTATATTTGAATCATTGCCAGATGTTTTAACTGTCGTTCACACTAACAGAAAGTAGTACCTAAAGCTAAATCATATGCATGTTGTAGTGTTGCAGTGGTGTGCCCTGGCCGCGACATCAAATGCTAAGGGACAATACTTAACAAAATAACATATGCCACTGTGGGCTTAGTTCATTACATTCATGACATACTTTCTAGTAATGTAATATGAACCTTAGTATGAACATTTCATATACTGTATGTACTGTGTCTTTTGGAGGGGGCAGTAAAATTGGGTAAAACTAAGTCAATTCACTTTGAATTATTTTAAAGCATACATAGCTGAAAGATTATCCATGTTTACTACATGTATGCTGTTGTGTAAGGGTAACAGGTGATTACCTCTTAAAGAGATAACAGCACTTCTCCTAACATTGACTTCAACTACTTTCACTGTTGAAGGGCAGTGCCATCTTTGTTCAGGCAACATCCAGGGTCAGCATCGGCTTCTTAGCCTAAGATGCTGGTCTATAGATGGAAATCTACAAGGCTGTACAGTGCAGTACAGGCGGTCTCCGGATTACAAACATCCGACTTACAAAGGACTCCTACTTACAAATGGAGGGAGACAACAGGAAGTGAGCAGAAATCTAGCCCTAGGAAGGGAAATTCACTCCTGTAAGAGTTCTCATGGGAAAAAGATGTCTCCACTGAAGCTTTATTACCAATCCTTATTTCCGCAACAACCCAACATTTTCAAAATCCAATTGTCATAGGGACAGAAAGTGAGGTGACATCTTCTGAACAGGGGCGCAGACAGCAAAACATACTTAACAGGGTGTTAACCCTTCCCTATGCTATCCAAAAAACTTAAAAAATATTATTTTTGCTGGAACTACACTTAAAAAATGTACCTCTTCCGACTTACAAACAAATTTAACTTAAGAACAAACCTACAGTCCTTATCTTGTTTGTAACCCGGGGACCGCCTGTAATCTTAATTTTCTTGTGTACACATGTTGTTAAAAAGAGATTAGTCCCCTTTTGTTTCCTCTCACTGCCACAAAGTTTCAATGCTACAACAGTCCCACCATCGACATTATTTTTCCATCAATTCTCTTTCTGATACCTAGGCATAATCATATGACTAGAGCTGAAGGACTGCTTTTTTGTGTTACTTATTATTTTCTTTTACCAACACCATTGGTGTACATTGTGATATGTCATGCAGATTGGTAAAGTTACTAATAGGCCCTCTTTAACTGTAGTCATACATTTATCTCACAGTAATTTTCTCTTCAATATTCAATTCACTTATGAAAATATCACATAGGTGTGTGTTTATTCATTTTTCATATTTAACCAATAAAACACTATATTTCAGATAACGCAATATTTTAACTCAAAAGACATCATCTCATCTCATTAAGTATTATTTTAACTCTACATCAGGGTGTGAAACCTCATGCTATTATTTTTGTGACTGTGATTGAAGTTTACATTCAAAATATAGCACAAATCGATAACATAACCTTCATGCAGCAAACTCAAGTGATCCATGTGATACAATGTGAATTAAAATCATTATTTTTGATCATAAAAATTAACACATGGTAATAAAAATGTCACATGCAATATACCCTATTGTGGGGCTTTAACCACTTAACCCCCGGAAGATTTTACCCCCTTCCTGACCAGGGCCTATTTTGCGATTCTGCACTGCGTGACTTTAACGGACAATTGCGCGGTCGTGCGACGCTGTACCCTAATGAAATTGACGTCCTTTTTTTCCCACAAACAGAGCTTTCTTTTGGTGGTATTTGATCACATGTGCGATTTTTTGATCATGGGCTATAAACAAAAAAGAGCGACAATTTTGCAAAAATAACAATATTTTTTAAATTTTTTTATATGAAATTCCCCCCCCCAAAAAAATTAAAAAATCAAAATTTTTTAACATTTTAGGCCAATTTGTTTCTGCTACATATGTTTGGTAAAAAAAAAATGCAAAAAGCGTATTTTGATTGGTTTGCGCAAAAGTTATTGCGTTTACTAACTAAGGGAAAGATTTTTGTCATTTTTATTGTTTTTTTTTAACGAGCAATGGCGGCGATCTGCAATTTTTTTTGCGGGACTGCGACATTGCGGAGGACAGATCGGACCCTTGACTGACATTTTTGACACTTTTGGGGGGACCAGTGACATTACTACAGTAATCAGTGCTATACATATGCGCTGTTACTGTAAAAATTACACTGGGAGGGAAGGGGTTAACTTTATTGGAGAGGAAGGGTTTAAGTGTGTCCCTAGGGGCGTGATTCTTACTGTGATTGGATGTGGCTGTGTGTGTAACAGCACAGATCAGGAGCAGGACCGTATGATCTGTGCTTTTACAGAGGGGAGAATGACAGGCGGCTTTGTTTACATTAGCCGCCTGTCTTTCTCCCTCTCCACCCGACGATCGCGAGCGACCGGCGGACATCACGCGCACAGCTTCTTAGGGAACGAGCGGGGGCGGGAGCTCGTCTCCGGCGGCGCGCGCTCGCCCCCTATTGGCTCCCAGCCTAGTGACGTACCGGCAAGTGGTTAATAAGCACACTTTTTATTTTACACCTGCTCGCAGTTTCGTACACAGAAGAATAGAATACAGTTTTTTTTTTTTATTCGCAAATGGGTTTGGCAACCTACAAGAACTTAGAACA
Source organism: Pelophylax lessonae (assembly GCF_965119305.1). NCBI lineage: Eukaryota > Metazoa > Chordata > Amphibia > Anura > Ranidae > Pelophylax > Pelophylax lessonae. The sequence continues at coordinate 436,824,925 of NC_138768.1, read as the reverse complement.
GTTGTAAAGTGCTGCGTAAAATGTCTGCGCTATATAAATCCTATATTATAATAATAATAATAATAATAATAATAATTATAACAGGCCACAAAAAAAAAAAAAAGATTGGATTGGAGTGGATTATATTCAGCTCATTCATTAGGTTAAAAGAACAAACATTTAGCAAACTGAACATTCTCTGCCTCATTAGTAAACCAACATCAGTGAGTTATACAAAGTAAACAGTGGGTTGATTTACTAAAACTAGAGAGAGCAAAATCTGGTGCAGCTGTGCATGGTAGTCAATCAGCTTCTAACATCAGCTTGTTTAATTAAGCGTTAACCAAAAAAATGGAAGCTGATTGGTTTCTATGCAGAGCTGCACCAGATTTTTTGTTTTCCAGTTTTAGTAAATCAACCCCATAGTGTTCCTGATGGGAACAGAACTGACGATTTCAGTATTATGTGACAAGTGTGCTAACCACCTAGTCACCATGCTGCCAGAAGCTAAACCCAACTCTGAGGGACCATTTTCCCTGTTACATTTACATGCATTTTAAATCTTGTCTGCATGCATTTTTCATGATGTACTGTGTATGCTGTTTTTATACTGCTTGTGTTTCTTCAAAACCCAACCAAAACACAAAGGTGTAAATGGACTTTTGACCCTCAGAAGCCCACAGTGACTTTCAAGCCGGTTAGCCCCTCTGAAAGCTACTAGAATTGCTCTGTGGCCAGTCTAGGCCTACTTATCTTAATGGTTTAAAGTTAATTTCTTGAACGTTGTGAGCATCAGTCTTAGGCTTAAATGATATCCTTACTTGCAGAGAAATACAGATTTTTTTTTTTTCAAACATGTCACTGTCTAATTTGAATATGAATTGTCTAATATGTTTCTCACTACCTCAAAATGACATTTTGAATTAACTCTGTCCTCCTAGCTCTTTTCTGCAGCTCATTTTACTAACAGATAAGATGTTCACAGTTTGGCCATCTTAATTTGCATCTGCAGCTTAATAAATAGCTCTCTCAGAGCACAACCGACTAGTGTTTGTATTGGAGTATAACAAGCTAAGACCACAAAAATTGTCTTCAGTAAGGACTATTCATTGCAAAGTACATCAAAAATGTAATGGCCAGGTTTATAGAAACTGGAGGAAAGGAAATTGTCTGTGTTCCACATAGCAACCATTTAAATGTCCTATTAAATGATCCACATCCCTTTGTGACATACAAAACAAGATACTATTATGTAGCTATTTTTTGCAGTGCAGTTTCCATGGCACAATTCTTTGTGACCACATAGTATATTAAACCTTGTACAATTTATATAAATATTTAAGACCTGCAACTGACGCATTATTTTTGTTCATTTGTTTAACTTTTGCATACTTACATAGAAGTCCATACTTTGAGATAATGAAACAAGGATTTCCACTAACCTGAAACTCTGCTACCCTTGGTTGAGCTGGGCTATATTTACATTACGTGAGTACCAATATGTTACAAAGAAGAGTAAAAGGATGAACAATACAGACTTCAAACAAAAAAAGAGAAGGAAAACGTAACACAGGTGTAGAAAAAAGGTCTAAAGTAAGATCTTAAAAATGAATGTAAGCCCAATCACTACAATCTACTAACCTATAGGATTTAACATGTTAATGTTATTTCTAAAGTCACCTTCCGTATTTTTAAATCTGCAGTTTTTATCACAGTATTGAATGGTAAACCTGATATGAAGGACCTTTTGCAGGCACTTTCTGTCTTAGGGTAAAAGTGCTTAGTATCTGTCTCCCAGTTATGCTGGTAATTGTGGAATTGTGATATGCTCTTCTAATGAGGACTACAACTGGCCATGGGAATGCTTGGGGTATTACAATGCTATCCCCATCAAGAAACCAAAGAAAAGGGTGCAGAGAATCGCCATGCAGCCATGAATGTAGACAGAAAGGGGCTGCAGAAATCGGTAGTGCTGGTTTGCAACAAAAGATGAAAAAAAGGTGAAAACTGTATTTTATTAAAAAAGTTGAATTACTTAAATGCTTGTCGATTTAGCAAACTGTTATTCAGTTGAGATTTGCATGTATTTTTAATTGTGTAATTGTTAAAGGTGGCAGACCACTGGATCCAGTACATATGGTAGTTTGTTACTTAAAGTATAAAGCTGGCAATAGATGGTTTGAATCTTGAGCAGTTCAGCAGGGACTGGCTGAGATTCAACCCATCTATGGGCAGGCTAATTGTACCCAAGTTGATCCATCTATTGAATTGGGCACAACCAGCATGTCAGATGTTTTCTATGTGATTATTGCCAGCAGCTATAGCCGATAGCAATAATCACTGTGTTCTCCCAGTAGAGGCAGCTCTTTGTGTCCCCCCGTCGGGAGAACACAATAGCTCTGAATGAGGGATTCCCCCATTGACTGATTGTGTTGATGGGGGAATCTAGCAATTTTCTTTCCTCCAACCAGTACAGTAGATGCAGGAAAGTAAATCACATCATCTATGACCTACCTAGCTAATGGCAAACATTTTTTTATTTTAGTTTTTTAAGAGTGGAGAGGGATTAGAACCCCTGTCAAGTTTTATTGCTAACAAAGAGAAAACAGAGGAGCCTCTAAGTGACGACTTTTTTACACATTTATTAATAAAATTATGCACTCACATCTGTAACAAGGTGCTCGTGAGAAAAAAAACCCATTCCCATGGTTCCGAGATGAGGTGGGTGGTAGACGTGATCATCCGATCTGTGCAGCCGTCCTACTGGGACTGAGTTTTATTGCTGTCTGTGCGCCTGTTAGAGATATTCACTCTTTCTAGTCATCGCAAATTTTGGGTTGACACCAGATCAGAAGTAGATGGGAGATCTTCTAATAGAGACATTAGTACTGGGGACCCTAATGACACCCCAAGATTCCTCTCACTTTCTGTTTTGGCCATCCCAAGGGAAATCTCCCCAATGGGACGCAGATGGCCAAAAAACAACAGGAGTCTCTATCCAAACTCTATCCAAAATTGAAAAAATAAATTGCCTTTAGGTTCTACTTTAACGATGGCTGTCTGGAGTAGAAAAAAAGATGGATACTGAGGTGAATTCTGAGGGACAGTTCAAATATTGCACAGGTTTAGGCTAGTACAATAGGATGAAGAAGAAAATGTAAGAGATGGGGCTGTTCTAGAAACATTTGCAGCCTTGAGCAGGGTGTGGGTTAGAATAGAGAAGTTTTTAGAAGTTCAGTGGAAGAGTGGAGACAATAGTTCAGAGAATATTTGTATATGAGGACAGAAATGTAGATAACGAGATAAGGCGATGAGATAAAGTGTTTTATAGGCAAAGTAAATTCTGTTTTAATTTTAATTTTAACTCATGTTGATTGGAAAGTAGTAAAGGGAATATCAGAATGAGAAAGCAATAGGGATTGGGGGGATGGATAAAAAAGGTCTTGCTTCAGCATTCATAAAGGATTATTTTGATAAAAGTGTTAAATTAGGATAATAGTAGTGTCTGTACAACTACAACTGTAGTCAAATAAAATCCCCCACGAACCCTCCTGGACTACAATGCAAAACATACTCCAGGATGTCACAACAACAGCCTCATTATGTTTTCTCTTCTGCAGTCCTTTTGTTGCAGCTGAGCTCATATCATTGGTATATCCAAAGCATTTGCGTGCAAATACAGGTGAACTGTGATGAAATGACTGGTAATTACAAAGTCTTACAAACTTATGTGAAAGCAAAATCAATAGCAACAATCAGCACATTCTCTTTACTGTCCAGTACGGTCCTCTGATACACAGCTACTTCATCCAACCAAAGATATGAATCTATAGTTTGTAATGTGTCCACAAAATGTCCAACTCTATACTGAATTAATACTAGTCTGCAGAGTTAATTTATGAAGGGCCAACACCGGGACTAAGAAGTTGATTATGAATCTTTCCTCTCTTTTAGAGGCAAAATAAATAATTGTTTTATAAAAATATGATGACGATTTCCACGCTCCCAATGCCACCAAATATCTCTTGTCCACTGCTCCAAAGTCTGTGTGAAACTTATTTGACTTCTTTAGCTTTGGCGGTAAATCTCTCCACTGACTGACAGTTGTGCATGTTCATCCACCCCTCTGCTATGAAGAGCAGCAATTCTCGGCCATGTGTGAAGTAGAAAGCCACCCACACACGCACATTGCACTTTCAACTATAGCATTCTAGGAAATATACACTATCAATGTACACTGTTAATGCGATCACTCCTTCCGAGCAGCATCTTTTTGAAAATGGTCTTCGAAATGTCAAATTATTTTATAGGTATTTGGCACTCCATATACTTCTGGCATGATTAAGTTTGACATGAGGTACAGGACTGCTAGAAAAAGTCAAGAGACTCATGCTCACATAATATTGAGCCATCTTCTTTTTCTCTGTAGGTCTATTATTAGTTATGGTAGCACTACGCATAAAGCAGATCACATAATTGCAGGTTCTTATATAGCGCTGTCAATTTACGCAGCGCTTTACATATACATTGCACATTCACATCAGTCCCTGCCCTCAAGGAGCTTACAATCTAAGGTCCCTAACTCACATTCATACATCCATAGTAGGGCCAATTTTATACAGGATCCAATTAACCTACCAGCATGTCTTATGCAATAGCACATCCCAATTTTATTTATCATGAGAAAAATAACATAACATGTTTGAAGACAAAGAGATGACACCTGTATGAAAAAACTGTGGTCTGTACAAATGGACGTCATTTTTTATATAAGCCAATGGCAAAAAAAATCTAAATAAAGCTCAAAGTTTATGAAGGTCACAAACATGGGCTTTATTTACCATTTACGCCTCCATAATATTCCATTGTTAAGGTTTAACTGGTAAATAATTACCTTCCTCCTTCGCTAAACACGCACAGGGGTTTATTTACTAAAGCCGGAGAGTGCAAAATCAGACTCACTTCTGCAGAGAAAGGGATCAGCTTCTAACCTCTGCTTGGTCAAATAAGCTTTGGCAATAAAACTTGAAAACTAATTGGTTTCTATACAGAAGTGAACTTGATTTTGCACTCTACAGCTTTAGTAAATAAACCCCACGGTGTCGCTAATGAAACTTCCCTCTTTTATATTGTTTTATATTGTTTGACACATCTAGATTGGACACATTGGAGTCATTCAATGAAGAATTTCTGGTCCCTTCCAACCTTAAGTCATTGCCATCACTACAATTTTTAGTGGTGTGATTGACTAACATTTCTTATAGAAAAGACACATATTAAGCTCCGACACAACTGTCTTCAGTTCTTTCCAGTAATGGCTTTTGGGGTAGGAAGCCATGATGGCAATGATGGCCTGCAAAAGTATATCTGGTGAAATATATTTACTGAGGCAGGAATTTAAGATATGAACCTTATCTTTTCTGCAGCTGTGATGGTTTTGGTAATGAGATTCTCATTCATTTCATAAATGGAACGGCCCTGGTTTGCATACCTTTCTAACTAGACTTCAGCCCAAGCTCAACCAGAGTTCCATTCAGGTAGGAAACAGCATGAAACTGTCTGTATTATATCCTGTAAGGATTCAACAACCAGTACACTAGTTTGCCTGTAAAAGCTCATAATCATTTTATACATGCAGGATTCTTTTCAAATTGATTTGGTTGTTTTTCACATTTTTTAGAACTATTATAGTTATATTTACGCTTAACTATATATTTGTTCGTATCTATTGATATCTGCTTTATTATATAATTATTTTGGAGACTCATATTGCTTTTCCCCTCTTCGGTTTGAGTCACTGTAGCCTCTGAAGGCACAGGATTTTTACAGCATGCTAGTATTTTTTGAGACTCTTGACAGATCATCTTCATTGAGAAACCTTTGTTTGTAACTGTTCATTACTCACGCACACAGTGATTATTACCAAATGCTCAAATTCTTGTCTTACTGACAGATAAAGTGTTGTATTTGCCTAGCACTGTTGGCTCATTTCACAGCATATATTTAACACAAATTTATAATCTCAACAATGGAGGGGTGATTTGTTAAAAAAATTGTCAATCCAATGAACACGCGTTGTCTTAAATCAACAAAGGATGTTGCCATAGGAAAAGCAATCCATCTAGGTAGATGCCATCCTCCATCAATAGTGGCCAGTCTACAACTGTCGGGACACATTTAGGTTTTAGGGACTAATATGTAACCTCAGCATCAGAGAGTGGCCACTAGTATCTAAAGATGGGAACTACTCCTTAGGCATTTAGCTTCTCATTTGACAGGTTTCTATAAATAAAAGAGAAAGTAAAACCCAGAAGGTTTTGGTGACAAGGACTAAAGGAGCCAAAAAGTCCTCTACTGGCACAGTACAGCCTTTTTAGAACAAATTGTAGTCACATGTTTCATTCCATCACAAATCTTAGAAATAAGGGTATTTTTCCTCCTTGCAGGATAGAGGACAAAACCATGCAAATCATTAATTTATGCACCGTGGCCATCTATACATCCAGATCCACTGCTGTATAGCCCAAATACAATTTTTAGAGCAATTTATTCCAAAATGCACCTTATTTTGATTTATGTGATGGAAAGAGATGCCATTACTTTCTATTCCAAGGAGGAACTGTGCTATGTGGTGGTTGAGTGGGGAGCTTTTTGTTTGGTTTAGTCCCTTCTCTACTTTCTTGTTAGTCCCAAAGCCCCACTTCATAGAAACCATTGTTTCCATACACTGCACTGGTAATGGCAAACAAGCCTGAAACAGCCACATGTAGTTTGAAATAACTTGGCTCTATAATTTAAGCTCTATCTGTGTTCTTAAGCTGGCCATACATTATACAATGTTCTTATTCAATTCCCTTTAGATTTACCTTCAACTGTGTAGTGCAAGGGCCTGCCTGATTTCATACAAGTTGAAAGTGTTTAGGTTTAACCCCATATTATATAGTTTTGGTAAATCTAAAGGAAAATTGTACAAGGATGCTGTATAATGTATGGCCAGCCTTAGCTGCCCATTTGGAGTGTAAATTAATGATTTTCATGGCTACACCCACTATTCTGAAATAATGAAAAAAAAAAAAAATATATATTTTTGTTAGATATCACATCGTATGTGATAGAGTGAGAAATGTAAGAACCTTTTGTTGTAAGAATGGTCTTCTTTGCTTACTTTAAAATGAAATTTAAAATATACAATATAGGTAGGCATTCTCCCTTAACCTGGCTGTGTCACTGGGGCAAGTAGAGTTTTGCTGGTCTGTTGAACTTTTAGAGAAGCTCACCTGGCCAGTAGTTCAAAAATTTCTGTCCGGTCCATATGTACAAGTATATTGGGGCTTGTATGCTAAATGTATTCTACTTCACTGGATAATTTTCAATAGAGTAATAGTAATCAGAGCTTATTTTCACTGAACACTTAACATTGTGTTGTGCTTTTTCAAAGGCAGAACATTGCATTGACAAGAAAAATGCATTGCTATCAATAGTCTAGTTTACACTAATGTGTTGTGAATTGTCCTGTGCAGTATGTTTCTTTTTTGGTGCATTGACCTGCAACTCTATTCTAAACATGGTCATACAGGCGTATTTGTTTTTGCCTAGCATGCGTTACCTCATTATTCATCAGGGGTAATTACTGGCCAGTAATGAGCAAACCATGTTTCATTGTCTCAACGGTGATCCCAGCGTAAGTATGAAACTTTTCAGTCTCAGGGAGTGTAAGAAGACATGGGGCCACACGAAGAGACTGCAAGAGAAGCGGTTTAACCTTAAGCTGCGTAGGCGATTTTTCCCTGTCAGGGCGGTAAGGACGTGGAACTCTCTTCCACAATCAGTGGTGTCAGCAAGAAGTATAGACAGTTTTAAAAGACTCTTGGACGTGCATCTTAGCGAACCTAATATACGGGGATATGGGAAATTATTTTCTACTCGCACATACACACACCAACACAGGTTGAACTGGAATGATCAGTTGTCTTGCTTTAACCTTACCAACTGTGTAACTATGTAACTGACTATGAAGTGCTTGGTATGGGAAACAAATATTTTATAACACATATTTAACACCTCCACTTATTGTCTTCCCAAGGGCCACAATAACATCATCACTTCTGTTCAAAAAAGAATGTCTACGGATGCCTCTAATGGTGGAAAGAGGACCAGAAAGCATTGCCTATGAGAAATGTGCACAGTCCTGTAAAATGCCCATTTGTGTTTGACAGTGTCATAACTTTGCCCAATTCAGCCTCAGACATACCACTTACCCCTACCACTATTGTTCCTCTATTATTTCAGAGTCAGATAGACAAATCTAAAAAAGTGCAACGGCTGATGCATATGCACTAACGACACAAAAACAAAATATAGCAAATCAAACAAGCTACTTATCCTTGAAAAATGCCTTATTTATTAGGCGCCCACAATGTCGAGCCAAAATTCATCTATTTCTCAGCTCTAATTCTTTTTCGTGACTCTACTCATCCCTGGCAGACCTCCGTGACAGAATACATGATGCAGAGCTCAGCTTTGGAACATTGGATTCTCCACACATGTAAAAGGGGATGCCTGCCACACATGTGCCAGGTGAACATTTCATGTACCCATTGACAAACTGGAAAGTGTAAGAGAGCTACGAGTCATTTTTTTCTATTAAAAACATTTATTTTAAAAATGTAAAGGAAAAATATACCTTTTTTTTATATAGGTACAAAATAATATATTGTGTAGCATCGGCTGCCATGCAAGTATATGTAGAATGGTTAACAAATTGCTAACAACCGTGACATCACCATTTTCTGTTTTCACTATCCAAAGTTTTCCAGTATGTTGCAACAGCATTTTGTACATATGGTTTTTGAAAATGTATTTACTTAGCAAAGATAGCTGAGTGTGCCTTACGCTGATAGCATTCATAATGTATATTTCCATTTCCACTTAGCATATTTACTATGCACAGAAAAAATGCACAGGACAAACTGAATTACTGTATGCTGGCACTAACGCCTTGATATTTCAATAGGCACATATGCATAGCATAAAATAATAACACTAAATGTGAATGCTTGAAAATCATTGTATCTTATGATACTAAAAATTGCTATAATAATAGTAATAATAATAATGATAATTAGTAGTAGTACTGTTATAATAACCCATTCTACAATTTATTATTTCTCTGTGTAAATCCATAAATTTTTTTGTGCAATTTAAAAAGCTTAGAAAACTAAAATAAAAGGTAACAGAAAACACATCAATTTACAGTATTCATGAATTAAATGACAAAAAAGGCATTGTGCCCTTTGATTGTCAGAAGCATTTGCAAGATTTGTAGTGGCAGCATTTTATACATATTGTACTAGCCTTATTTTATCTAGGAATAGCAGTTATTTCTTTTAACCGTAATGTTTGAAATCTGGCCACATCATCATTTTTAAAGAATCTTTTTTTTTCTAGCAAACTGGCTATAAGAATGACAATTCCCGCAGCTATTTAGCAGGTGGAGCATGTGTGAGTACCCAGACAATGAACTGCCTGCCTTCAAACAGCATGAGGGAGTCCTAATTAGAAGCCACTGGAAACTAAATATATGTAGTTTAGTAGAGACCTGATCCATGGGGGTCACTTAAAAAGTGCAGAGATGCTTCACCATATTTACAGAAATGCACTGCTACCATAGGCACACACTCACAGATGTCCTTTCCGCATTGTTTTCAGCATATCTATGCAGACAGCTGACATGACAGAAAAAGGAAATGCAATGTATAACAGAAATGTAAATAACTATATATTAAAAATCTGTTCCAAACACCCTTTACTACCTTTAGCTACCTCTTAGTTTATCTTTTTCTATTTCTTAAGACGGTATATTAGAACTTCACAGAAAGATAAAAAAAATATATTCTTTTAAACCATTCTGCAGTTAATCATGTATGAGATGAAAATGACACCCATGGATTGCATATCATTTAGGCTAGGTGAAAATCCATTTTTACCATGCCCACATCTGTCAATTTACTTCTTTGTGCCCCCCTACGTGCATACAACAGAACATCACCTACTTGTCAAAATGTATAGCCTATATATTTGACAGGTTACCCATCCATCATCTCTGTTTACATCCGACTACCTCCATGTCTGCCAAGGTCCGAAAAAAATTTGAAAAGGTTTGTATACTTTTTTTTGTTTGGTCCTTTTGTTTCCATCTTTTGGACATAAACGTGACGGATTGGAGGTAAACGGATGTAAATAGGTGCACATCTGTTTATATCCAGCTACCCATAAACCTAACATGGGTCCATTAGGCTCTGTAGACAAAACATTGCACATTCACAGGTGTCCCAAAAGTGACATCCATTTTATTTTGCCATGAGTGAGCAGGGGATCTGTTCATGGATCCCCTGCTGATTAGAACGTACACAAACTGTGGGCCGTAAAGTGTATCTAATCCCAAGCATGTAAACAAAATATGTTCTTGTACATGTTCCTGTAATGTCCTACTTTCAATGAAATCATACCTGCATATGTATGCGTAAATATCTTTTTCCTTTTTGCTTGCTCAAAAAAAATTGTAATTACTCTGCCACAAGCAGATATCGAACAGACACATATAAACCTCAGCATAATCATTTGTAAAAAATTAACTCTACCATTAAATATGTTTTTCTAAAATCTAAAAAAAAACGTAATGAAAGCTCAACTCTAGGATAGTAGCACCCCCAGAGAGCAGGGGGAAGGAAGGTGTAATGCACAAAGAACAGGAATCAGGAGTGCATAAAGCACAGGGCAAGTGTCAGGAGTGCAGACCCAGTACAGATCCCCCTCCAGTACAGATTTTCCACGATTACACTTCTCCCTTAGTACAGATCTCCCCCAATACAGATATCTCCCTTGTTCAGATCCCCCTTTAGTACAGCTCCCACCCTCAGTACAGCTCCCCTTTACTGCAGTTCACATCTTAGTACAACCCCCCCCCCCCCCCCCAGGACAGACATGCTCCCTTTGTACAGCTCTCCACCAGTACAGATCTCCCACCCTTAGTACAGTTTACCCAGTACAGATGTCCCCCCACTTAGTACAGCTCCCCCCCGTGCAGATAAGCCCTATCATACAGCTCCCCTAAGGACAAAACACTCCCCTTTTGTACAGTTGTCCCCAGTACAGATCTCCCACCCTTAGAACAGCTCCCCCAGTACAGATGGCCCCAATACAGCTCCCCCCAGTACAGCTCCTCCCCCCTTAGAACAGCTCACTCCAATACAGATCCACCCCCAGTACAGCTGCCCCCAGAGAAAAAATCTTTCTCCTATTTAGCACAGATCTCGCCTTTAATTAAAACATACTCAAGAATCAAACCAGGCAGATCAGAGTGAAGGAAAGTCCTCCCTTGGCTGAGTCATGTGATCATGACACAGCTGAGGGCGAGAAAAATTAAAAGAGCCTCCCTCAGCCCTGATTCACACTATGCGGTGCAGGGAACCGCATGTGATTTTGAACAGAAATAGCAACGCGTTCCTGTTCAAATCACATGTGAATCTTCAGCAGTCTAATTTGCCATTTTTCTGCATGGCTCAAATCGCCCTAAATTTGCACCAAAAATGTGCAGGACCCCTTTTTTGACCGCGCCCGAATCATATAGCATGAGTGTTCTTACCCATGCGATCCGATTCTGCAAATCACACTGTGTTTTGCAAACCAATTTTGGGGTGCCGTTAACTTAACATACACACCTGCATCGATTCACATGAATGGGGTGCAATTTGCTTGCAGGATCCACACAGAACTCGCTGTATGTTCCACATCGCATCAGTGTGAGCCAGGGCTCACTCTGAACTGCAGCTGTCTGTGCCTAAGGCTTGGCTAGCAGCAGGAGCAGCAGCAATACTTTTGGTGCACAGCTGATGTCAGTGCTACCTGCTGCACCACAGATGGTCTGGGGGGGGGGGGTTTGGACACCCTTATTTCCCCCAGTATCTATCTAAGATCTCCTGCGCCAGTACACATCACCCCCTTAGCACTGCTCCCCCCAGTATAAATCCCCCCCCCGTTGGTACAGATCTCCCTCTCCATGAAACACACAACCATGAGGTTCAGAAAGAGGGGAAGTCATCCCTCAGCCATGTCATGTGACCATGACATAGCCGATGGGGAAGATAAGGAGAGCCCCCCTCACTCTAAACTGCACCTGTCTGAGTCTGAGACCTGGCTGTCAATAGGAAAGGTGGCTACAGTGCTTTCAGTGCACAGCAGATATCAGTGCTAGCTGATGATGAACTCAGCCCAGGGAGAGAAAATATGATCAAACTAAGGGGAAAAACTATTATTTTAATATAAAATAATGCAATCCTATTTTACTTACAGATCTCTACAAAATTAGGAATATTTTGTATGCATTTAATTTTTAGTAAAATTAGAGATTCTGTGCTATAATGGAGAACCTAAAAGGGGAGTGATGCTTTGGCAGCAAAAATGTATGTGCGTACAGGCTCCAGGGATGGAGATCTGATCCTAGGCAGAACAAATTGTCTAAAACAAATCTCATCCACTTTTAAAAGAGAATTTCAAAAATGGGAAATACTGTGCCTTTTTCACACCACCCCTGTACTTCTTGGTTGTTTTGTTTGCTGACCGAAATTCAACAGGACTTTCTGAAATTGTCTTCTCATTTGCCAACTGACTGCTGCAATCATAACTATTATATTTTAATTTTTTAACCCTCTGTAGAATTTTAACATTGGATAAGGCTACTACTGTTAAAAAACCGGAATGGAAAGCCATCCTTGAGAAAGTGGGATGGAAGGGGATAACAGAAACAAGAAACCAACCCTGCTAAAGTACATCAGGTTGTGGAGAAGATAGCAAAGCACAGACCAGGAAAGAATACCAATCCAGGCAAAGGACTAGGGTGGTAAGTCATTAATAAAAATAAAAAAAAGTCTGACTTAAGCTTAGCCGGTTCTTAACAAGAGCTAAAGAGGCACAGAGAATATACAATTTTATAAAAGTATTTCATGCATCAACATTTTGCAAAGCACTGAACAATTATAAATGAAGGCCTATACATTTCTAGTGTCAGCGGCTTTGCAGTAATACCAATTTTACGCAGACAGTAGAAAGTTTAATCACAACATTAAGATTTAAGGATTTACATTGTGCAGTTTGCTAAAGTCTCCTAATTTTGTTTCATTGTCCCCTCTCAGATATGTTTTACCTTATATTTCCTGCTTCAACAGTTGTGCAAAATATTTAGCTATATGTCTTTCTAATTAGGTTACATGTTCTGCTAGGGACCTACTTTAATTTGGAGGGTTAATCAGATTATAGACAATATGAAAGGAAAGCAGTTACAGCTCTTTCCTATTTGCTGGACAATTGCAATTCATATTTCTGTGACTGTTTCCTATTACAGAAGTAATGGGACTTAACCTTATATTTTACCACTTATAAACCAGAAAAACAGAACAGTTAAAGAGATTTTTTTTCCACAAGTAAGTTCGCTTTCTTGATATCTTGAATAACCAATAAGTCCACTCTATGCCCACATAATTCGACCAAATAGTAAAAGCATTCACTAAATATTATAGGGAGAAACACATAGATATATATATATATAGATATATATATATGTATATATATATATATATCTATATATATCTATATATAGATATATATATATATATATATATATATATATATATATATATATATATATATATATATATATATATATATACATATATATTCCAGACACCTGTATGTAAAAACTTTCAAAAAGGTGTAGATTGTCTTTAGGATGAATGTGGAAATGCTACAGTTTTACTATGATTTTATATACTGTAGCGTCAACCTACAGTATATTATTTATGCTGCTTAAGGCCCCTTTCACACTTGTGCGACTTGTCCTGCGAGTTTGGCCTGTGCAATGTCACATGAAAAGTCGTACCCTATGAGTACCGTTCATATCTGTGCAACTTCAACTTGCAGCAACTTCAAGGTAGTCCCCGCACTACTTTGATCTGACTTTAATGCGACTTGAGGTCCACAGACCTCAAGATTACACAGGCATTGTTTCAAGTCATGTCGAAGTCTCATCAAAGTCGCGTCAAAGTTGTTCTGCAAAGTCACATCAAAGTCACGTGACCTTTAGGTCATACAAGTGTAAAAGGGTCCTAAAGGTACATTAAAATGTGATCTCCCATTTTTTTAGACCTACAAAATGCTCCTATAAATCCGGAGTCCTAGTAGATATACTATTACCAAAAAACCACAACAAAAGCTACTATAAATGGACTTCTATGGACTTGATTGTAAACGATCACCATGTAAAACAATCCAATCAGTTTAAAATTGAAATGAAAGGCAAACATTTGTGTATAGATATAAAAAAACATTATAAACATATTTTTTCCCTTTTTTATATGTGATCACATTTCCTCTTTTCTCAGCTGCATAAGAGCTAGGGGGAGGAGAAGCAGTACACTGAGCTATCCTGTGAATAGCTGTGCAGCGGAGGCGTGTCTGAACAAGTCTGATCATTGGAAGAGAGCAGGCTAAGTCCCCAGCACAGCTAGAGAACTGACCACAGTGTGCTCTCTCTGCCTAGTGTGGTCAGTTTTTAACAGGAAAGCAGAGGGACTGGCAGTAACTCCAGGGATTTCACACAAAGGAAGCAAATATTGAGAACAGGATACTTTTTCAAACAAGTACATGATACAGCAGGCACATATCAGGAATTTGATATGCTGAGGTAACAAACACAGCTATGGAATAATATATCAAAAATAAAACAAAACAGACACCCCCTAAACTAACATTTATTTAAACAAAAACAACATTAAAACCATATAGGTATACCTAATTCCAATTACTGTAAACCCAAACACCCCATCTCTTCCCTTATCCTCAGAATTGAGCACAGCAATGACCTTATAAAGTGAACAGGGCCTACACCTAAAGCTATTCAAAAATAATAATGTAATGCGCAGAACACTCCAATATATATTAAAGATACATTGCAAAACACAGAAGTTCATAGCACATATTAGACCATTGTAAAGTTCAAAACTAAGCGTGCATATTATGGACAATCAGTTTGACAAATAGCTATAGATCCCCTACTTACTGGCTGGATAGATGTGAAATAGCCACGGTAATTAAAAAATCGGTAGATAATAGGATTTAACAACTGATAGAGAACACAACCACTTTCATTTTATTCAGTAATTACTGCAATATAATTCCTACTGAGTATTTAAAAACAGGTATTCATTGCATATATCAAGGATGAGGATCCTTGGGAATGATTGATGGATCACACAGATCCCACGGGTTCCCTGAAGGTATAAAAAGGTTCAGAAGTCTCTAGGGACACTATTGAGCTATAAAATCCCCTACTGTGTGCACTTAATGCATCTGAACAAAAGACATCCAGCCACATTTTCCACCATCAATGGTTATCCATATATAATCCACACCTCTAGCTTAGATCGGGGGAAGATAGTGTCCCACCCCAAAACCAGACTGTCATGTGGCACTTGCATGAGTCTCAAGATGACTCCTTCAACATTAAAGCACATTTCCGCACATGGGATCCACAGCAGAATAAATAGCAGCTAAAAGCTTTAAGGCATTTCACATTTCTATGTGAAGGTACCTCTAATAAAGTTGGGTATAATATGCACCACCTTCAGAATTTCCTGTATTACATATGATGGTTTTGACCTATTTATGACACAGCACTGGTAGAGTGGGGGTCATGGGTATGTACTCACATGAGAATGTGAAACTCAGTTTTGGACTTTAAAATAGTCTGATATGGGCTTTGAACGTCTGTGTTTTGCAATGTGTATTTATTGTATATTGGAGTGTAATTTTGTATTTAATATTTATTGGAGTGTATATTATTTTGTAATCTATTACATTGACAATTATTTGCAAATACCTTTAGGTATGAGTCTTGTTCAGATCCATTCGTTTCACGTTTGCTGCATGACAGCTTTATTAACTCTCATTCCTTTACTTCTTTTGTCCAAATGTGGCAAAACTGCACCATATGTGTGCAGAAGCAAATTAGCTAAATTAGCACAAAATATACAGGTTTTACAACTAGACTTGCATGCATGGTAACCTTCAGGACTGAACTATAAATGTGAGGAAGCACCTGCCCAATTGCTGCCAGGGTACTCTATTTCAAGTGGGGTAGCTCCCTATGCCCTCAGGACTTGGATTCCTGCAGTTGTTCGCCTGTGTTACCAGAGCTACCCTGGACCACGCTGAGTGGGGTGCTGTTTAGGAGGATAAGCACAAGTAGCTGTTTGTGTGCTAAAGTGTTTCACTGAAGTAGTGGTTCTCAGCTAGACTCTATTTTGCTAAAGAGTCTGGTTGTAAAATCCTAGAATCCTAGGGTGCCGCCTTAACCTCCGCAACATCTCCAAAATACGCCCCTTTCTAACCAAAGACATAACAAAGCTCCTAGTTCACTCCCTGGTCATCTCGCGCCTCGACTACTGCAATTCCCTTCTTATTGGCTTACTTCTACACAGGCTTCAATCCATCATGAATGCTGACCGCCAGACTCATCCACCTTACCAATCGCAAAGTGTCCGCCGCTCCTCTCTGTCAAGCCCTCCACTGGCTTCCGCTCACCCAACGTATTCAATTCAAAATACTAACAACATCTTACAAAGCCATCCACAGCTTAGCCCCCAGGTACATCACTAGCCTAGTCTCAAAATACCAACCTAATCGCTCTCTTCGTTCCTCTCAAAACCTCCTGCTCTCTAGCTCCCTCGTCACCTCCTCCCATGCTCGCCTCCAGGACTTTACCAGAGTCTCTCCAATCCTATGGAACTCCTTACCCTTATCTGTCCTATTATCTCCTACTCTATTAGCTTTTAGGCAATCTCTGAAAACCCTCCTCTTCAGAGAAGCCTATCCTACCCACACCTAACAACTCTACCTCCATTTTCTCCATCTGCCCATCCCCCTCGGCTACTGCCTTTTGTTCCACTTGACCCTCCCTTATAGATTGTATGCTCTTACGAGCAGGGCCCTCTGATTCCTCCTGTATTGAACTGTACTGTAACTGTATGTCTTCCCCCACATTGTAAAGCACCGAGCAAACTGTTGGCACTATATAAATCCTGTATAATAATAATAATAATAAAAAATTATAGTATTATATCATGTCCAATGCGTGTGTTTCTGTAATATAATTGTGCCAAATACCTTCGTTAAAGCTTCCGTGACCCGCCAGAACTCTCTTTCCCACTCCGAGCACTGGAGAGGGAGGGACCGATATCCCCCGCTGACAGCTGGGAGAAGAGGAGGAGAGAAGCGGGAGGTCAGCTGAGCACCGAACGGCGCTGTACCGAAGGTATTTGGCACAATTATATTACAGAAACACACACATTGGACATTATATAAAACAGTAATAGAGTGGATTTTTAGAATTTTACAACTACTAGGACTTTTTTTCGGGGAAGGGCTTATGTTTCAGCCCTTCCCGGAAATCACAGTAGGTCTTATTTTCAGGGAAGGTCTTATTTTCGGGGAAACGCGGTACATGTTCTTTTCCATTCCCCTATTTTGTGGTACTGATTCTAACTGTGAACCTGTTTAATAAACTGCATGTTACATTTACCCTTTGTCTGATCTTCCAACAGATTACCCTACCTTTTACACTTTGTGTTTATGAACAGGATTCCCCACCTCTGGGAGGGGATAACCACAGGTGATACTGGACATGAATATCAGCCTGGGTCTGATGAGATTGGTGATGAGTGATGGGAAGCTGAAGGGATGCCCTGCACACTTGGGCTCACCAGGCAATTGCTTCATGGTCTGGAAAAACCAGGCAATTGCTTCATGGTCTGGAATCAATGGAAAGCCCTAACACGTGTTCTGAAAAAAAGCTGACATTGTCAGAGTTCCCTTTAGGATAGAGGTTGGGTTACTAACAAATCAAGATCCTATACTCTCCATGAATCAACATAGATTGCAAACTTTCACTGTGCTTGTGAAACCCATGGCTTCAGAAGTGCCTTTATTGGTCTCCTCACAGGGTTCTGGCTAGGTATTTAGGATCAGGGACGTGCGGTGAGGTCAGTAGCTGGTGAGGCACTTGCTAGTATCAGAGCCAGATACACACAGGTTACATATTCACGTATTTGATTCTCATTATGTAGGCGAATGTGGTTCTACTAGTTATACTCATTTAACAAAAATATTTACGAACACTGTCCCTTTAAAATATTTTTCAGTCACCCTTTTTGTTGATACTGGAAACAAAATGACTAGCAAAGACAATAACATGTCTCTTTATTTTCTGAAGCCAGAAATATAACAGTAATAAACAAGTAGATAATAAAGGATTTAGGGTTATTTATTAAAGGTGAAATGCAGGAGAATGTAAAACAAACAGTAAAACAGTGAAACAATTCATTAAAAAAATATATATAATGTTTGGAGGTTCTGAGTAATTTTCTAGCAAAAAACTCCAACCCTGTTTGGCATTTTTAATTCTAACTTTGCACCTTTTTAGCAAGTTGCAAGTTACAGTTAGTCTCTGTCTGATCATCCTGCTGATTACCTATCCTGTTACAATCTAAGCTGAAAGTGCAGGGTGGCAGGGTGACATTGCAGATGTGAGACAGGGAAAGAGCGTGATCATCCATAAAGAAAAGTGCCTGAAAAAGGACCTTTTGACAGGATTTCCAGGTATCATTTTAGTGAAAGCTGTATATTTTAAAAACTTAAAAAAACGTAAAAAAATAGTTATAAATTAGCATGAACAATTTAAATCGTATATGATATTTCAGTAACTATGCTTACTTTTATGTTAATATTGTGCTAGTGAACTAATTAACCTCTTGTTCTCACTGGTTTCTTTAAAACAGTGTGCTTTCAAAGGATGCAGGCAAAATGCTTGCTAACAAGAGGTAGCAAGTCACTTAGTAAAATCACTCTTGTAGCTTAGTCCTTAGGGATCAAATATCTGTATACTGTTTATGCCACCATCCAGCGCAGCACAACAGAATACAGATTATGGGATAAAGAAGTCATATAGCTGATCTGGTTTCAGAAATGTCATGCCGAAGGTGTTTTTACAATACTGAAATATTTTTAAAGCAATATTTAATAAAATTTGTTTATAGGAGTAAAATTACCTTATTTTCGTACTTTCTTTATACACACCACATTTTGATGTTAGCTCCATAAATAACTTAATTAAAAAAAAAAACAATCTTATGTTTTCTATATCAACTAATCATGTATCAAAAGTTTAATATACACGGACCATAGGCATGTGCACAGGGTGTGCCGGATGTGCCTGACACTCCCTAATCACCCCATGAGCATTAGCATTATTGCTATGTGTTCCAGTGGCAAGATAGGAAATATCACCCTCTTTACTGTGATGGCAGGGAGATCTGTCTGTTGGAGCCATATATATGTAGACACGCACACAAATGTGTTTTTGAGCTTTGGGGTGCACACCCTAATGCAATAGGCTGTGCACAGGTATGACACAGACCCACAAAATCTATTTTTAAGAAAGGTTGCTGTGGATTTCTATAGGCAGTTACGTTGTCTTTATGCTATTAAAATGCAAGTTCAACCAAAATTAGTAACTGAGCTTCAGATAAATGCCAGCCAGTGCGATAACCTTCAAACTTTTTATAAAAAGTCTGAACAAGTCACACGAAAAACATTTTGGCTGTGTGCTTTCTGTATGATTATGCTCTGCATGTCCTGACATGTGATTTCCCTTCATTCCATCCAAGATGTCTATTTTATGTTGCCCTTCTCTTTCATTTTCCTCACCCTAGGGCCTATATCTTTGCAGGTGGCTGTAGTGATATACTGTATACAGGGATAGTCATAAATGACCCAGACCGCTATATAGTGACTGAAAGGAAGCATCAATGTGACCTTTACCACTATGCTCCTTATACCCACCAACAGGGGCAGAATCATCATCACCTCATCTTCAAGGATGGTGTTGAGAACCAGGAGGCACCGTAACAACTTCATTTTTGGAACTCCTAGAAAAGCATTATTGCAATTTCCCTCTTCATTTTATCGTTGTAGTTAAGTTAGTTAACATTCGATTCTCTCACCTGTTCCCAGAAATCAACTACTTGTTTTAAAAAGTGCACAAAGTCAATGGATATGAAACTGTTACACTATTTTAATTACTACTGGTCGACCACACACTGTAGCTTTACTGCCACAGTCTGGGCCGGCTGCGCATAATCACATATATATATATATATATATATATATACACAGTATCTCACAAAAGTATGCCCCTCACATTTTTGTAAATATTTTATTATACCTTTCTATGTGACAACACTGAAGAAAGGACACTTTGCTACAATGTAAAGTAGTGAGTGTACAGCTTGTATAATAGTGTAAATTTGCTGTCCCCTCAAAATAACACAACATACAGCCATTAATTTCTAAACCGCTGGCAACAAAAGTGAGTACACCCCTAAGTGAAAAAGTCCAAATTTGGCCCAATTAGCCATTTTCCCTCCCCTGTGTCATGTGACTCGTTAGTGTTACAAGGTCCCAGGTGTGAATGGGGAGCAGGTGTGTTAAATTTAGTCTTATCGCTCTCACTCTCTCATACTGGTCACTGGAAGTTCAACGTAGCACCTCATGGCAAAGAACTCTCTGAGGATCTGAAAAAAAAAGAATTATTGCTCTACATAAAGATGACCTAGGCTATAAGAATATTGCCAAGACCCTGAAACTGAGCTGCAGCACGGTGGCCAAGACCATACAGTAGTTTAACAGGACAGGTTCCACTCAGAAACAGGCGACCAAAGAAGTTGAGTGCAAGTGCTCAGCATCATATCCAGAGGTTGTCTTTGGGAAATAGACATATGAATGCTGCCAGCATTGCTGCAGAGGTTGAAGGGGTGGAGGTTAGCCTGTCAGTGCTCAGACCAAACGCTGCATACTGCATCAAATTGGTCTGCATGTCTGTCGTCCCAGAAAGAAGCCTCTTCTAAAGATAATTCACAAGAAAGCCTGCAAACAGTTTGCTGAAGACCAGCAGACAAAGGACATGGATTACTGGAACCATGTCCTGTGCTCTGATGAGACCAAGATAAAGGTATTTGGTTCAGATGGTGTCAAGCGTGTGTGGCGGCAACTAGGTGAGGAGAGAAAAGACAAGTGTGTCCTACCTACAATCAAGCATTGTGGTGGGGGTGTCATGGTCTGGGGCTGCATGAGTGCTGCTGGCACTGGGGAGCTACAGTTCACTGAGGGAGCCATGAATGCCAACATGTACTGTGACATACTGAAGCAGAGCATGATCCCCTCTCTTCAGAGACAGGGCCGCAGGGCAGTATTCCAACATGATAAAGACCCCAAACACACCTCCAAGATGACCACTGCCTTGCTAAAGAAGATGAGGGTAAAGGGGATGGACTGGCCAAGCATGTCTTTAGACCTAAACCCTATTGGGAATCTGTGGGGCATCCTCAAAACGGAAGGTGGAGGAGCGCAAGGTCTCTAACATTCACCAGCTCCGTTATGTCGTCATGGAGGAGTGGAAGAGGACTCCAGTGGCAATTTGTGAAGCTCTGGTGAACTCGATGACCAGGAGGGTTAAGGCAGTGCTGGAAATAATTGGTGGCCACACAAAATATTGACACTTTGAGCCCAATTTGAACATTTTAACTTAAGGGTGTACTCACTTTCGTTGCCAGCGGATTAGACAATAATGGCTGTGTTGAGTTTTTTTTTTTTAGGGGGCAGCAAATTTACACTGTTATACAAGCTGTACACTCACTACTTTAAATGGTAGCAAAGTGTTATTTCTTCAGTGTTGTCACATGAAAAGATACAATAAAATATTTATAAAAATGTGAGGGGTGTACTCACTTTTGTGAGATACTGTATATGTGTGATTCTGCTCTTCTGGATTGGGAGCGCACATGTGATTAGTCAAAGCACAAGTTGATCAGCGCGGTGCCAACCAATGGATGACCGCCAGCACCCGCTGATTGGCGAGGAGATAGACAGGACAGAGCTCTGTCTATGTAAACAATGCGGAGCTCTTTCCTGTCAGCAGGGATGTGCTGTTTTTTGTTTCCCTACAAAGCAGGAGAAAAAAACCCAGCACATCCCTTACTGAAAGCACCTCACAGTACACACAAAAATACTGGTTAGGCACATGTTTAACCCTTCGATCGACCTAGATGTTAACCCCTTCCCAGCCAGTATCATTAGTACAGTGACAGTGTATATTTTTAGCACTGATCACTGTATTAGTGTCACTGACTCAGTTAGTGTCAGACTGCCTGTTATAAGCAGTGTCAGCAGTCTCGCTATAGTTGCTGATCGCCACCATTACTAATATAAAAAAAAAAAAAGAAATTCCAGTATATATATCAAAGTTTGTAGACGCTATAACTTTTGCACCAACCAATCAATATATGCTTATTGGGATTTTTTTTACCAAAAATATATAGCAGAATATATATTAGCCTAAATTTACGGGAAAAAAAATGATTTTGTTTAATATATTGGGGTTTTTTTTTTCAGAATTTTTGTTTATAGTGCAAAAAATAAAACACACAGAGGTGATCACATATCAACAAAGAAAGCTCTATTTGTGGGGAAAAAAATATATAAATTTAATTTTTGTACAGCGTTGCAGGACTGCGCAATTGTCAGTTAAAGTAACGCAGTGCCGTATGGCAAAAAATGGCCTAGTCATGAAGGGAGTAAATCTGCCAGAGGTCAAGTTGTCAACATTCATAAAGTTAGACATTTACCGGATTATGAGTGTGCATGTAACGCATATACACACTGGGAACAATCATACTTTTCTTAAAAGGACAAAAGGTCCCACAAGGGGAATAAATAGAATTTATATAACGGGGCATTAGTGATCAGAAAATAGGAAGATCTTTCTTTCCACTGCTAAATATCTGGATCCCCCTATAGTGGGCTATGACTCCAGTAAGAATAAAGGATTTAGTATGGGTCTGCTGCTATTGCCATGAAATGGGTACAACAATGCTGATAATACCAATATGGGACAGTGACAAGGGTGTTTAGAGGTGAACTGTAGCAAGGGTCAGGGGCAAAACAGGCATCTTGATGACACAATATCTTCTGGGAGCCCTACAAAACTACTAAGGTACACTAGCACACAGAGTAACAATGAGGTTTCTTAAAATGTTCTTTGTACAGTGGTCCTCCAACACATTTTGAGGAACAAGTTTGTTTAAAAGTCATGTGGTTTGGCTTTGTTGTAGGCTACGCTTCTAACATCAGCTTATATTCACATAAATTATAGTAAGAAAAAACAACTGACAATGTTTTCTTTCCTTATATAGAAGTTATAACTTGGAAAATGTCACCAGGTTGCTTTGTAAATAAATAAACGGCAAGTAGTTGGCCGTCAACTGCATATAGCTGGTAGCTACCTATCTGGACCTAATAGTGTTGAAGTTTGAGTATGAGCAATTGTAAAGTTATTTTTGGCATGTGGTATACTTTGTATATTCATTTTAAGGTTTCTATGCACTCTTTTTTTAGTCAAGTGAAAACTATATGTTTACTAAATGTAGGGTATTAAGAAGCCTTTGTTTCCAGTTATACAAATCAGAGGTTTTAAATGAACCCCCAGTAAGTAAATATAGATGTTCATTTTGAAGGAAACATGCGCTATATTGTCAAAAGTATTGGGACGCCTGCCTTTACACGTGACGCACATGCACTTTAATGGCTTCCCAGTCTTAGTCCGTAAGGTTCGATATTGAGTTGGCCGACCATTTGCAGCTATAACAGCTTAAACTCTTCTGGGAAGGCTGTCCACAGGGTTATGAGTGTGTCTATGGGAATGTTTGAGGCACTGCTGTTGGACAAGAAGGCCTGGCTCACAGTCTCCACTCTAATTCTTCCAAAAGGCGTACTATCGGGTTGAGGTCAGAACTGTGCAGGCCAGTCAAGTTCCTCCACCCCAAACTCGCTCATCCATGTCTTTATGGACCCTGCTTTGTGCACTGGTGAGCAGTCATGTTGGAACATGAAGGGGTCATCCCCAAACTGTTCCCACAAGGTTGGGAAAAAGAAATTGTTCAAAATATCTTGGTATGCTGACGCCTTAAGAGCTCCCCTTACTGGAACTAAGGGGCCAAGTCCAAACCCTGAAAAACAAGCCTACACCAAAATCCTCCTACACCAACTGATTTGGACCAGTGTACAAAGCAAGGTCCATAAAGACATGGATGAGCGAGTTTTGGGTGGAAGAACTTGACTGGTCCTGACCTCAACCCAATAGAATACCTTTGGGATGAATTAGAGTGGAAAGTGCAAACCAGGCCTTCTCGTTTAGCATCAGTATTTGACCTCACAAATGCACTTCTGGAAGAATGGTCAAACATTCCCATAGACACCTCCTAAACCTTGTGGACAGCCTTCCTAGAAGAGTTGAAGCTGTTATAGCTGCAAAGTGTGGTCCAACTCAGTATTGAACCCCATGGACAAAGACTGGGATGCCATTAAATTTCATGTGTGTGTAAAAGCAGGCGTCACAATAATTTTGACAATATAGTATATAAACAGATTCAGACATAAACAGGTGGATCTAGAACAAAGCATGGTAATAGAAGATAGTAAATCTCTAAACAAGCCAGGGCTGCAATGACTTAGTACATTTGTTGTGTAAACATTTAAGGTGGCTGTAAAGTTTCAAGGTTTTTCACCTTAATGCATTCTATCCATTAAGGTGAAAAACCTTCTTTGCTGCAGCTGCCCCCCAGACTCCCCCCCCCCCTTTTTCTTACCTGAGCCTGATCCAATCGAACGATATGCACGAGCACAGCGGCTTCAGCCCATGTCTCTCTCCTCATTGGACAGATTGATAGCAGCAGGAGCCTTTGGCTCCTGTAGCTGTCAATCAACTCCACTGACACGGGAGCGGGGGAAGGGGCCCAGTCCCACTGTCTGTGTCAAAGGATAAAGCAGCAGGACTCGGGAGCAAGCCCACACAGGTGCCTCCGAGAAAAGGGTTTCCATAGGGGCATCTGATAAAGGGATTGAGTCTGGAGCGCCTGTGGGGCACCCCAGAAGAGGAGGATTGGGGCTTCTCTGTGCAACCCTTGCACAGAGCAGGTAAGTATAACATGTTAGTTATTTTTATTTTTTTTAAAACAAACCTTTACAACCATTTTAAGCATGCCTAGTAAAAAGGTCATTCTTATTTTCCATACAAAATTGTCATGAATTTGTGAAAATCAAAGTTCTAACAAGTGTGCGCTATGAGCCATTGCACTCATCCCATTTGATTGTAATCGCTAAGGTACTATCATCTACAAGGCCCGATTATCATGATGTTCCATATACGAGGGACTTTGCTAGTTCAAACAGTAGCAAAACAGAGTGAATACAGAGAGCATGTTCCACTCATTACTGTATTACTGTAAGTTAACTCCACATAGGCTGCTCTGACATGCAAGGTATTGAATATGGTTGCCCCGGTAAATCATCTTCCCTCCTTACCTGTTACACTACAATGAGTACAATATAGACCCAAGAATTACTGGCTGGTATAAACTGCTGTGAAGCAAAACCCTATTTGTCTTCTAGGGAATGTCCTGATAGCAGCTCCCGTGAAGGTGATAACCCAGGAGTTTTCAAGTTTAATGATCTGTAGAAACATATGTCAGACACCACTACTATGAGGTTATATTTGTAAAGTTAAGTCACAAACCTAAGCAGAAAAAACTGTTTTGTAGCTGTGTGCTGTTTGCTGATCTAAAACCTTTGCTAAGAAATGTTCTGCTCATATCTCATTGTATAATAACAATTCAATACTTACTAATCATGTGACACTCAGAAAATCTTGAGTGTCCCAAGATACAGCATTATAAAGAACACTTAATTTAAAAGATCTGAAACAAGATGCACGCTGCTATGATTAAATCCTCAGATCTCTTTAAATATTTCATACATGGTGTGACAGAATCGCGACCCACAATGAGGTTGTGTGCTTCCGTCAGAATACCGCTTCTTTCAGTCTTGAACATAGATATCACATACTCTAGCCACCCCATACAAAACTAGCCAAGAAAAGCTTGTATAAAATTTGGAACATTTATTGAACAAACTCACACCGGATATATACCCCACCAGGTTAGGTGTCTGATTGCATTATCCTATGCAGATGAAATTGTGTACAGAAATATAATTAACATATCTAAGGAACAACCAACACAAACAGTATTCTACTTTCCCACTAGCAACTAATAGATGACAGTGATTTAATAACTTGAGCTAATTAACTAGCAGACTCAAGCTCATGAAGTACAATAAACATTATTATAAGTGTAAACACATCACACCTTAATACACAGACAATAGCAGGAGCCCACCAGTAACAGACTGTCCATCGCCTACATTGAAGAACAGGGAACAGAGGCCAATGTGACCAGCTCTTTCAATGAACATGTTCAGAGTCAAACAAACCAGGAATGGTCTTCATATATTTCTTGAGAGATATTGTTGATAAATATTATTGTCCCATTTGAAGTGATCCAAACCATATTCTCAGTGTCCATTAAGTAGCTGTCCATCATTTTCTTGGTCACCCTGGGCTCCTAATAGTCACAGGGTGACTTACATATAAGAGGGGCCTAGGGAGCTGAGAGAGGGATTTCTCAACCTTTCTAAGGTAAGCTGGGTTCCAAGCATAGAACATGTAATTATCTGCACAATGTATTTTTTATTATAGATTTCCTTTAAAACTCAGACTCTTATCCTTTATTTCAAGTAATGCAAATGGTGATTTGAATTACCAATGAGGTATTCAGCTATAAGTGATCTGGAACATGAATTTTGGAATATACACTAATAGGTCTATTCAGTGAGGCAGTCATGATACACCCAATGAAGTAACACACAACAACCATCCCAATTATTGAAGTGACTTCACTGGCAAATTAAATCAGCCTTCACTAATGTGACCAGATCTATGTGTATATTTTAAGATTTGCTTGCAGCCTCTTTAGTTGAGCATATTTGATATCTTTATTGGAGAAATTCAATGGTTTGATCATTTAAGTCGAGACTAATTAACTAAAAGGCTTTTCAAATTCTACATTGACTCAGCAAACGGATGCTGGATTTTCCATTCCCTAATAACACATTTTCAATTCTGCAAGACACTATTTGATGTTGCTAGTCATTAGCTTGACTGACTTTAGACATTAAATGATAGAACAGGTGAGCATGTACAAAATTATTTTCTTTTTGGCTGTCAAACTGGTACTGCATAAGCCTGCATGACTGTGCTCATCACACACATTTGAGACTAATTTCACCTCCAGGAATCTGCTGGTATTAGCCCAAAAATCCAGCCTAGCTGAAAGACTTTTCTTCAAGATTAATCAGATGGACCAATGACTGAGGTCTGAAGATCTTCACAGACATGGCGGTCAGTTCCTAATCCTGCCAAAAAAAGCAGGATCTGGCAAGGATCATCTAATGTATAAAGTTGGCCTTGGGCATCAGAGGACAGCTAGATGTGCAGACATGTTCTATGTACCATATATGCGTCAGCTGGAACATCTCTAAATGCAAACAGTTGCATTGGGTATCCATTTGGTTCATCCTATGGAAAGTTATGGAGGCCTTGTTCACTAGCGTATATAGGAACACCGTAGACATAAGGATGTCGAATCTGTTTCAGGCAATCAGAAGACTGACATCTAAAAGCTATGGGCAATAACTATGGGTACGTTAAAGATCGGGGCTGGGACAAGGGGTGGGTAGGACGGGCGGCTGCCCTGGGCACTGTAGTATCATCTGAGGTTGGGGGACACTTCTAGGACATTCGGGGGATTTGTGTTGGGAGGTGGAATTTGGAGTGTGGGAGGGGAATAAGAATTGTTCTAGGGGGAGAAATTAGGGGTTTGTGCTAGGAATGCTTATTTGGGGGAATTTGTGTTGGGAGGGGGTATGGGGGAAGAGGATTTGTGCTAGGAAGGGGGATTAGTGCTAGAAGAGGTTATATAGTAGTGGGGGGGGGTAATTTGTGTTAGGAGGGGAATTTTTTTTTATATTTCTGGGGGGCGGCATTTGTGCTAATAGGGATGATTAGGGGGTATTAATTCTAGGAGCAGTGTTTTTTTTTTCTTGGGGGGGGGGATTTGGAGAGCTAGAGTATGTGAGCTTGGAAGGGAGATGGGGGGGAGCAAAGATTAGTGCTGGCAGGGGAGATTTGTACTGGGAGGAGGGGATTTTTTTTTTACACATAATGCTCATACATCTTGAGGGGGGGTGCAGTTTGGTATGTTTGCCCTGGGCTCTAGATGACCTTGCCTGGGCACTGTTAAAGAATACTGTAATTATTAGACCTCCTTGCCTAAATACCTGCAGTTTGAGCAAGACATTGATGAGACATATATAACCACCACTAATGATGTTGTAAATTCATTTTGATGTGTACTGTCCCGAAAACAGAGATCCCTCTGTTGTGTACATCTTTTTAGGTCTCTCCATTGCATATATCTGCTAAAATAATTTCTTTTATATGTGTCTGTCATGGGGGGACCAAGTCTGTGCAAGTTTAATCAGTTACTTGAATCTGATCACTCAAGCTACAATCATTGTTTAATAAATGAGAAATCATAGTGTGTTTGGATGATAGTAGACCCAGTAATATCAAATCTCTGGTAAAGTGGCAGCATGGCTTTGTTCTTTATCTGAAAAATATAGAACTGTGTAAAAAGTCCAATCACCTAAATTTACAGCTCTCATACACTCTATTAAAATTAGCAGCACAGATCTAGACTGTAACCCTTGTTAAAAAATATTGATGAATCTTCTGATTGAAATTCAAGCTTTTACTGCTATGTGCGTCATGTAGTTTAGTAGTATAACTAACTATTTATTCACATACATCGTTTGCTGGAACAATTAACACAAAAAGTATGCATTGCCAATGTATTGAGGTGAATACAATAAAACACACTGAACAAATACACTTATACATGCCAATAAAAATATGTACAATACATAGGTAAGTAAAAAGGAAAATGATGCCCCATAAAAACCTTTAAAAGTACCTTTTAATGGAGTCGGGTTCGTAAAGATTTTCTTTTAAAAAGTTATATTTATTGAAGTTTAAAGATGACAGATCAATAAACAAAAAAAAGAAAAAGGTAAAATTTTGACTTGTAAAAATCAGTATTGGCTGTCTACTAATAATCTGCAATAAATATTCGAGACTAGGGGATGACATACCATAATGTACAGTACTCTTAAGATTCCTAAAAAGAACAAAAACAAATGTTTCTTCATTCCCTAAAAGCAATTAAGACAATTAATAAGTATCACAATTACACCTGAATCCCTCAAAAACATAGCTGATACAGTATATATATATATATATATAACTATATATATATATATGTATATATATATATATATATATATATAAAAGTTTATGGATATATTTACAGATTATAATGATATTGGAAGTCTAAGTTCTGAAGAGTCCATTCCATTAAAAAAAAAAAAAAAAAAAAAAACATTTCTTTGCTTTGCTCCTACTAAGTGCTAAGAGCAGAGCATATAGTATATATAGGTCTGTGCACATATGTCACCGATATATTCCATTTAATATGATGACAGGATTTGTTTTTCTTTGAATTGCCTATATTGTGAATTGTTTAATTAAACCAATGATGCAATAAATGCACATTTTAGGACCCAGGCTTAAAAAAAAAAAAAAAAAAAAAAAAAAAAAAAATTCTCATATAGAGCGTTGTACACATTTTAGAGGAGTTTGGGAGAGTTTAATGTTTTTTTCTGCCAGAAAGCACCAATCGGAAACGCAAACCAGAAGGGTTTTTTTTTTCCTGCCTCTAAATGCTGAGCCTATAATATGCCTGTAATTGTCCTAATGTGTATGGACACATATGATTACATTGAGCTGCTTCTACAGGCAGAATACAGAACATCTGCAGTAGCAGCAGTTTATAGGCAAGTGTGCAAAGACCCTTAAGTGATCTTATTTCATTATATTGTAATACCTTGGTCATCATGGGAAGCTAGCCATCTATTAAGTATGCCATTTTATACTTTTTAACATGAAGAATCAAGTTTAGCATATTTATCACAGTAGTGTATATTTAACACAGCAGGGGTTTGCAATGGTGATGTGACATTTCCAGTTTGGGGTTGCAGCAGCTGACAGCATTATCTGTATGCAGTGTTCTGGGGCACATAAATCCGGCTACACTGACCGACTGCTTCTGCTTACTGCGACAGAGACATACACAGGTACAGAGCACATACTCTGCATGTTAAACCCGGCTACACAGACCGACTGCTCCTGCAGGGCTCACTGCGACAGAGACATACACAGGTACAGAGCACATACTCTACATAATAAACCTGGCTACACTGACCGACTGCTCCTGCAGTGCTCACTGCGACAGAGACATACACAGGTACAGAGCACATACTCTACATAATAAACCTGGCTACACTGACCGACTGCTCCTGCAGTGCTCACTGCGACAGAGACATACACAGGTACAGAGAACATACTCTACATAATAAACCTGGCTACACTGACCGACTGCTCCTGCAGGGCTCACTGCGACAGAGACATACACAGGTACAGAGCACATACTCTACATAATAAACCTGGCTACACTGACCGACTGCTCCTGCAGTGCTCACTGCGACAGAGACATACACAGGTACAGAGCACATACTCTACATAATAAACCTGGCTACACTGACCGACTGCTCCTACAGTGCTCACTGCGACAGAGATATACACAGGTACAGAGCACATACTCTACATAATAAACCTGGCTACACTGACCGACTGCTCCTACAGTGCTCACTGCGACAGAGACATACACAGGTACAGAGCACATACTCTACATAATAAACCTGGCTACACTGACCGACTGCTCCTACAGTGCTCACTGCGACAGAGACATACACAGGTACAGAGCACATACTCTACATAATAAACCTGGCTACACTGACCGACTGCTCCTGCAGTGCTCACTGCGACAGAGACATACACAGGTACAGAGCACATACTCTACATAATAAACCTGGCTACACTGACCGACTGCTCCTGCAGTGCTCACTGCGACAGAGACATACACAGGTACAGAGAACATACTCTACATAATAAACCTGGCTACACTGACCGACTGCTCCTGCAGTGCTCACTGCGACAGAGACATACACAGGTACAGAGAACATACTCTACATAATAAACCTGGCTACACTGACCGACTGCTCCTACAGTGCTCACTGCGACAGAGACATACACAGGTACAGAGCACATACTCTACATAATAAACCTGGCTACACTGACCGACTGCTCCTGCAGTGCTCACTGCGACAGAGACATACACAGGTACAGAGCATATACTCTACATAATAAACCTGGCTACACTGACCGACTGCTCCTACAGTGCTCACTGCGACAGAGACATACACAGGTACAGAGCACATACTCTACATAATAAACCTGGCTACACTGACCGACTGCTCCTGCAGTGCTCACTGCGACAGAGACATACACAGGTACAGAGAACATACTCTACATAATAAACCTGGCTACACTGACCGACTGCTCCTGCAGTGCTCACTGCGACAGAGACATACACAGGTACAGAGAACATACTCTACATAATAAACCTGGCTACACTGACCGACTGCTCCTACAGTGCTCACTGCGACAGAGACATACACAGGTACAGAGCACATACTCTACATAATAAACCTGGCTACACTGACCGACTGCTCCTGCAGTGCTCACTGCGACAGAGACATACACAGGTACAGAGCATATACTCTACATAATAAACCTGGCTACACTGACCGACTGCTCCTACAGTGCTCACTGCGACAGAGACATACACAGGTACAGAGCACATACTCTACATAATAAACCTGGCTACACTGACCGACTGCTCCTGCAGTGCTCACTGCGACAGAGACATACACAGGTACAGAGAACATACTCTACATAATAAACCTGGCTACACTGACCGACTGCTCCTGCAGTGCTCACTGCGACAGAGACATACACAGGTACAGAGCACATACTCTACATAATAAACCTGGCTACACTGACCGACTGCTCCTGCAGTGCTCACTGCGACAGAGACATACACAGGTACAGAGCACATACTCTACATAATAAACCTGGCTACACTGACCGACTGCTCCTACAGTGCTCACTGCGACAGAGACATACACAGGTACAGAGAACATACTCTACATAATAGAGCACATACTCTACATAGCTCTCCCACTCACTGGCTACTCTCTAGTCCTTTGAGCTGGGGGAGTGCACTGTCCATTTAACTAAACATGCACGTCTGTCTTTTCACACTACAGTTCTCAAACATTGTCTGCATTCTTTTCTGTAATACCTTTGTGTTCAGAGCAACATCCAAATACAGAAACACCACAATACACACACAACTGCTTCCACTGCACCCAGGACACAGCAAACAACCCAGTCAGCTAGAGATCATTGTTACAAATAACTGAGAAACTCACAAGACAATATGCATGTGTACTTTAATAAGATAAAAAAGACAGTCATTATATAAATTGGGTAATTATGATGATTACATCATAAGTACACAAACATATAGATAGAGACATATCTAGATAGATGATCATTAAATACATAGAAAGTTAAATAGATAGATAATAGATAGATAGATAGATAGATAGATAGATAGATAGATAGATAGATAGATAGATAGATAGATAGATAGATAGATAGATAGATAGATAGATAGATAGATAGATAGATGTTATAGCCTTTAGAGGATCTATACATAGATAGTTACATCATGAAAAAAATTAATAAATATATAGTTAATTAGATAGATCATATATACATAGATGGACAGAAAGATGAGTAGATAGATAAAGAAATATGCTGATAGATGATAGATAGATGGATAGATAGATAGATAGATAGATAGATAGATAGATAGATAGATAGACAGACAGACAGACAGACAGACAGACAGACAGACAGATAGACAGACAGACAGACAGACAGATAGATAGATAGATAGATAGATAGATAGATAGATAGATAGATAGATAGATAGATAGATAGATAGATAGATAGACTCCCTAGCAGTGTGTATAGGGGACATGCAATGTCCCTGTATATGTTATGTAGTGAATAAGGGTGAGATGTATATGTAGGCAGTGAGCAGAGTATTAGTAATCTATATGTACAGCATATGAGAAAGGTCAGCCAGTACATGGGGACCCACTTGAGCCCTGATTAGGTGTACTCTTGTTAGGATATGATGAGATGAGATGAGTGTCACTCCATCATGACAAGGAATAGTGTGTAAGTGTGGATCCCACGTGTGTTGTACAATAGAGTGTTTGACAGTGAGATCAGAGCTAAGAGTAAACAATTGTATAGATTATTTCACGGGTCACAGAGAAGTAAAGCGCCTCGTTCACCATGCTCTCTATATTCTATGTGCCGTGTCAGGCATCTTGACACCATATTGTCATTATAGGCCATGACAGCAGAGAACAGAAGGAGGTCACTCCTCCATCCCCTATTCACAATCCTTTTCAGGAGTTAGAGGTGCATAGTACATTCTACATAGAGAGGTACTAGGAAAACCTCTCCAATCCAATCCGTCTATGGATACATTTCCTGGACAGACTACAGCCCAATGATGTTACAATGACAGTATTGTCATACAATTTAACTATGTAATACTCTCTACAATTATTTTACCACGTTTAGGATTGGTTTTTTTTTTTTGGTTTTTTTATACCATAGTTGCTCAGATGACATCAGTTCAGCAATTTAAACAAAAAATAAGTACATGAAGATGACTCTTATAAAAAAAAAAAAACAACTCTGATTTGCTAAAGGAGTTGGGAATTTTCACTGTAGCTGTGTTCACTTTGAATATCCAATCATGTGCAGATGAAATAAACAAATAGCAATTTTGTTTTTCACACCATTGAATAATAAAAGTAAATCTGACCGTAATTAATTGAGTGGACACTCTCAACTTCTTTAGTAAATCAGACTTATTGCATTACTATAATATATAAATTAATAATATAAAGAGCTATTATTAGTCTATTTTTTTTTTTTTTTACAGCCAATGTCACTTCACATAGAAAACTTGAAATTGTTTTTAAGATATTTAATGCATGTTTTTTTTTTCTTTTATTTATTTATTTATTTTTTTACATTGTGTTTATTGTTTCAATAAAATTGTAAATGAAGGTTAATGATAACAATTATAGGAAATAGGTGTAGCAAAAATAGAATGCTAATGGCATTTCGTGCACGAACAGTGCAATTTTTAGATCATTTTAGCTAATTCATCATCGGAGGGGGATTGATGGGCCACCTGCTGGGTCTGATATTGATGTAATTGCTGTATAAATGTGAGAAGAGTATAGGGCTTTTCAATCAAAACAAACCAAGCTGTGTCGTTGGGAATATTAGTATAACAGATCTTAGGTTTTATTTTTGGGTAGTCATATTTTTAGTATTATAACATTCTTTAATTATTAAAAATTATTTATTATTATTATTAATAATAATAATAATAATCATATGTATTATTATTATTATTATTATTATCATTATTATACTATTTATTTTTACTGCTTTGAATCCAAATCTATCTATCTATCTATCTATCTATCTATCTATCTATCTATCTATCTATCTATCTATCTATCTATCTATCTATCCAATTGTCCACAGCATCTCTTATTATTGATATTATTATTATTAATATTGTTGCTATTGTTGCTATTATTGTTATTATTATAATTATCATGACTCATTTTTACTGCTTAGATCTATCTATCTATCTATCTATCTATCTATCTATCTATCTATCTATCTATCTATCTATCTGTCTGTCTGTCTGTCTGTCTGTCTGTCTGTCTGTCTGTCTGTCTGTCTGTCTGTCTGTCTGTCTGTCTGTCTGTCTATCTATCTATCTATCTATCTATCTATCTATCTATCTATCTATCTATCTATCTATCTATCTATCTATCCATTTGTCCACAGCATCTCTTATTATTGGTATTATTATCATTATTATTAATATTGTTGCTATTATTGTTATTATTATCATTATCGTGATTCGTTTGTACTGCTTCTATCTATCTATCTATCTATCTATCTATCTATCTATCTATCTATCTATCTATCTATCTATCTATCTATCCATCCATCCATCCATCCATCCATCCATCCATCCATCCATCCATCCATCCATCCATCCATCCATCCATCCATCTATCTATCTATCTATCTATCTATCTATCTATCTATCTATCTATCTATCTATCTATCTATCTATCTATCTATCTATCTATCTATCTATCTATCTATCTATCTATCTATCTATCTATCTATCCTTCTATCTATCTATCTATCTATCTATCTATCTATCTATCTATCTATCTATCTATCTATCTATCTATCTATCTATCTATCTATCTATCTATCTATCTATCTATCTATCTATCTATCTATCCACAGCATCACAGATTGAGCATAGGTGACTTATACACCCAATAGTCCTTGGTCAAACATATAACAAGTATGTACATGTAGGCACACTCCTTTGCCATTTATTAAATCACTGTTTTATTCATTAGGTTCAAATCACAGAGCTTTACACAAGGACAAGGATCTTTATTTTAGCCATGTGACTGTCATTTTTTAGATCTCATTGGATCCTGTTAAAAATAACTGTCACTAAATAAATAAAAAAATGAATCATTATCCCTGCATGTGATAGCTTTGTGATCTGAGCCTCACCACTTCTGAAGTGCTGAACGTATATAGTAAATGTGATTTCAGCACACACATATATTCATTGCACCTTCTACAACACACAGACTGAGAAGGATACAATGCAGTGGACAGGGAATTGTGCCAACTTTGGAAAGCAGCCAACTTTCAGCAGTTTTTGCAACTATAAGCATCTTTCTTCAGTAGTGATTTATGTTGTGCCAAAGAGCTGATGTCCCTTTCTATATAATTTATCACGGGTCCTGATAAATGATTAGAGGGAGGGTTTTTACCAATACCCCTGTTCATGGCAAAAAAAAAAAAAAACAGAAGGTCGTGTTAATGAAGGCAATGATAAGCAATATATGTTTAGAAGAAGGGGAGAGAATGGGTGTGATACACAGCAAGTGAACACAACCAGTGACCCGTATAAAGAGTCACATTGGCTGCCTCTATCTCTCTGTGTACAAAGCAAGCTTGGAAATAAGGAGCACAGTGGGGAGCTGAGACGTCTGCACCAGAGCAAAGGCGTGCAAACCTGGGACAAATATACTGTGTAATGTGATCTGGGCATCATTCACCTAGGTGGATATAGGGGGATCAATACCTTTCTGTCTGCTGCATGGCATCACCTCTAACAGATAACACAGGCACTAGGCAGACCCAGATCATAGGAAAATGGCCAGCAAACACACACAAACATTCATACAATGCATATATATCTATAAATATATAGATATATATATATTCATACAGTTATATATATATATATATATATATATATATATATATATATATATATATATATATATATATATATATACTTTTTTTCTTCTTTTTTTTAGAGATAGATAGATAGATAGATAGATAGATAGATAGACAGACAGACAGACAGACAGACAGATAGATAGATAGATAGATAGACAGACAGACAGACAGACAGACAGACAGACAGACAGACAGACAGACAGACAGATAGATAGATAGATAGATAGATAGATAGATAGATAGATAGATAGATAGATAGATAGATAGATAGATAGATAGATAGATAGATAGATAGATCGATAGACAGACAGACAGACAGACAGACAGACAGACAGACAGACAGATAGACAGATAGATAGATAGATAGATAGATAGATAGATAGATAGATAGATAGATAGATAGATAGATAGATAGATAGATAGATAGATAGATAGATAGATAGATAGATAGATTTTGTTTTATTTTTTTTTTTATTTTTTTTTAATTATTCCTTAAAAATGAACACTATTACACACCTCTAGCCCCCAGCAAAGAATCCCTATATACTGTATATTCATACAACATATATATATATATATATATATATATATATATATATATATATATATATATATATACTTATACAGTATATATATATTTTTTTCATACAGTATATATATATATATACAGTATATATGTATATATATACAGTATATATGTATATATATGTATATACAGTGTGTATATATATATATGTGTATATATGTATATATATATATATATATATATATATATATATATATATATCTTTTTTAAGATAGATAGAAATAGATAGAAATAGATATATATTTATAGTTATTTACAATATATTTTTTATTAATGTCTTTTAAAAAAAAAAAGAAAAAAAATCCTAAAAAGTATACACTATTACACACCTCTAGTCACCAGCAAAATATTCCTGTGGAGGCATTTTACAGAAGACAGATACCAAAGATGATACCACGTATCTTTAAATAAATAAATTCATTATGCATTTTTGTTTTTTGTTTTTATTTGATTTTTTTTTTTTTTTTTTTTTTTAATCATAGCAGACAGAGTTGACCCATAATTTTATGATAGCAGTATAGATATTAAGGGGTTAAATCTCAATGAAATGCTATACAGCCAACGCCCTTTTCTGACTTGTGCTGCCCACACACACACAAACAGTCAGGTGTTGTTCCAGGTTATTGATCTGTCAGATTATCAGATTATCAGCATATACCAACAGACAGGTAATGTGAGAATCAACCTGATGCCATAGTGACGTTGTGAGCATAGTGGCGTATTTGAATGGTCCATACACCAGTAGTTTCTACACGTTGTAGATCTGAAAGGTTGGTGTGGCCAACTGTCACTTTTATTTTACTTCCTACCATTTAATGAAGATCTGACAAACGTGAACGATGATATTGGAGAAATAGTTTACAATATCGGTCAGACCTTGTGGGAAAATCATTTTTGACAAGTCTTTTCATTACAGATGACCCCTTGGAGCACAGGGCACTTGCGATGTAAAATATATCTGTCACCAATTAAAGTATAATCACACAGCTATTACCCTACAATGGTAGGTGTCACGTGGAAGAAGCATACACATATTCTTCATTTTCAAACAATACTTCGTAAACATTTATATATATATATATATATATATATA
>NC_138768.1:436619169-436781669 GCF_965119305.1 Pelophylax lessonae | reverse complement strand
TATATATATATATATATATATATATATATATATATATATCTTTACTAACATGACTTTCCACAGATGCAAAAAAAAATGGACACTGTTCCACGAAAAACCCAAAGAGACTTCAGCTCATAAATGTTTCAACTTGAATGTATATTTCACGCATAAGTGTGCTTGTTTTTATGACACATATAGGGGTTGATCTACTAAAACTGGAAAGTGCAAAATCTGGTGCAGCTGTGCTTTGTAGCCAATCAGCTTCTAACTTCAGATTGTTCATTTGAGTTTTGACCCAAAAACCTGGATGCTGATTGGTTTCTTTGCAGAGCTACCCCAGATTTTGCACTCTCCAGTTTTAGTAAATCAACCCCATAGTGTCTATGCTGTTGAATTTTAACATTTCTATCAATAAAATAAAATAAATTAATAAAATGTATACTTTTTTACTGATTGTTTAATTACTTTATTGTTGCACAACTCATTAAAAGTCCCAGGGGCAACCTAGTTTCTTTATTGGACTTTTTTAAAAAAACACATTGCTTTTTATGTTTCATAGTGCCTACTGTAACACATTGCAACATGCTACTGTGTAACCACTTAAGGACCAAGCCTATTTCTGACACATGTTGTTTACAAGTTCAAATCAGTATTTTTAGCTAGAAAATGACTTAGAGCCCCCAAACATTATATATATTTTTTTTAGCAAAGACTCTGGAGAAGCAATATTTTTTGTCACGCGGTATTTGCGCAACAGTCTTTCAAACAAATCTTTTTTGGAAAAAATACATTTAAAAAAAACTAAACAGTAAAGTTAGCCCAATTTTTTTTGTATTTTGTGAAAGATGATGTCACGCTGAGTAAATAGATGCCTAACATGTTACAAGTTAAAATTCCGCACACTCGTGGAATGGCGACAAACTACCGTACTTAAAAATCTCCATAGGCAATGCTTTAAAAAAAAATTTATCAGTTAAGAGTTACAGAGGAGATCTTTTTCTAGAAATATTGTTCTCACTCTGGCAATCGCGGCGATACCTGTTTGATTTGAACACCGTTTTCATTTGTGGCGTGACTTACGTATGCATTTTCTTTCGTATGCGTTTTCTTTCTTTCTTTCTTTCGAGCTCACTGGGACAGGGGTGCTTTAAAATTATTTTCTTTTTATTTTATTACACTTTTTATTTTTAACACTGTTTTTTAAAAACAAAAATCTGATCACTTTTATTGCTGTCACAAGGAATGTAAACATCCCTTCAGTAATAGGCAGTGACAGGTACTCTTTATGGAGGGATTTGGGGTCCAAAAGACCCCAAACCCCTCCACTGCACTTCAAAGTATTCAAAATGTCGAAATCGGCACTTTTGAATACTGACGTTTTGTTTAAACCGGCGCCATTGGCAGCTGAGTAAACCCAGAAGTGACGTTGTGACGTTGTTT
The DNA here is from genome assembly GCF_965119305.1 of Pelophylax lessonae. Classification (NCBI taxonomy): domain Eukaryota; kingdom Metazoa; phylum Chordata; class Amphibia; order Anura; family Ranidae; genus Pelophylax; species Pelophylax lessonae. The sequence continues at coordinate 436,780,247 of NC_138768.1, read as the reverse complement.
CCGGGTTACATGATCAGAGACCCAATAAAAGCCCAATCAAGCTTTGTTCGGGACACCAACCAGCCGGCAGACGTGCCAGCTGGTTGCTCAGGTCTCCTGGTGGGACAGTAGACCGGGGCAGAGCCACAGAAGGTGGCGGGAGGGGGGGGGCGGCCCCTCCTGCTCGCTGGGATAACGGCTGAGCGGCTGCTGAGCAGCATTGGCTGTTATCTCCTGAAATCTGACCGCCGGCTCTAGAAAACGGTACCAGGTTGCAACTGCAGGCATCATCCTGGTACAACCACTTCTGGAAGCCGAAGTGCAGGTTAAATGCAACGTTCCAATTTCAGCCAACACAAACCATTGTAGCACATTAGTGTTAACTAGGCAAATTAGAAGCAAGACACTTTTCCTTGTCCTTGCATTTGGGCAGCATGACCCAGGAGCCTGCATTTACTATATCTGGTCTCCCACAGTACAAAGAACATGGAAATGCAATTATTTTAGTAAATATAAACTGCTAAATACCTTTTCTCTTCCACAGTATATAGCAGTCCTGTGATTTCGATTAGTTCCTGGTGAAGCTTGTAGGAGGAGTTTTCGTACTGCACTGAGCTGTCCTATGAGGCTGCAAGGCTCCTGACCCTCTGTCTGGACATGTCTGGACAGTATATATTGGCCCTGTGCTGATCACATGCACTCTCCCAAGAAAAAAAAAAAAAGACACACCAAACTGAGCATGTGCAGCCTGACTCCAAAGGCTCTGTCTTATCTGGACATGTTCTGGAGTCAGAGGAAGAAGAGGAGGATCTGTGCATACAGGAGCAAACAGCCTTTTTACACAATGCAGAGAATTAACCCTTAGGTTCCAAAGTGAGTATAATGAGAATGCTTTACTGTATATACAGACAGATTTTACTGTTGAGGGTTTAGTAACACTTTAACCACTTTACCACCGGAGGATTTTGCTGTCTTACGTCTGGGCCACTTTTTGCGATTCGGCACTGTGCGAATTTAACTGACAATTGCGCGGTCGTGCGACGCCGTACCCAAATGAAATTGACGTCCTTTTTTTCCCACAAACAGAGCTTTCTTTTGGTGGTATTTGATCACCTGTGTGATTTTTACTTTTTGCGCTATAAACAAAAAAAATATTTTTCACATTTTTTTATATGAAATTCCCCCCCCCCCCCCCCCCCCAAAATGTAAAAATCTAAATTTTTTAAAATTTTTGGCCAATTTGTTTTCTGCTACATATGTTTGGTAAAAAAATCACAATAAGCGTATTTTGATTGGTTTGCGCAAAAGTTATTGCGTTTACTAACTAAGGGAAAGATTTATGTCATTTTTGGTGGGTTTTTTTTAACGAGTAATGGCGGCGATCTGCGTTTTTTTTTGTGGGACTGCGACATTGCGGTGGACAGATCGGACCCCTGACTGACATTTTTGACACTTTTGGGGGTACCAGTGACATTACTGCAGTAATCAGTGCTATAAATATGCACTGTTACTGTAAAAATGACACTGGCAGGGAAGGGGTTAATTTTATTGGAGTGGGAGGGGTTAATGTATGCCTGGTGCTTATTGACGTGTGTGGGGGGAGGTGACTGTGTGACACAAGGACAGATCGAGGGTTCAGCTATGCTGAACCCTGCAATCTGACCCTGCCTGTCACTTAGGAGATCCGCCCGCTTTGTTTACACAAGCGGGTGGATCTCCACACTCGATTTCCCGACGATCGGGGAAGAGCAGCGGCAATCGCCGCTGCTCCTCCCCTGGCCCGACTCCCGCTGTGACTGAATAGCCGCCTAGAAGGGGGAGGGTCTGCTGACGTACGTCACTTTGCTGCAGTACAGCTCTAGTGAGCAGACGGCAAGTGGTTAAGCAACATAGTCCAATGTTAAAAATGGGCTCTAAGATAAATAACAATCTATGTAGAAAAGTAGATATGTCCTATGTGTTTATTTGCTAACATACTGTAATCCCAAGACACACTGTACAACAGTATTAGAACAGAAGATGGAACTACTTTTATTAGATACAGAAGTGTATAATAGAAGATACCCACAGGGCTGGCTATATCTCGGGGAACAAGAGAAATCATTGAGAAAATCTATAAAAGATGACTGATTTATTGAGTTGGCCAAAAGTTACATGTAGAGGTTGTCTATTGCCCATAGACAAATGTTGCCTGTTCCAGCAATAATTAGCTCAATTGGATGTTAATCATCTCATGTCAACAAAAGGTTGCTACTCTGGGGGGGACTCTGCCTGATTCCCACCACTCTCCCTTAAACACTTACTTCCCTACAGAATTCTGCAGGGCACACTAAACCTATAGATGCTGGCAAAAGATCCTCCATGGTCGACAGGGACATTGCTTATGACTGAGCAGTGACATTGCCCTATGCTTCCTATACATCTGGGTATGTCACTGGCTCATGTCTGTGGGCTGGTTACATTTTCTTTAGGGCCATATGGCTATTGGTTATGTCTTTGCTCCTACTTTCCAACAATGGAAAAGGAAAGCTATGTGCATTAAGATTTGTAATGAAAATGATGGCATATTAAAAGTAGAACTATAGGCAAAACTTTTTTTTTCATTTTGGATAGAGCAAGGGAAGGATATAACCCTGTTATAATTTTTTTAGCCAACTGTGTCCCACTGGGGAGATTTCCCTTCACTTCCTGTCCCATAGCCAAACAGTAAGTGAGAGGAAATCCCTGTGAATTAAGGGGATCCTTTGGGGACCCCCAGGTCACCAACACTAGTGTCCCCATTGAAAGATTTTTCCACTATTACTTTTCTGGGGACAACCCAAAATTTGTGAATTTCTTTTACTTTCACTTTTAATGATAATGGTAAACAGGACAAATAGAGAGGGTGAATTTCCTTAAGGGGGGCGCAAAAAGCAGTGAAAATGAGTATTCTAATCCCTCTCCACTCTATCCAAAACTAAAAAAAAAAGGGTTTCGTCTTTAGGTATACTTTAAACATAAAATACTGTATTTGGCAGTTCTTTTTCTTCTTTTGAGCCTCTTCTCTACAACCTGCCTGATTGGTCTCTCCTCTTTTTTTTCATTTACAAGAGTACAAGTTTATTTTTACTAGCTGGACAATTGTGTTTATTTCATGACTTTCATGATTCATGAGAAATTCATTCTATTCAACGTAACTGGACATTTTTGGTAAAGTTGAACCCCAGGAAAATATTAAAAAGGGGAGTGGAGAATATTTAATTTATGCAAATATTGGGGGGAGATTTACTAAAACTGGAGCACACAGAATCTGGTGCAGCTGTGCATACTAACTAATCAGTTGTTAACTTCAGCTTGTTCAATTAGGCATTGACATTAAAACCTGGAAGCTGAATGGTTTCTCTGCAGAGCTGCACCAGAATCTCTGCGCACCAGTTTTAGTAAATCTCCCCCATTGTGTTCACTCTCTTGTAATTCTCTGTACTGTTGCATTCAGTCTCGACTATGAAAGGGCAGCACTTGAGGACAGTCGAGTGTCTTTCATTGACATCTGCTGACAAAGAATATGCTGACAGGAGGAGAGAACATAGAGATGACCTAATCAGTCTATTGCTGCTACTTTACAGTCCAATCACATGCTGGAGTCAGGAAAAAAAAAACCTTTGCAATGCTTAACTGTAGCAAAGAAGATCAGTTCACCAGGATTGCTGTGCTATCTGTCATTGCTGCATAAGTTTAAGAGCTGGAAGGACAGAAGAGCAAATCCTTGGTCAGGTAAGATAAATCCAATATGCAGTATCTGACAAAAGTGAGTACACCTCTCACATTTTTGTAAATATTTTATTGTATCTTTTCATGTGACATCACTGAAGAAATGACACTTTACTACAATGTAGTGAGTGTACAGCTTGTATAACAATGTAAATTTGCTGTCCCCTCAAAATAACTCAACACACAGCCATTCATGTCTAAACCGCTGGCAGCAAAAGTGAGTACACACCTAAGTGAATAATGTCCAAATTGGGCACAAAGTGTCAATATTTTGTGTAGCCACCATTATTTTCCAGCACTGCCTTAACCCTTTTGGGCACCACTCCTCCATGATGACATCACTGAGCTGGTGGATGTTAGAGACCTTGCACTCCTCCACCTTCCGTTTGAAGATGCCCCACAGATGCTCAATTAGGTTTAGGTCTGGAGACGTGCTCAGCCAGTCCATCACCTTTACCCTGAGCTTCTTTAGCAAGGCAGTGGTCATCTTGAAGGTGTGTTTGGGGTCATTATCATCTTGGAATACTGCCTTGCGGCCCAATCTCTGAAGGGAGGGGATCATGCTCTGCTTCAGTATGTCATAGTACATGTTGGCATTCATGGTTCCCTCAATGAACTGTAGCTCCCCAGTGCCAGCAGCACCCATGCAGCCCCAGGCCATGACACTCCACCACCATGCTTGACTGTAGACAAGACACGCTTGTCTTTGTACTCCTCACCTGGTTGCCACCACTCACGCTTGACACCATCAGAACCAAATAAGTTTACCTTGGTCTCATCAGACCACAGGACATGGTTCCAGTAATCCATGTCCTTTGTCTACTTGTCTTCAGCAAACTGTTTGCAGGCTTTCTTGTGCATTATCTTTGGAAGAGGCTTCCTTCTGGGATGACAGTCATGCAGAACAATTTGATGCAGTGTGCGGCGTATGGTCTGAGCATTGACAGACTGACCCCGCCACCTCTTCAACCTCTGCAGCAATGCTGGCAGCACTCATATGTCTATTTCCTACAGCCAACCTCTGGACATGACACTGAGCACGTGCACTCAACTTCTTTGGTCGACCATGGCGAGGCCTGTTCTGAGTGGAACCTGTCCTGTTAAACTGCTGTATGGTCTTGGCCACTGTGCTGCAGCTCAGTTTCAGGGTCTTGGTAATATTCTTATTTTTTAGGCTATCTTTATGAAGAGCAACAATTCTTTTTTTCAGATCCTCAGAGAGTTCTTTGCCATGAGGTGCCATGTTGAACTTCCAGTGACCAGCATGAGAGTGAGAGCAATAACACCAAATTTAACACACCTGCTCCCCATTCATACCTGAGAACTTGTAACACTAACGAATCACATGAGACCGGGGAGGGAAAATGGCTAATTGGGCACAATTTGGACATTGTCACTTAGGTGTGTACTCACTTTTGTTGCCGCGGGTTTAGACATTAATGGCTGTGTTGAGTTATTTTGAGGGGACAGCAAATTTACACTGGTATACAAGCTGTACACTCACTACTTTATATTGTAGCAAAGTGTCAGTTCTTCAGTGTTGTCACATGAAAAGATATAATAAAATATTTACAAAAATGATTATGTGAGGGGTGTACTCACTTTTGTGAGTTACTGTATGTACCTAGAGTATATGTAAAAGCTTTTTTTTTTTAGTCTACAGCTCCGATAGCACAAAGCGTGTTGATGGTTTTTGGCTTCACAGAAATTTTTTTAGTACGCATTTCATATTACAGTAACGTTGCTTTGTTTGTTGCTTGTTGTAATGCATATGAGATTTTAATAACACTATGTTATTTGTTAATTTTAAATTACCTAATTGTTTTATGGCAAGAATAAGCTGAAATTACCATTTTTGTGTTATTTCATTAGCTTTTGGGGAATTCTGAGTGTAAAAATCAAAGCAACTGTATTCATGTTGTATGCATGTGTTGGAGAAGAGGAGATTCAGGAGAGAGATTGATCCCTGCAGCTGGAGACACTGGGTAATGGAAGGGCAAATGAGTGGTTCCAGGGGATGCAGCGATATTAGATATTTATATTTATGAGTTGACTATTTTGAAGAGAAAATTATCATAAAAAATATGATAAAAACTAATTGACCCTTTAATTTAAAAATTCAATTTAAATATAAAAAATAAATAAAACTCTAAAAAATCAAGGGCTATAGGCAGTCATGGGCAGCTTTTCGAGACAGAAGTGGAAAAGGAGGAGGGTCTGACTTGCTTGCTTTTAAAAAATAGTGGGAAAGACGTCATATATTCAAGACACAGACCAGAAGCACTAATACAAGCTCTGTTCCTGGTGACTGAAAATATTATGTTTCTGCCAAGCAAGGAAACCCATGACTACCTAATGCCTAAAGCAGGTTTTATATCTACAAACTCCATAAAGTTAGCACCTACGGTATGTTGGGCTTTAAAGCAAGGCCCAGTGCAACATTGCAAGAATATGATCAGTATCTAAGGAATTCATCAAAGCATTTAGTTATAGAATACAACAAAAATGCAGCATAGATCACCGTTTGTCCTCCTTTAAGTGCATCTATTCAAGGGTATCTATATTTATTGACATAAAGGGGTTGATTTACTAAAGCTGGAGAGTGAAAAATCTGGTGCAGCTCTGCATAGAAACCAATCAGCTTCAAGGGCTTTTTTTATTGTCGAAGCTTAACCACTTTACCACCGGAGGATTTTGCTGTCTTCCGTCCAGGCCACTTTTTGCGATTTGGCGCTGTGCGAATTCAACTGACAATTGCGCGGTCGTGCAACGCCGTACCCAAACGAAATTTACGTCCTTTTTTTCCCACAAACAGAGCTTTCTTTTGGTGGTATTTGATCACCTGTGCGATTTTTACTTTTTGCGCTATAAACAAAAAAAGAGCGTTTATTTTGAAAAAATAACAATATTTTTAACATTTTTTTATATGAAATTCCCCCCAAAAAAGATGTAAAAACCAATTTTTTAAAAAAATTTTGGCCAATTTGTTTTCTGCTACCTATGTTTGGTAAAAAAAAATCGCAATAAGCGTATTTTGATTGGTTTGCGCAAAAGTTATTGCGTTTACTAACAAAGGGAAAGATTTCTGTAATTTTTGGTGTTTTTTTTTAACGCGTAATGGCGGCGATCTGCGATTTTTTTTGTGGGACTGCGACATTGCGGCGGACAGATCGGACCCTTGACTGACATTTTTGACACTTTTGGGGGTACCAGTGACATTACTGCAGTAATTAGTGCTATATATATGCACTGTTACTGTAAAAATGACACTGGCAGGGAAGGGGTTAATTTTATTGGAGAGGGAGGGGTTAATGTATGCCTGGTGCTTACTGACGTGTAGGGGGGGAGGTGACTGAGTGAGTCATGGACAGATCGGATGTCCAGCTATGCTGAACACTCCGATCTGTCACTCCCTGTCACTATGGAGATCCGCCCGCTTGTGTTTACACAGGCGGGCGGATCTCCACACTAGATCCCCGGCGATCGGGGCAGAGCAGCGGCGATCGCCGCTGCTCCTCCCCTGGCCCGACTCCCGCTGTGAATGAAAACAGCGGGAGCGAGCCTCCGGCGGCGCGCAAGCGCCGCCCAGAAGGGGGGAGTGTCTGACGACGTTAATACTACGTCGTCAGACGATAACGAACCACTTTGCCGCAGTAGTACTACCGTACTCAGACGGCAAGTGGTTAATTGAACAAGCAAGTTAGAAGCTGTTTGGCTACCATGCACAGCTGCACTAGAATTTGCACTCTTCAAATTTAGTAAATCAACCCCAAAATATCCTAGATTACTAGGTTCTCTTATATGAAATGATATTCCTTTTGATCCGCAATTTTCCTTTATATGAATTGCCTGTGTGCATCTTAAACAAAATGTAAGCACTATAAAAACTGAAGACATTACTTATCATGCACAATGCATTACAAAGTAGTAAAGTCATTACTACTTATAGGTTATAAATATGTTATCTGCCAACAATGCAGAAGGCAGAATTATTATCTGTAGTAATGAATATATGTTACAGAAACCTAAACTGCATCAAATTTCACAGCAAAAGAAGGTAACAAAGTGTTTCTTTAACAAGACACAAAAGTGTCCTATTCTTACAAGATCCCCTAATCTTCTTTAACAATCACCTATGCGGCTCATTCATCAAAGTAAACTGCCACTATGGATCCAGATAACGGGATTAAGTATTTAAATCCTACACATAGCAGCAACCTCTTTTACCCAAGTTGCGCAAGGATTTTCCTAAGACTACTTCAATGCATTCCCTCACATACACTATATTTATATCAATCTACAATTTTAATGGTGGATATACTAATTTGAGAATAAGAATCATAAGGAGTTGCTGAGGAATGTGGTTGAGCAGGAATAAGCATTGAACTTTTATACAAAAAGTAGTAGCGCAGCGCTCAAAACAAACAAATATCCTGTGAATAGCTAATAAAGTGCTAGATAGTGTTAAACCGAATGTACGACATTCAAAGCAATTCATAGGGTGCTAAGGTGTTACCCCAAATCAAATAAACAAAACGGTCTCCTATAAAGTGCTATTGTGCAGAAAAAAAATCATATAGTGCTTCAGTGTTACTCCCAGCAAAGAATGAATAATTAACAAAACAATCTCTTATAAAGTGCTATTGTGCAAAAAATAAAGTCCCAGATTGACAGTCACGTCTTCCCCAACTAATTGTGCATAAAAGGTTCCCAAAGTGTAGAAAGCACTCCACTCTGCCACCAGTAATGTGCAGACCTCCACCTCTATTATGCATATAACAGATGGCCAAAACACAAGAGAATGTATAGTAGCCAATCTCGTCTCGCCAGGTAATCCCTCAGCTCTCCAATCCCCAGGCAACTACACTGATCTCATAAGCATAAATGCTCACACCATGGACACCAGAGATGGAGTACATAGTGTAGCAATTTATTGTAATTAAAATGACCAATACATATAAAAAAAACATGGCGTAAAGTAAAATAAATGGTCCAGACTTACTCTGATAGCCGCCGATCTGGCTTGCGGAATCAGTGGCGTAATGTCAACACGTAAGGCCCCTCCCTAGGACTAGATTGCAGCTGGAGACACTGGGCAATGGAAGGGCAAATATTTTATATAAGGCTGGCCTATCACCTTTTTTTGTGCCAGCTGCTATCTTCACTTTGAGCGCTCACTCATATTGCATAGCTACAATTTTATAGCTAAAGTGTGTGAAATATAGAAAATAAGATCCTAATTTATCCAAGGTTCCTTTGAGAGTAGGCTTGGAAACAAATACTGTGTGGGGCAAAAAGCAGCATTTGATGAAAAAAAAAAAACCTTACCAACTGCTAAGCGTGGGTTTGGCTTTGGTTTTGGCTTTGGGTTTGTGTGGCAGACAATGGAGCATGAAACATTGAACATGTAGATAGATTCCACTAAATATTAGCATATTCTGGATGCTATTGTGAAACAGCCAGCTAAGAAGCTAAAACTGAAAAGCTTCTAATACAAGGCAATGAATGATCCAAAACATACCTCAAAAAGCCACCGTGTGCTACTTGAAGAAAAGCAAGCTGAAAGTTTTAGAATGGCCAAAATCTGTAGGTAGGATACTAAAGTATATGTAAAGCTATATATATATATATATATATATATATATATATATATATATACTGTATATACAGTCAGGTCCATAAATATTGGGACATTGACACAATTCTAATCTTTTTGGCTCTATACACCACCACAATGGATTTGAAATGAAACAAATAAGATGTGCTTTAACTGCAAACTGTCAGCTTTAATTTGAGGGTATTTACATCCAAATCAGGTGAAAGGTGTAGGAATTACAACAGTTTGTATATGTGCATCCCACTTTTTAAGGGACCAAAAGTAATGGGACAGATTAAAAATCATAAATAAAACTTTCCCTTTTTAATACTTGGTTGCAAATCCTTTTTACAGTTAATTACAGCCTGAAGTCTGGAAAGCATAGACATCACCAGACGCTGGGTTTCATCCCTGGTGATGCTCTGCCAGGCCTCTACTGCAACTGTTTTCACTTCCTGCTTGTTCTTCAGGCATTTTCCCTTCAGTTTTGTCTTCAGCAAGTGAAATGCATGCTCAATCGGATTCAGGTCAGGTGATTGACTTGGCCATTGCATAACATTCCACTTCTTTCCCTTAAAAAACTCTTTGGTTGCTTTCGCAGTATGCTTCGGGTCATTGTGCATCTGCACTGGGAAGCGCCGTCAAATGAGTTCTGAAGCATTTGGCTGAATATGAGCAGATAATATTGCCCGAAACACTACAGAATTCGTCCTGCTGCTTTTGTCAGCTGTCACATCATTGATCAATACAAGAGAACCAGTTCCATTGGCAGCCATACATGCCCACGCCATGACACTACCACCACCATGCTTCACTGATGAGATGGTATGCTTTGCATGATGAGCAGTTCCTTTCCTTCTCCATACTCTTCTCTTCCCATCACTCTGGTACAAGTAGATCTTGGTCTCATCTGTCCATAGGATGTTGTTCCAGAACTGTGAAGGCTAATTTAGATGTTGTTTGGCAAACTCTAATCTTGCCTTCCTGTTTTTGAGGCTCACCAATGGTTTACATCTTGTGGTGAACCCTCTGTATTCACTCTGGTGAAGTCTTCTCTTGATTGTTGACTTTGACACACATACACCTACCTCCTGGAGAGTGTTTTTGATCTGGCCAACTGTTGTGAAGGGTTTTTTCTTCACCAGGGAAAGAATTATTCGGTCATCCACCACAGTTGTTTTCCGTGGTCTTCCGGGTCTTTTGGTGTTGCTGAGCTCACCGGAGCGTTCTTTCTTTTTAACCTCCCTGGCGGTATGATTCTGTCAGGAATTCTGTACCAAAAGCGGTACAATTCTTTTCATGGAAATTTGGCGTTATGTATTATAGGCCTACAATTCTTAGTATTTACTGACTTAAACCTGACCAAAACAAGACTCTAGTAGACATCCCAGATGTGATAAATTTGAAACACAAACGCATGAATTATAATCGAATCAATAATATAATTTTATTATAGAATAATATAATATATATATAATATATATAATAAAATTATTATTGATTAGATTATAATTCATGCGTTATATATTATATATATATATATATATGTGTGTGTGTGTATATATATATATATATATATATATATATATATATATATATATATATAAAATTATATTATTGATTTGATTATAATTCATGCGTTATATATATATATATAAAAACGCATGAATTATAATCGAATCAATAATATAATTTTATATATATATATATATATATATATATATATATACACATATATACATATATATATACACATATATCACATATATATATATATATATATATATATATATATATACATATATATATATATATATATATATATATATATATGCATATATATATATATATATATATATATATATATGCATATATATATATATATATATGCATATATATATATATATATATATATATATATATATATATATATATATATATATGCATATATATATATATGTATGTATATATATATATATATATATATGCATATATATATATATATATATATATATATATATATATATATATATATATATATATATATATATATATATGCATATATATAATATAAAATGTGTTTTGTGCAACGTTTTTTGTTTGTTTTTTGAATTTCCCTCCCTAGTTCCGCTCCCATGCAGCATTGCTGCTGCAGGGAACGGAACTAGGAAGTCCTCCTACCGACAGACGAGCGGCGGAGATCTCGGCTGGCGGTCACAGCAATGAGAGCTCATCGCTGGATCGCCAGGATAAGGTAAGACACTCCGCTGCGCTGTCTGCATAGCTCTGCCCATTCACCCCGAGCGTGACTCGGGGATACCGATAATAGCAGGAAATTCCTACCCCGAGTCACGCTCGGGGATACCGCTAGCGTGGTTAAGGATGTTCCAAACAGTTGATTTGGCCACACCTAAAGTTTTTGCTATCTTTCTGATGGGTTTGTTTTGTGTTTTCAGCCTAATGATGGCTTGCTTCACTGATAGTGACAGCTCTTTGGATCTCATATTGAGAGTTGACAGCAACAGATTTCACACTTGAAATTAACTCTGGACCTTTTATCTGCTCCTTGTAATGGTATAATGAGGTAATAACATACACCTGGCCATGGAACAGCTGAGCAGCCAATTCTCCCATCACTTTTGGTCCCTTAAAAAGTGGGAGGCACATATACAAACTGTTGTAATTCCTACACCTTTCACCTGATTTGGATGTAAATACCCTCAAATTAAAGCTGAAAGTCTGCAGTTAAAGCACATCTTGTCTGTTTCATTGTGGTGGTCTATAGAGCCAAAAAGATTAGAATTGTGTCGATGTCCCAATATTTATGAACCTGACTGTATGTATATATATATATATATATATATATATATACATATATAGTAATAAAGGTTTTTGTACTGTCTGGGTCTTGCTGGGAAAAATTTACTTCACTTCATGTCTTAGAGATGCAACAGGAAGTGAGCGAAAATCTCAATAAGAATTAAAAAATTAAGAGGAATTCCCCTCATATATAATTGTCATCAGAACATTGCACTTTTTTTGGACGATTTCTCCTCACCTTTGGTTCTCATTAAAACTCTAAAATGTACTTTCTGTTTTATGACAATGGTCCCTGGGACAAATAGAGAGGAAAATCTTCCCAGTTGGGAAATAAGCCACGAAAAAAACATGACTGAACAAGCTGAAAACCCTCTCTTGTATGAAACTATATTGGCAAATTTGGTTGATTAAACATTATTGGACCATTTTAAAACTGATTACAATAGGTCGTATATATTAAATTCATTAAAAATTCCAAAATATATACAACCTTTTGTAATCAGTTTTCAAATAATCCAATAATGTTTTTTAGGGCTCTTTCACACGGTCCGCCTCCGCAGGCGGATCCGTGTTGCTCAGCGGGGATCGATCCGCGATCCCCGCTGAGCCAGGCGGATGACAGCTCCGTCTCCGCTTGCAGAGCGGAGAGGGAGGTGTCTCAGCACCCGCTGCCCTCTATGGGGGATCGGAGGAGAGCGGACCGCTTGTCCGCTCTCATCAGATCCCCTCCGATCCGATTACTGAACGGATGGAAAAATAGGGTTTCCATCCGTCCAGATTTCAGCACAGGATCGGATGCGGATGGCAGCGGGTGTCAGCGGAGGTGACCTCCGCTGACACCCGCTGCCCCATAGAGCTGCATGGAGGATCCGATCAGATCCGCCTAAAAAACTGACAGGCGGATCTGATCGGACCGCCCGTGTGAAAGAGCCCTAACAGAGAACTTTATTGAACCAACAGCAAACACTACAAAAGTAGAAAGAAAGAAAAAAGTCCAATAATGTTTAATCGTCCAAATTTGCCAATATAGTCCCATACAATAGATTTCAGCTTGTTCAATAATTCAGGGATGAAGGCAAAGATACACCCCCTCTATGTGGAAATTATTATGCAAAAATTATGATAGGCATTAATGCTAGTCCAAGGAATATCTCAGAATTAGAAGTGATCTCCATGGAAGAGTGGGCAAAAAAATCCTACAACAAGAACTAAATGACAAGTAGCTGCAAATATGTATTTTTTAACACACAGCTTTCTGTAGAAGTATGCTTACTACTTTTCACATACAAAATTAACTAAATATGTAATTGGGCCAGTAGTCCCCAAACATTATCTTACAACTGTATTCATTAGTATATTAAATATGATATACACACGATTTGGATTAGAAAATGTATAATCTTAGTACTGTATATCCAATCACATGGGAAAGATAAAGAACATTACTCCTGTAACGCTACGTTATTTCCATTGCCCAAGGAAATTACTACTACTATTCCTAAAACAAATTAATTAAACATCAAAAATCACATAAAATAAATATAGGTTTGTACAGCAACAGATTGTCATAAAACATGTATGATAATAAGATAAGACCTTATATGCATAACCCAAAGCAATATGCTTAAAAATTCAATTGCACATATTTTCAGTCTCCTTGGGGACCCCATATTGAATCCAGGGTGTTAAAGAGATTTTGTACATAATTCCTGAGCAATGTTAAGTTATCTGAGATCCATTCAGCAACCTATTCATTTAAAGAGGTTCCTGCACATTGGGGAGTATTTCATCTCTGCAAGGGATAACATTTTTTCCACCACATATAGATATGAAAATCATAATTATGCAATTAAGTCACAGGGAATTCTTTTTGACAGATGGACATAAGTGATGCAGCCCAGTAGAGAAGAACAGTGCCACATCCAAAACCTAATTATAACCTATGGTTTCTGTTCCAACCATGTAAGGTATTACAAGCAAATATTAATGGTTTCGGTGTTACGGGTTTTTACATGCTGTTTGCTCTATAAACCATTCATATTCAGTATAAAACTGGTCAATCTTATACAAGGCACCAAAGACTTTAAAAGTGTTTGTTACCCCAGAATTTCATATTCCTGATATGTGCCTGTTGTATCATGAAAAAGTATCCTGTTATCTTTGTGTTGCCTTCTTTTGTTTGAAATCCCTGGTGTTCCTGTCAGTCTCGCTGCTTTCCTATTAATAACCGACCACACTAAACAGGTGAATACAACGTGGTCAGTTCTCTAGCTATGCTGAGAACTCAGCGTGCTCTCCTCCAATGATCAGACTTGTTCTGACACACACCCCTTGCACAGTCATTCATTGGGAAGCTCAGTGTGCGGTTGCTTCTCCTTTCCCAGCTCTTATGCAGCTGAGAACAGAGGGAATGTTCTAATAAAAAAGGGAAAAAAGGGCATTTATACAATTTTTTATATCTATTCACAAATGATTTGTCTTTTTTTTTTCAGTTTTAAACTGTATGGGTCATTTACAATTATTTTAAAATGTATGAATGAAGTGATGTCAATGGGTTATAAAGGCCATATTTGTGCTCTCTATAGTTTGGGTTCTTAAGACCATAACAGCCACAGAACGGCTGTCTAAAGTTGTAATTCCAGTTGATCTTGCTTATTGAACAAATATGAACTGGCAAGGCTGATTTACTAAAGGATCTTCACTCAATAAATTGTAGCTGTGTTCACTTTAAATATTCAGTCCTGTGCAGATTAACCACTTCAGCTGCGGAAGATTTAACCCCTATATGACAGGCAATTTTTTGCGATACGGCACTGTGTTATTTTAACTGAAAATTGCATGGTCGTGCCATGCAGTACCTAAATACAATTTATGTCCTTTTTTTCCCACAAATAGAGCTCTCTTTTGGTTGTATTTGATCACCTCTGCGGTTTTTATTTTTTGTGCTATAAACAAAAACAGACAGGCAATTTTAAAAATGATATTTCCTGTCAGTCTCCATGGCAGCCTACGTGTGGGTTAACCCCGCCTCTACTCCAAGGGTATAGGACCCCCCTCCCATAAATTTCAGCTCTCAGGTACAGCAGGTGTTCCTTTTTTGTCCTCCTCCAAGGACCTACAATTCTGATGTCTTACTATTGTCCGGCTTACCTCAGGATACTTTGGATGGTGTCTGCATGTCCAGGGCCCAGTCACGAGCGGGTGAGTGACATTTAAAATTCCCCTGCTCTCTGCGGTTGACTGAAGCCTGGCCAGCGTTTTCTGACAGGGTCTGAAGATTCTCATTACAACTCTTCATGGCAGCGGTATTTGTCATTTATGTATACTCTGTTTGTGTCTTTCTCTATCACTGTGCGGCATTTGTTATGGCCCCAATGGCGCTGGAACGCTTCCTGCGTTCCAGCAACCCTTCCTCTTCCTCCTCTGCTTCCTGCGACCAATCGGTGGACGTTTCGTAGTCCCGCACATGCGCAGTGCGTCGCGAGCAAAGCCGAGGCTTGGTTCGCACATGCGCACTAGCGATCACGCCCGCATCACCGCTGACGTCATTCCGGCGGGGGATTTAAGCAGCTGTCGGTTCCCCTGTACTTTGGGAAGTACTGTGGGCGTTGCGGCAGCTTCCCTGTGTATCTGGATTCCTTGCTACAGGTATGTGCAATGGATACTTGACTGCAGAGGGGGGGGGGGGGATGGTTTGCTACCTCACACTGTATCACTATATTATCTTGGTGTCTGATGTGTATTACCTTTCTTTATCAGTCTGGTTGTTGGCCTGAAGTATGGATCCTGCGTCACCGCCCTCCTGTGGCCAGCCCTCTCACAACAGGTGGGTGCTGGCATTTTTCAGGGGGGGGGGCAGGGGAGGGCTAGCTGGTCCCTGTTTCATGGCTAAATCCAGTGTCTCCCCGACTTTCTCTTTTTCCATCAGCTCTTCCAGGCCTGGTTTATCCCAAGAAAGAGACCCTGTCAGACCTCGTGGGAGTTTATCCTCCAGATCAAAGCGCCATGAATCTCCATCAGGGAGTAGGCAGCAGGGGAGACGCTCTAATTCCTCCCCCAGACACCACAAACAATACCAGAGTCACCGCACATACCAGAGAGCCTGTTGGGGTTGTGGGGCGCATGTCCCGGAGGACAAGTCCCTATGTGAGCCATGTTTTGCTCAGGCAGCCGGTGAGAGGGTGCACGAGGACCATAGATTGGAATCCCTAGTGAAGAGAATAGTGCAACAGTCCCTGAAAGAATGGGGTACGGTCCCAGCACTTGGTCCCACTACGTCCAGTTCTCCAGCGGAAGTGCAGGAAGATCAAGGCCCCTCTCAACCGAGCAGAAGAAGGGGCAGTAGGCGGCTTTGAGTTTGCCCTGGTTTCACCCCTGATCAGAGCCATTAAGGAAGCTCTAAAATGGGAGAATCCTGTGTCTCCCCAGAAAAAGCAGCGGAAGTTCTTCAAGCACCTCGGCAAGGAGCGTGTTAACTTCCCTTCCCTCTCTGAATTACAAGAGGTGATTACTGAAGAATGGAGTAAAGGGGATAGTAAGTCTTCCCTATCTTCCAAACTTGGGAAATTGTATACCTTCAAACCTGAAGATGTCGCCCGTTTGGAGTCTGCTCCCCTTGTGGATGCTGCAGTCACAAGATTAGCAAAGCATGTTACTTTGCCCCTGGATGATGCGGTTTCCTTAAGAGATCCCTTGGACAGAAAAATAGATCTAGACTTAAAGAGGATCTATGTTACGGCCGGAGCGGCCTGCAAGCCTGTTATGGCATTAGCAACGATGTCTAAAGCCATGGAAGTCTGGGTGTCTGATATTGAGACTAAACTTGGAAGCATCTCGGAAGAAGCTGTTGAGAGCTCTCCTGTTCATGAACTCAAGTTGGCTTCAGTGTTTTTAGGAGAAGCATCTATTGATGTTCTGCGCCTTCTGTCCAGATCAATGTTATCTTCAGTGACGGCAAAAAGGGCCTTGTGGCTCCGCCCTTGGCTTGCGGATCCAGCCTCTAAGCAGGCATGGTGTAAGATCCCTTTCGAGGGTACTTCCCTTTTCGGGAATAAATTGGACAGCGTCATTGCAAAGGCCACTGGCGGAAAGTCAGGCTTCCTTCCGCAGGATAAACGCTTATTTGGTCAGAAGAAGCCTCAATCTATCTTCTCGAAGATCATCCAAAAATCCAGCGCCTGCTGGACAAGAATCTACTAAATCTTTTTGAGATTGGGCCCGTTCATACATGCCAGGTGGGGGCACGTCTTCTCCATTTTCAGCATGTCTGGACGGCCTCAATTACAGACTTTTGGACCGTCAGGACGGTCTCTATAGGCCACAGATGGTCATTTCTGGCAGATCCGGTTCCACGGTTCATTCCAACTCACTTGCCCTGGCTAGAAGAGAGAAGAGAAGTCTTGCTCGCCTATGTAGATGCTTTGGTGGCTCAAGGAGCAGTAGTTCCGGTTCCAGAGCAGGAAAAATTTCAAGGTGTTTATTCACCCCTCTTCTTAGTCCAGAAGAAGAACGGAGCTTGGAGGCCCGTTATAGATCTCACATACCTGAACAAGTTCATAAAGAACGAAAAATTCAAGATGGAAACACTCTCCACCATTCAGAAGGCAGTACTGCCAGGAGACTGGCTCGCCTCAATAGATCTGAAAGATGCGTACATTCATGTACCTGTGGCAGTCGACTTTCACAAATATCTCCGCTTCTGTGTTCTGAACCGACATCTTCAATTCATTTGTCTACCTTTCGACCTCTCTACCTCGCCCAGAGTATTCTCCAAAGTTCTCCTGGCTGTAGTGGCCCTCATAAGATTGAAAGGAATACGTCTACATCATTACTTAGACGATCTTCTGCTGCTGTCTCAAGAGAAAGATCAGTTATTGACACACAGAGATCAGGTCATATCGACCCTCAAAGAGTTTGGCTGGCTGTTAAACCTACAAAAGAGTCAGCTGGAGCCCACTCAGCGCCTAGTCTATCTCGGGGCGCAATTCGACACCATCGAGAATTCCATCTCTCTCCAATTAGAGAAGATACCAGTAGTGAGGGAGAGAATCCTTCCAGCTCTTTCTTCTCCTCGGCTGAAAGCCTCTCAGTGCCTCAAAATCATTGGCACCATGGTGTCCACGGCTCCGATGGTCAAATGGGCTCTTTGGCGTATGAGGCCCTTCCAGAAAGGGTTCCTACAACAGTCGAACCCGGAAAAGAGGGATCAATACATTCATATCTCCTCCAGCATGAGATTCAGTCTTCTTTGGTGGCTGCAACGCAAGAATCTGCTCAACTGCCACTCTCTGATTCCAGTCTCATGGACCATAATCACAACAGACGCCAGCAACTCAGGTTGGGGGGCTCATTGTCTGTCGGAAATGACACAAGGAAAGTGGTCTTTTCAGAGACACACACCAGTCTCCAATATACTGGAGCTCCGAGCAGCCTAACAGGCTCTTCGATCTTTTCAACACCTGGTGGAAGGGAAATCTGTAATGATTCGGATGGACAACACCACGGCAGTGTCTTATGTGAAGAGACAAGGTGGGACACGGAGTCTCTCTCTGCTACGAGAATTAGACCCAATTATGTCTTGGGCTCAGTCTCATCTAGTCGATATCTCAGCAGTCTACATTCCAGGTTCACAGAATGTTCAAGCAGATTTTCTGTCCAGGGTCCAGTTGAACCACGACAAGTGGTCTCTCCATGTGGAGTCATTCAAATGGATCCTGTCGTTGGGAGTATCTCCCAAAGTCGACCTGTTCGCCTCTCCTTGCAACCACAAGTTGGAGAAGTATGTCACAAGAGGCAGATGCCATCAAGCCTATGGGACAGATGCACTAACCGACAGGTGGGAGTTCAGCAGGGCATATGCCTTTCCTCCAGTACCCATCATTCTCAAATTTCTGCAGAGACTTCAAGCGGAAGATGTAGAGATAGTGATGGTGGCGCCTTTTTGGCCAAACAGGCCATGGTTTCTGCTGCTCCTACAGCTAAGTTACCGGGACCCGGTCCCTCTTCCCCTCAGACCAGACTTGCTTCTACAGGGAATATCAGTACACCCCTGTCCTGCAATACTCCGGTTGACGGTCTGGTTCTTGAGAGGGAAAGGTTGGAATCGCTCGGCTGCCCATCTACAGCCATTTCCACCTTGATGAATGCTAGACAACCAAGTACAAATAAGGTATACTGCAGAATCTGGTCAAGATTCATGGAGTCTGCATATCCAGAAGGTATGTCTTCCTCAGTTCCTGGGATTCAAGAAATACTAAGTTTTCTTCAGGCTGGCCTAGATATGCCCCTTTCAGTGGCAACTCTAAGAGTCCAAGTTTTGGCATTGTCTGCCTTCTCTGGGATCATGTGGGCTCAGCACCCACTTATTCAACAGTTCTTTAAAGGAGCAGTCAGGCTCAATCCTCAAAGAAAACCTAGGTTTCCAAAATGGGATCTACCTCTTGTCCTAAATGCCCTCTGACAACCTCTTTGTCCTGTTCTGCGGGAAGAACAGAGGTAAACCTGCTTCATCCAGAACTATTGCATCATGGATAGTGGCAGCTATCCAACAGGCCTATAGAGCTGAGGGTCTGGCTCCTCCAGAGGCGGTGACGGCGCACTCTACAAGGAGTATCTCTACGTCCTGGGCGGCCTCGCGGCACGTGGCTCCAGATGTGATCTGCAGAGCGGCTTCATGGTCTTCAGTCAATACTTTTATGACCCACTATTGCGTGGAGCCTGCTTCTCTGTCCTCAGTTAATTTTGGTTTGACTGTTTTGTCTGCAAATAGCATGAATTAAAGTTTCTTTGCTAAAGCATTCCCACCCGTGTGGCGTGAGCTAGTTATTTCCCACACATAGGCTGCCATGGAGACTGACAGGAAAACGGAAAATTCCTATCAAATTCCTATCAAATACTTACCGTAATTTTCCTTTCCTGATAGTCTCCATGGCAGCCGGAGTTCCCACCCTCTCGTCTTGGATTCGGCTAAGATATGGAACACCTGCTGTACCTGAGAGCTAAAATTTATGGAAGGGGGGTCCTATACCCTTGGAGTGGAGGCGGGGTTAACCCACACGTAGGCTGCCATGGAGACTATCAGGAAAGGAAAATTACGGTAAGTATTTGATAGGAATTTTCAGTTTTTTTACTTTCTGCTACAAAACATATCCAATACAAAATGTAAAAACGGAATTTTTGTAAAATCTTACCTGTAAAATTCCTTTCTCTGAGTCCTCCGACAGTCCCCGCCATCTTCATATTCGTCACAATGGGGTATTAGACTTTGCTCCGTAGGAGTAGCTAGGCAACAGAATATGTCAATATTAAAGCTTTTAACATATCCCCACCCCAGGGGGTGGTCCCCTCAGTCTATACCCTCCTGCTTCCTGTTTCCTGCTTCAGTTTCAGTGGAATAGCAGTAGAGTACCTAAACTCCAAAAGAGGGGCAGGGGCGGCGACTGTCGGAGGACTCAGAGAAAGGAATTTTACAGGTAAGATTTTACAAAAATTCAGTTTTCTCTTACGTCCTCCGACAGTCGCCGCCATCTTCATATTCGTCACAATGGGGACGTCCCAAAGCAGCAGAGATGTATAGTAACGAAGTAGAACTACTTAAGTACTGTACTTAAGTACCGAAATGCGGTATCTGTACTTTCCTAGAGTATAATTTTTTTCTCCTACTTCTACTTTTACTTCACTACATTTTTTCGATGATTTCGATACTTCTACTCAAGTATTTTTTTTTTTTTGCTGCATAGTTACTCGTTACTTTTAAAAAAATTACCACTGCCAGAACAGTAGATGGCAGGTTGCATAAAGCTCGAAAAAATGTGTATAATGTCATTTGTAAATCAGCGCATACGAAAATAAAGGCTGTGTATAATAAAAGCTGCTATACCAAATCTTTCCAATAAAAAGAAAATATGAAACAAACAAATAAATGGTGCTACAGCGCTTAAATTGCATCAAGAAACTACTAACAAACACAAGTTAATCATTTGAATAAATCATTTGAAATAATAAAAAACAATATGATGTTCAAACTTTTGACTTCTTTCTTTAATAACTTCATAACACAGTACTTGTACTTCTACTTTCAGTACTTGAGTAGAATTTTTTTTTCAAAACTACTGGTACTTTTTACTTTTAGTACTTAAGTAGCAAATTTTTTTGAAAAAACTACTTGCAATACTTAAGTAAAAAAAATGTTGAATACTTTAGTACTTCTACTTAAGTAACTTTTTCTGCGAGCACTTCCACTTCTACTTAAGTAACTTTTTGATCGAGCACTTGTACTTTTACTCAAGTAGAAATTTCGAGTACTTTATACAAGTCTGCAAAGCAGTGCAAACATGAGGGGTGGGAAACGCAGCCGCGCCTTAAGGCAACGCAGTCTCCACATCAAAGAAAGTAACCTTACCAAAGGAAGGAAACCAGCTGGGCAACACAAGAAAAAATTTGCTCAACGGGAGCAATAACCCAGGAAAAAAACAAATAACTCAGGGATAAAAAGAAATCCCAAACAGCCCAAAGGACCAAAACCAGGAACCCTAAGGGACCGCCGCACTAAGAACCTTGCGGCCAAAGGAAGCATCTGCCGATGCTTGAACATCCACTACGTGGAACAGAGTGAAGGTGTGCACGGTCGACCAGGTCACCGCCCTACACACCTGGGCCACAGAAGCCCCATGACGACAGGCCCAAGACGTACTCAGAGATCTGGTAGAGTGCGCCTCCACAGGCATAGGGGAAACTTTTCCCCGCAAAGCATAGGCCTGTTCAATGGCCTGTCTGAACCAATTGGCGACCGCAGAAGCTGACGCCGCTACGCCCTTCCGAGGACCCCCGGAAGGACAAAGAAAGAATCCGACCTGCGAAAAGATTCAGACGATTTTGGGTAAACCCTAATCGCCATGAACAGCATCCAAGGAGTGCAACTCAACCTCCTCCGGATGTTTAGACTTCGCGCAAGGCGAAGGCAAGACAATGACCTCACTGAGGTGAAATTCCGAAACCCTCTTCGGAAAAAAAGAAGGGTTAGGTCGCAAGACCACCTTAACCAAGCGAGTGACCAGATACGGACAATGGCAGGACAAGCTGCCAGCTCCGACACTCTGCGAGCCGACGTGATCGCCACCAAAAAAGGTGACCTTCTAGGACAACATAGACAACGAGATCTACCTGATCCGTTCAAAAAAGAACCATGTTGTAACACGGACAGAACAAGATTCCAGTCCCAAAGAGGCAGAGGCACCCTCCTAGGAGGGACCAGATGCCCCCGAACAAAAGTGCCAACCAAGGAGTTAGATGCCATAGGACGTTGAAAAAAGAACGGCCATCGCAGACACCTGACCCTTGAACGTAGCCAGCGCCAAACGCTGTCAACACCCTCTCGAAGGAAGGACAACACCCCAGACACCGACTACGGGCGAGGTGAAGACCCCCTAGACTCACACCAGGCAAAATAGGCCTACCAAGTACGGTAAAAGACCTTCCCCGAGGAAAAATTCCTCGCGTCGATCAAAGTGTGAATGACCTCAGTGTCACGGAACCATGAACCAGACGTACAACAACAGATAAGTGAAAATAAGAAGGCTTTATTGAAAATCAAGCTGTAAAGCAAAAGTCCAAACGGATGGCGAAACCGAAGCAGAGTCCTTGCGAAGCCAGAGGTCAGGAACCAGGAGGGTAGTCAGACGAAGCCGGGATCAGGAACCAGCAGGGTAGTCAGACGAAGCCAGGATCAGGAACCAGCAGGGTAGTCAGACGAAGCCAGGATCAGGAACCAGCAGGGTAGTCAGACGAAGCCAGGATCAGGAACAAGCAGGGTAGTCAGACGAAGCCAGGATCAGGGACCAGAAGCAGCAGCAGTCTTAGAAGCATGTGAACTCAGGGGGACAAAGCAAGGAACTGAAGCCACAGACCTCCTATATATATGAGCTAGGCATCCAGCTCCTCCCAGTGGGAAGGAGGAACCGCAGGGTGGGAGGCTACAAGAAACCCAGAAACCAAGATGGCCGCCAGCACATGTCAAACGAAGGAGAACAGCAAGAAGGTAAGACCATGACAGTACCTCCCCCTCAAGGGCCCCTCCTCCGCGAAGAAAAGAACGGTTTCTGAGGGAAGCGTGCGTGGAAGGCTCGGAGCAAGGCAGGAGCATGGACATCTGCGGAGGGAACCCAGGAACGCTCCTCTGGACCATAACCACGCCAATGAACCAAAAACTGCACCCGACCGCGAACCAGGCGTGAGTCCAGGATATTGCTCACCTCATACTCCTCACGATTGCCCACTTGGACCGGACGGGGCCGAGGAACCGAGGAAGTGAAACGATTACACACCAGTGGCTTCAACAGGGAGACATGAAACACGTTGGAGATCCGCATGCCAGGAGGAAGCGCAAGGGCATAGGCTACCGGGTTTACCCTGCGAAGCACTCGGAAGGGACCAACAAAGCGAGGCGCCAGCTTGGGAGTGGGCACTCGAAGGTTGAGGTTGCGGGTGGACAACCATACACGGTCTCCGGCCTGGTAGGAAGGAGCAGGCGCTCGTCTGCGATCAGCCTGGAGTCTCTGGCGCTGCGCAGAGACCTCAAGGGACTTCTGGATCTGTACCCAAGAAGCACGTAGGACGGAAAGGTGATCCTCCACAGCCGGAATATCCTGGGGAGAGAATACCTCCGGTAACACGGCAGGTTGGAACCCATAATTGGCCATGAAGGGAGACGTCCCAGAGGAAGAGTTCACCGCCGTGTTCCTGGCAAACTCAGCCCAAGGCAGGAGGTCAACCCAATTGTCTTGGTGATCGGAGACATAGCAACGAAGGAATTGCTCCAAGGCCTGATTGGATCGTTCTGCGGCCCCATTGGACTGAGGGTGGTAGGCCGAGGAGAAGGAGAGATGAATCCCCAACTGGGAGCAAAAGGCGCGCCAGAACCTGGACACAAACTGACTCCCCCGATCCGACACAATCTCCTTGGGCAAACCGTGCAACCGGAAGACCTCCCTGGTAAAAATCGTGGCCAACTCCTGTGCAGAGGGTAACTTCTTGAGAGGAACACAGTGGCACATTTTGGAAAATCGATCCACAATCATGAGAATGACCGTATGGCCTCGGGATGCAGGGAGGTCCACAATGAAATCCATCCCCAGGTGTGACCATGGGCGCTCCCTGGTGGCTATGGGTTGCAGAAGGCCCAACGGAAGGTGCCGAGGGGACTTACTCTGGGCACAAACGGAGCATGCCGCTACATATGCGGCGATGTCGGAACGTAGGGAAGGCCACCAGAACAGACGTGAAACAACCCAGGACAGCTGATTCTTTCCAGGATGCCCCGCGGTCTTGGAGTTATGGTAGGTTCGCAACAACCGAGTGCGCAACTCCTCAGGCACAAAACATCTGCCGTTGGGTCTCCCAGAGGGAACACCAGATTGAGCCGCCAAAATCTGCTCACCCAGGAGAGAAGTCAGGCTGGTGCGAATGGCGGCCAGGATCTGATTCGGAGGTATGACCGAAGTCGGAATCGACTCCTCCCTGGACAGGTCGGAGTACTGCCGTGATAAGGCATCCGCCCTGATGTTCTTGGAACCGGGTAGGTAGGAGACCACGTAATTAAAACGTGACAAGAACAGAGCCCATCTGGCCTGACGTGGTGTCAATCTCTTGGCCTCAGAAAGGTAGGTCAGATTCTTGTGGTCCGTCAGGATGAGGACCGGAACCACTGAACCCTCGAGCAAGTGCCTCCATTCTTTAAGGGCCTGCACGATGGCCAATAACTCCCTGTCACCAATCTGATAGTTGCATTCCGCCGAAGACAGTTTCCGGGAGAAAAACCCACAAGGAAGCAGAGGACCCTCTGGTGTTCTACGCTGAGACAGAAGGGCGCCTACTCCCGTCTCAGACGCGTCCACCTCGAGGACAAAGGGCAACCCAGGGTTGGGATGTGACAGAATCGGAGCCGACACAAAGGCGGACTTTAGAGCCTCAAAACCACGGATGGCCTCGAGCGGCCAGACCTGGGAATTACTGCCCTTCCTGGTCAAATCCGTGAGAGGCTTGGCTAGCATGGAAAAGTCCCTGATGAACTTCCGATAATAATTGGCGAAGCCCAAAAAGCGCTGCAGGGAGCGAAGACCACTGGGCTGGGGCCACTGTAAGACAGCCGAAACCTTCTCAGGATCCATGGAGAACCCCTCAGCGGAAATGATGTAACCTAAGAAGGTTACCTGGGATCGGTGAAATTCGCATTTCTCAAGCTTACCGAACAGCTTGTTCTCTCGTAACCGTTGCAACACTCGTCTGACATCCAGAATGTGGGTCTCCATGGATTCAGAATATACCAAGATGTCATCCAAATAGACCACCACACACTGCTGCAACAGGTCACGGAAAACATCGTTAATGAATTCCTGAAAGACTGCGGGCGCATTGCACAACCCAAAGGGCATAACCAAGGATTCATAATGACCGGTCCTGGTGTTAAACGCGGTCTTCCACTCATCGCCCGCCTTGATCCTTACGAGGTTATATGCCGCCCTCAGGTCGAGTTTGGTAAAGACCGTGGCCCCTTTAAGGCGATCGAACAGCTCGGAAATCAAGGGTATCGGGTAAGCGTTCTTGATCGTGATGCGATTGAGACCCCTGTAATCGATGCAAGGCCTCAACTCACCGCCCTTCTTTTTCACAAAGAAAAATCCAGCCCCTGCCGGGGACGAGGATTTGCGAATGTGTCCGCGTGAAAGCGCCTCCCTCACGTACTCCTCCATGGCCTCATTCTCCGCTACAGACAGTGGATAGACCTTGCCACGAGGAGGAACGGCACCAGGTTGTAACTCGATGGCACAATCGTATGGGCGGTGCGGAGGTAGGGCAACCGCGCGCACCTTATCGAATACATCCCGGTACTCCTCGTATTTAGGAGGCAACAGAGAGTCCGAGGAAGTACACAGCAACTTGACAGGCCCATGGATGCAACTAGCCCCACACTGCGGTGACCACGAGAGGATCTCGGCCGATCTCCAATCGAAAGTCGGATTATGCTTCTGGAGCCAGGGGTACCCCAAGACCACCGAGTAGTGTGGAGACGAAATAACCTGGAAGCAGACCGACTCTCTGTGAACGGCACCAATGGCTATCCCCACTGGAAGGGTCTCATGAGTCACGTGTGGCGGCAGAAGGGGTCTGCCGTCTATCGCCTCAAGAGCCAGTGGAGAACCTCGGGCCTGCAGAGGAATGGAATTGGCGGCAGCGAACACACTATCAATGAACAAACCACCAGCACCAGAGTCCACCAACGCCTGGGTCGTCCCTAAGCCCCCGACCCAGGAGAGGACAACAGTGATCAGTGGTTTGTCAACACGGGAAACCGGGGACGAGGAGACTCCACCCAAGATCTGCCCCCGACAGGATCTCAGGTGTGAGCGTTTCCCGGACGGTTCAGACATGCCAACCGAAAATGCCCACCGAGACCACAGTACATGCATCGACCCTCGCGTCTTCGGAGTACCCTCTCCCCCTCGGACAGGCGAGCAAAGCCCAGCTGCATGGGTTCACCCCCAGCCAAGTCATCCCCAGGAGGCGTGGGAGGAGAGGGAGGCACGGGTGGGACAGCAAAGGTAGGCGCCAATCTGTTAGGAGGCCTCCGCAGACTCTCCTTAAAGGAAGGTCTCTCCCTGAGTCTGGTGTCAATCAAAATCAAGAAGGAAATAAGAGACTCGAGCTCCACTGGTAGGTCCTTAGCTGCAACCTCATCCTTCAAGGCATCCGAGAGACCATGAGAGAAAGCAGCGACCAGAGCCTCATTATTCCAGCCCACCTCTGCTGCCAGGGTACAAAACTCAATGGCGTATTCAGCTACGGATCGTGAACCCTGTCTGATGGACATAAGGAGCTTCGCAGCAGAGGCAGCACGAGCCGGCACATCGAATACCCTCCGAAGAGAAGCAACAAAACCGGAAAACTCGGCAACCACCGGATTGTTGTTCTCCCATAAAGGGCTGGCCCAGGCCAAGGCCTTGTCCGAGAGCAGCGAAATTAAGAAGCCCACCTTTGATCTCTCAGTAGGAAAGGCATGTGGCAGCAACTCTAAATAAATGCCCACCTGGTTAAGGAAACCTCGGCACTGAGTTGGCTCTCCCCCAAAGCGCTGTGGAAGGGGGGCAGAACCGGTCATACCCCGAAACACCGCAGCGCAACAACAGGTGTTGGGGTAGACTCTGGCGCAACAACCGGAGCGGCAGTAGGAGCGGGCCCAGGAGCGACAACCGACCCATCGGCAACGGGAGCGAAATGAGCCGTGCGTTCAAGCAGGGTTTGCAACGCCACGGCGAACCGACCCAACAGGTGATCCTGCTGGTCAAGTCTGGCAACCAGCGTGGGTAGCGAGGATGGCCCTGTACCGTCAGAATTCATGGCTTGGTCCTAATGTCACGGAACCATGAACCAGACGTACAACAACAGATAAGTGAAAATAAGAAGGCTTTATTGAAAATCAAGCTGTAAAGCAAAAGTCCAAACGGATGGCGAAACCGAGGCAGAGTCCTTGCGAAGCCAGAGGTCAGGAACCAGGAGGGTAGTCAGACGAAGCCGGGATCAGGAACCAGCAGGGTAGTCAGACGAAGCCAGGATCAGGAACCAGCAGGGTAGTCAGACGAAGCCAGGATCAGGAACCAGCAGGGTAGTCAGACGAAGCCAGGATCAGGAACCAGCAGGGTAGTCAGACGAAGCCAGGATCAGGGACCAGAAGCAGCAGCAGTCTTAGAAGCATGTGAACTCAGGGGGACCAAGCAAGGAACTGAAGCCACAGACCTCCTATATATATGAGCTAGGCATCCAGCTCCTCCCAGTGGGAAGGAGGAGCCGCAGGGTGGGAGGCTACAAGAAACCCAGAAACCAAGATGGCCACCAGCACATGTCAAACGAAGGAGAACAGCAAGAAGGTAAGACCATGACACTCAAGGGAGAGACCCCTATCCCTCAGGACCTCGGTTTCAACAGCCAGGCCGGCAAATCCAGCGACTGTAAGGCAGGATGAAATATCAGCCCTTGAGACCGGAGATCTTCCCGAAGAGGCAGACGCCACGGGCGTCGACCGCCAAATGCACGAGGTCTGCGTACCAGGACCGGCAAGGCCAGTCCTGTGTCACAAGAATCACTGTGTTTCGGTTCCGAGTCCAACCTGCGAAGGAACCTGGGCAGCAATTGAAAACGGTGAAAACGCATACATCAGTCGGTACTGATGCCACGGAGCTACCAACGCGACTGACGCGTCTGCCCGAGGATCGCGTGGCCTTGCCACGAACCTGTTCACCTTGCTGTTCAGACGAGACGCGAACAGGTCCACCTCCGGAAGACCCCACTTCGCGCACAACATCTGGAGAACATCCGGACGGAGGGGCCATTCCCCCTGGTCCAGGGACTGGCGGCATCTGATAATCCGCCCGCCAGTTCTCCACCCCCGGAATGTGAACCGCCGATATCGCCGGGACATGTGTCTCGGCCCAAGACAGAATGTCGGCCACTTCCCGAGCCGCCCGGGCTCTCTTGGTGCCCCCTTGGTGAAAGACGTAAGCCGCCGCCGTGGCAATGTCCGTCTGCACCCGAACTGGAAGCCCTGCAGCCCGATCGGCCAACGATGAAGGCAGAGATTCATCGCACGCAATTCCAGAATGTTGATCGGAAGGGAGGATTCCGCCTCCGACCAAGTTCCCTGGGCGGACAGAACGCCCAGAACACCACCCCAGCCCGACAGGCTGGCATCCATGGTGACCACCGTCCATGAGAGAGGACGAAAAGACTTGCCCCCCGACACCGCCGGGGACTGGAGCCACCACAGAATATCCCTTCTGGTGCGATGGCCCAACGAAATCTGGATCCAGAGATTGCGGTCGCCCGTCCCACCTGGACAGGATCTCCGCTTGGAGACCCCGCGTGTGAAACTGGGCGAAGGGAATCACCTCGAAAGCCGAGACCATCAATCCCAGACATCTCATGCGCGTCCGGAGTGACGAGCACGGAACGTCCCTGAGGGACCTGACTTCTCCTGAAGAGTCCTGAGTTTGTCGTCCGGTAGGAAGACCTTCGCCTGGACCGAGTCCAGAATCATTCCCAGGTAAGGAAGACGAATCGACGGACACAGCGTCGACTATGGAAAATCAATCGCCCAACCAAACTCCTGAGAGTCAGCATCGTGAAGGACAGGTCCTCCTCCAGACCCTGGCTGGTCGCAGACCGAAACAGAATAACTTTCAGATACCCCAGGACAGAGATGCCCTGGGCTCTCAACAAAGCCAGAAACCGGTGCAAGCACCTTGGCGAAAAAAACCCGTGGAGCCGAAGCGAGACCAAAAGGTAACGCCACGAATTGGTAATGATCCTCCGCAATGGCGAATCGAAGTCACCTCTGGTGACCCACAAAAAAACGGGATGTGAAGGCACGCATCCTTCAAGTCGATGGAAGTCATGAATTCCCCCGGAACCAGGGCAGCCACCACCGACCGCAGGGATTCCATGCGGAACTTGCGAACCCGCACAAAGCGGTTCAGAGCCTGGAAGTCCAGAATTGGACGTACCCTGTCCTCCTCCTTGGGCACAGTGAACAGATTGGAAGAGAACCCCCGAAATCTGTCCCGATGAGGCACCGGAACCACCCGAGGGAAAAAATCTGCTCTCCGGCCGGGAGAGAAAACACGATCTTGTAACCAGAACGAACGATTTCCTGAACCCACCTGTCCCGAACACGGGCCAACCAGGGTTGAAGAAAAACTGAGCAAGCGTCCCCCCACCCCAGAACTGGGTGAGGGTGCCCCTTCAGGCCGCATTGTTATGGGCAGCGGATCCGGACTGGCCGGACTTATGCTTACCCGACCACGGCTTCTTTTGGGAGCCTTGGCCTTTGAATGGTTCTCCCCTATAGGGCGACCGAAAGGCACGAAAGGACCCCTGAGAGGGCCGAAAGAAGCATGCTACTTACCATGAGCAGCCGTAGCCTGGTGGGATCGGGGCAGGAGCGTGCTCTCACCACCCGTGACCCCCTTTATCAGTGCATCCAAGGATTCGCCAAAAAGGCGAGATCCATCATAGGGCAGATTGGCTAAGGTCTTGCGCGAAGATTGGTCCACAGACCAACACTTCAACCAAACCAGGCGGCGAGACAATACCGCCACACTGTGTACACGTGCAGCCAACGGTACTATATCCAGGTCAGCATCACACAAATACACGACACCCTGATGGATTTTATCCACCATATCCAATGTCGCCGGTGAGGCTGAATCAGCCACCAGGACGCGCCTGAGTGCCTGCGTCCAATTCGCGACAGCCTGGCTGCCCTAAGCGAAGCAAATAGAGCCTTTAGCATAGAACCCGTAATAGAGTAAGCATGACGGGCAAGGGACTCCAGCCTCCTGCCCGTAGCATCCCGGAACACCGAGGTATCCTCTGCAGGAATCGCAGTGGACCTATTCATCAGTAGCGGGCGTGAAAGGATAACGCAGCCTGAACCTACTTGGTACAGCAAAAGGCTTGCGTATATTGCGCATTGTTCCTTAACAGCGCGCTGAAAATCATCAGTGCAGGGAAAGACCTGCGATGTCTTGCGTCTTTTCTGCGTCCCATAAGCTGCCAGGGCAGCAGGAGGACGTGGTTCAACCCGTAAACGCAGTGTTTGCTTGATAGAAGCAACCAATTCATCCATGAGTGCAAGCTCTTCAGGCGAGCCAGGGGGAGAATTATCCACCCCTTCTACCTCAGCCTCCACCTCAGACCCCACAAGACCCAGCGAGGAACGGGACCCCGATAAGGAGACCCCAGCTATAGCAGCCCCATCACCAGCACCCTCTGTCAGAGGAGATTGAAAACTCTGGGTCGTTGTGTGGATTTAACAGCCACAAGCATTAGCACCTGAGCAGCAAGATTAGCCACAACCGCAGCCAAAACCCCCCCTGGGGGGGAAAACAGCCCTTGGTCACCCACCAAGTGGTAGGAAATTTGTGTCCCTGAGAATCCTTTGCCCCAATGATAAGCCGGAAAATAAAGGGTTAACTGCCCCTTAAACAAGCGCGGCGAGCGCTGCCCACCGCACACACACACTGGCACAATTTTTACCCCCACCAGGAGAAAAAGGCTCAACACAGGCAAGGATAAAGGGATAGGGAGGTAAAAACCTGTAGAGACCATCGCTGCTGCTGCTGCCTCGATCGGTGCACCCAGGGAGAGGAAGCGATGCAACACAGGGCGCTCCATGAAAGCCTATGGAAGGCTACAAGAAAATGGCCGCCCGCAGTGATACCATGCGGCCGGAGCGAGCGCTGCCAAAATGGCGACGTTTGGCGCCGAAACCGCCGCTCCTCCACCTCAGCGAGGTGGACCAAACATAGCATAGCATGTAAAAACATGGCGGACCGCCGCAGCGGTCGCTGATAGTGCCCCAAACATGATAAAAATCATGCCCCACAGCACACAGCCGTTCACACATACACAAACTGACACAGACAGTGCAGCACAGCCCCCCCTCCTTGCAGCCCACAGCATGCAGCCAGAGAGATAGGGATTTCAATAGTGTGAACACAGGCAGGGTTACACAGTCCCAGACTGACACCCCCCCAACAGACAGGTCCCCACATAGATACACTTACCTCCTAATGGCGTGGGGAACCCGCACAGGCGAACAAGCCGCTGCGCATGTGGCAGGGAGAGTCGCATCCAGGACGCAAAAAATCGGGGTTAAGAAACCGCACAGCGTCCAGTGAGGTAGCCACCTCACCAATCATCCCTGCACCGAACAGGGATGGGTCGTTCACTGTGCCAGGAGCGTTACCTGGCTGAACGCTCGATGGCAGGCTGGGAAGCCACTGACCCACATCCTGCGACCAGGGGGATCAGCCCGAGACCCAGCCCGCACGAATCCTCTTCATCAGAAGAACTAACTAATGCTGACAAAAAGAACAGCTAAGTAAAGAGAGAGAAAAAACTCAAACAAAAATCAAAAAAGAAGATAAAGGCTGAGACAAAATGCCCCAGCATAGAGAGATCCAGCTACTCCTGACAAGCTAGACAATGAAACTGAAGCAGGAAACAGGAAGCAGGAGGGTATAGACTGAGGGGACCACCCCCTGGGGTGGGGATATGTTAAAAGCTTTAATATTGACATTATTCTGTTGCCTAGCTACTCCTACGGAGCAAAGTCTAATACCCCATTGTGACGAATATGAAGATGGCGGCGACTGTCGGAGGACGTAAGAGAAAAAAAAATTCTTACAATATGTATTCTGCTACATATTTTTGGTAAAAAAAAACTCCAATAAGTGTATATTGATTGGTATGCGCAAAAGTTATAGCTTTTAGTTTTTATATTCCTTTTTATTTTTTATATTTTGTTTTGTACAAGCAATGGCGGTGATCAGTGACTTATAGACTTATAGCAGGACTGCGATACTGGGACACTAACTCGCACTTTTGACACTTTTTGGGACCAGTGACACTAATACAGTAATCAGTGGTAAAAGATATGCACTGTCACTGTACTAATTACACTGGCTGGGAAGAGGTTAACATCATGGGCAATCAAAAAGTTAATCAAAATGTTAAATATGTTCCTAGCCTGTGCTTTACTAAACTGTGGTGCTAGTACTAGGAAAGGGCAAAGATCCGTGCTTATCAGGAACACAGGATCAATGTCTTCCCCACTGACAAAGCGGCAATCCGCCTTGTTTACATAGGCAGACTGCCGGTCTTGCCTGTGTAACGAATAATCAGTGGGTGCCAGTGGACATTGAGTCCACAGTACCCGCTGATCAGCTCCCACTGTGAATACTCACAGAGGGAGCGGGCTGCCGCCAGCACACCTGCGCGCCTCCAAACTGGAAGTGCTGGATCACATACTAGGTACATACTCCATCGTACCTAGCCATAGTCTGGGGAAACATGTAGAGGTGAAGTTACTGCACCAGCACTGTAGCCGCATGGATGCTTTATGATGTTTTTTATATATGAAATGCTTAGCTTAGCCGTAAATGCTAGAGGGTGTTGTTCTTCAAAGTGATTTCTCAACAAAATAAAGCATGGAGAAATGGATGGAGTTTGCTTTGAATATAAAAATGAAAAAATAGTGTTTTGATTTGTGGTGCTCAGATGCAGTGTAGTTCCGCTTTAAAGTAGAACTCAAAACTTTTTTTATTTTGGATGAGCAAGAAAGGGAGGGTTACCTTGGCAGGTTTTTTATTTGCCATCTGTGTGCCAAACAGGAAATCCTGGTCACCAGAACTTGTGTCTCCATTGAAAGATTTCTCCTCTATCACTTTTCTGGGGACAACCAAAAATCTGGGATTTTCTCTTACTTTCATTTCAATGATAATGGTAAATAAGGCAATTGGAGAGGGTGAATCTCCTTAACTGGGACAGAGACAATTGACTGGGACAGAGACTGCAATAACAACTGACAAGTGTTCTAATTCCTATGCACTCTATCCAAAACTAAAAAAAGTTTTGCCTTTAGTTATACTTTAAAGCCCTTTATCATTTTCAAGTGGACCACCACTGCTTTAGGTGATATAATACTAAAAATATATAGCCATGAGATTCAAGGCATGGGAAGTGCACTGCTTTTTTTCTGAAGGAATTAAGGAAAAAAGGTAGATTTATTAAGAGGGAACTACTTAGGCACAATTAACATTTCTAGATGTTCTTTAGAACATACAGTAATCCCCCGCTTCATCGCGGTTCAGTTTTTGCGGTCCCGGTAATTCGCGTTTTTTTGTAATGTTATTTTACTATATAAATCATTGAAAATGAAATATTTTTGTGTTTTTCATAGCTCTTGCTATGTCTCTTAGTATCTTTTATGTGTTTAAATGAGTTTCTATTGTTTTAAAAGTGTGTTTAAAGACCTTAAAATGCTTTTACACGTACAGTGACAGTAAAAAAAAAAACATGCCTACAATGCATTTTAATAGGGTTTTTCTATTTAGCGGATTTTCACTTTTCGCGGCTGGGTCCGGAACGTAACCCCCGCAATGGAGGGGGGTTTACTGTACTAAATGTTCACCTTTTGAGTTCCAATCCACTTTAAAGTAAATTATCTGTAACACTGTATAGCATTAAAGCGGTTGACACATAAATATAGCAACATTTTTGACATGTAACTTTTTTAGTAGTAAATAATAAAGGGCAGTGGTCAGCAACCTTTTTCCAATTGAGGGCTAGATTCAATGTATGTGAATGCATGGAGGGCCGCATTCGCCTGCTAATAAATGAAGAAAATAATATTCCTAACATAGTAATAATAACAGTGCAGGTTTACCTCACATTAAGGTGCTTCACTAATACAAAGTCAGTTCACTAATGACACTGTGGGCATTGATGACACTGTGGGCACTAATGGCACTGGGACACTGATGGACACTCTGGGCACTGAAGGCACTGTGGGCACCGATAAAACTGTGGGCACTGTGGACACTGATGACACTGATGGCACTGTGGGCACTAATGGCACTGTGGACACTGATGGCACTGTGGGCACTGTGGACACTGATAGCACTTGTAGGCACTGATGACACTGTGGGCACGGATGACACTGTGGGCATTAATGACACTGTGGGCACTGATTTAGGCCAGGACAAAACACTCACTCTGCTATTGATAAAACTATAGTACTGTGAACCAGTATGTTTTTCGTAGTTGCCCATTCTATTTAATACTACCTTTAGTCCCTGGGACATTTTGAGCCATTTTCCTTTTTTTAAACAGGTCCCAGTGGATACTAGATATTTTTTTCTTTTTTCTTTGTTCCCTTTATATTATAAATATTTACTGGATATGATATTGAAAAGAATATTGAAGGAAGCAATCCATACCCGTATTCTACAATCCCCTATGTCTGCCCCCCAGACATACACAACCTTATTGGACCTATATATGTGTTAGGTGATTATTAACTAAAGTTGAATGTACAATATATATACACATATATATATATATATATATATATATATATATATATATATATATATATATATATACATATAAAAACTGTACAATATCGTAATCAATGTTGCTTATTATTTTTGTAACTAGTTATATGTGGCATATTTGTGGCTTGTCTTGAAAAAGCATGAAGCGAAACGCGTTGACCTACTACATCAGACATCTTCTGTGTAAAGTCACATTACAAAGATAAAATATTATGCCACCTTTCTGTGACAAGTATATGTGTATTGTGTATTTTGTTAATATTGATTGTATGGCGCCTAATATGTTTTAACAATATATTTAATAAAATAATTTTTTAGAAAATAAGTTCCTGTATGTGAGTGCCTCTAAAGTCCACCATTGGCAGGACATGGTCCTGCATCCTATTTTCTATGTCGCATGACATGTATAAATCAATGGCTCCCTATTAAGAGCCGTCTTAACTGGTCTGACACAAGTCAGTCCGACTTTGAAAAAGGTTCCTGCACTACTTTGGTCCAAATTTGGTCCGACTTCAGCCCATTGAATATCATTGAAGTCGGATCAAAGTTGAATCATCATCCTAACTGATCCGGCTTTGGCATGTGATTTGTGCTCTGAGGATCTTGAAGGGCCTGATTTGGAATAGGAGGAAAACTCCTCACCATTTTTTTTTGTTGGCGTGGGGTTTCCCCCAACTCCATATCAGGCCCTTCGGGTCTAGTATGGATCTTGAGACACCCCATGCCAAAAAAAAAAAACCGCATGGGGTCCCCCCAAGACCATACCAAACCCTTCAGGTTTAACAAGGGGTCCCCCAGATCCCAGCTCCCCTCCCCTCACCCTATGTAAATGAGTATGGAGTACATTGTACTCCTACTCATTCCCCCAAAAGATTGTCAAAAGTACACACAGGTTTTTGACAAGTCTTTCATTAAAGTAGCTCTAATGTGTCTTCTCCCCCCCCCCCGGATTTCATCTACCTCCGGTTCTTCTCGCTGCGCTGATGTCTTCTTCCTCTGGTTCTTCCCCCCGGTTCTCTCTCCGTTGTCTTCTTCCTCCGGTTCTTCTCTCTCCATTGTCTTCTTCCTCCAGTTCTTCTCCTGATGTTAACTCCCGCTGTTGTGTTAGCTCTGGCATGTGCCATTATTTATATAGCCATGGGGCGTGGACATACGGCGACGTCATCAGGAGACCCTGCTCCCTTGTGGCGTCACCGCCCAAGGCATAATGGGGTGGTGGCGTCACTAGAGGTGGGGTCTCCGGATGACGTTATGGGATGACCACGCCCCATGGCTATATAAATAATTGCACATGTTGGAGCTAACAGGAGGAAGAAGACAGCGGAGAAAGAAGAACCGGAGGAAGAAGACAGTGGAGAGAGAAGAACCGGAGAAAGAAGACATCACGGAGAAGACACGTTGGAGTTACTTTAATAAAGAAAATGTCAAAAACCTGTGCACTGGTTTTATATATTTTTGACACTTTTTTTGAGTTAATGAGTAGGGGTACAATATACCCCATACTCATTCACATAGGGGTGGGTGGCCAGGATCTAGGGTCCCCTTGTTAAATGGGGGCTTCCAGATTCTGATAAGCCCCCCACCCTCATACCCCCACAACCACTGCCCAGGGCTGTCAGGAAGAGGCCCTTGTCCCGATCAACATCAACATGGGGACAAGGTGCTTTGGGGTGGGGGGGGGCAAAGCCTCCCTGCCCCAAAGCACCTACTCCACCCCATGTTGAGGGCATGTGGCCTAATAGGGTCCAGGGGGGGGGGACGCTCGATTGTCCACCCTCTTTTCTGACCTGATGGGCTGCGTGCTCGCATAAGGGTCTAGTATGGATTTTGGGGAGGCATGCTGTTTTTTTAAATTTGGCATGGAGGTTCCCCATAAAATCCATATCATACCGATGGGGTCTAGTATTGTTTTTGGGGGGACCGCCATGCCATTTTTTTTATTATTATTTTAGGGTGCGGTTCCCCCCCATCAAGATTCAAACCAGACTGAAAGGGCCTGATATTGTTGGATCAAAGTCAGATTCCATTAATTGAAGTCACATGGAAGTCAGACATGAAGTCATAGGGTAAGTTGGATCGGAAGTTGTCCGACTTCTATGTGGGAGCAGTGTGAACCGGGACTTAACCACTTCCCCCTGGAAGGTTTTACCCCCTAAACGACCAGGCCATTTTTTGTGATTCGGCACTGCTTTACTTTAAGGGCTCTTTCACACAGCCGCTCCGTGTGAGAGCTTCGCTGCTGTCCTTTTTTTTTTTTTTCCACGGAGCGGATGACATTTTGCGGATGATATGCGGACATAATGTAAGTCTATGGGGGTTTGCGGATGTCAGCGGATGACACCGCTGACATCCGATTTTCCTTCCTTTCCGTTTTTTGAACGGAACAAAAATAGGGTTTTGTTTAGTTCCAAAAAACGGAACAGAACTGACAGGAAGAAAATCGGATGTCAGCGGATGGTATTCCACTGACATCCGCAATGCCATAGACTTACATTATGTCCGCAAATCATCCGCAAAAAAATAGGATGATTTGCGGACATACGGAGAAAAGGGCCCAAACGGAAAATTGCGCGGTCGTGCGACACTGTACCAAAGTACAATTGATGTCTCTTTTTTCCCACAAGTAGAGCTTTCTTTTGGTGGAATTTGATCACCTGTGCAATTTTTAGATTTTGCGCTATAAACAAAAAAAGAGCAACAATTTTGAAAAAAACGCCATATTCTTTACTTTCTGCTATAAAACATTCCCAATAAAAATGTTTTAAAAATTTAATTTTTTTATTAGTTTAGGCCAATTTGTATTCTGCTACATATTTTTGGTAAAAAAAATCCCAAAAAGCATATTTTAATTGGTTTGCGCAAAAGTTATAGCATTTACAAACTACGGGATAGATTTTTGAACTTTTTATTTATTTATTTATTTTTTATTAGTAATGGCGGCGATCAGCGATTTTTAGCTGGACTGCGACATTACGGCGGACAGATCGGACCCCTAACTGACATTTTTGACACTTTTTGGGGACCAGTGACACTAACACAGTAGTCAGTGCTAAATAATATGCACTGTTACTGTAGAAATGACACTGGCAGGGAAGGGGTTAATACTGGGGGGTGATCAAAGGGGTTAAATGTATGCCTAAAGTGCTTGCTCCTGCCGCGGCCCGCCTCCCGCTGTGTCTAAACACAGCGGGAGCGCGGCCCTGGCGGCGCGCGCTCCTGAAACCACGTGCACAAAGTCACATAGTACTACGAGCCGAGCCGCGCCGCCCTGCTGCAGTAAGTGTGCAAGTGGTTAAGATAAGTCACCATGCTCTCTATGAGCCTGTCTCCACACAGCAGGACCTAATGAGCTTCTAGTGCTGACAGACACTCCCTCTTCCAATCTGAGTGCTGCTGTGCAGGGAATGGCAAAGGCTAATATCAGGACAGATCTATGTAAAAATACATGTATTTAATATGTAAAGGACTACACCACAATAAATGGTTTTCTTTATATTTGCCTTGAGTTTAGATTTACGTTTTTCTTCTATACTGCTTGCAAACAGTGGTGCAAGCACCATGATCACATAGATGTACAAGTAATTTAAATGACCACAGTTCATTAGCTACGTTTAGGTCTGGATAAGTTCTCTTCACAATTTTAGAGGAATATATTTGATAAAAGTGATTAATATTATGGTTCATTCATGCGGTCATGGTTTTAAGATGTTTGACATACTGTAGTTCTTTCTACTAAATACTTCTGATATCTTAGATGTGGAAATACCTTGATGAAGGAGAAGATGAAGGGATGAAGTGAGATTAGTCATCGAGCTGTCATGAGTACATCAGGTAATCTACATTAGTAAAATAGGTTTTGGCCTCTGAAACTGTTATATTTGAAGCAAGTGAAGAGAGGAAGTGGTTTTACTTTTAAAATTCATTTTGCTTTTGACAATTTATCAACAGTGAAAACCACCCATTTTGATGCACTTTATTTCAATCTCTGTTAATTAATCCACCCTAAAACTAAAATCTTGAAATCTTCAGGCATCCACGATCTAAGACTAACCTATCTAGCCCTGTAAAAGAGACATTGATATGCATACCTTTTTTGAAGCCGCTCAGGTCTGGTCTCCAGCGGTGGAAGCTCTGAGGAGACAGCGAACAATGGCTGGGAAATAAATTTGGAAGTGGCGTCACCCATAGAGTTACTATGGGGCTTCCATTGTCACTGCCTCTTCTGCACCCTCCACAGCAAAGCTGCCACTGACAGCTCAGCGTGGGATCGGACCAGAGCAGCTTCAGAAAAGGCATGTTTAGCAATTTATTCTTTACAGGTTAGATAGGTTAGTCTTAGATTGTGGATGCCTGTAGATTTACAGATTTTAGTGTTAGGATGTAGTTCTACTTTAACAACAAAAGCTGCACAAAAGCTTCATCACAGTCTGGTTTTTAATATTGCTCTATGTCTGGATATTGAACATAATCAATCAACATGACCAGGCTCTGTATTATTTTGTAACAATACTGTTTTTGGGGTGGGAGAACTCACTCCTCATTGGCTCGGACAGCAGCGCGGCACCATTGGCTCCTGCTCATGTCAATCAAAGTAAGTCAGCCAATGAGGAGATAAAGGGGGCAGGGGTGGGCTGCGGCTCTGTGTCTGAATGTACAGAGGGAGCTGTGGCTCGGCTCGGGTTCCCCCATAGCAAGCTGCTTGCTGTGGGGGCACTCAACAGGAGGGAGGGGCCAGGAGCACCAAAGAGGGACCCGAGAAGAGGAGGATCTGGGCTGCTCTGTGCAAAACTAACTGCACAGAGGAGGTAAGTATGATATGTTTGTTATTTTTAACTAAACAAAAAACTTTAGTATCACTTTAAGCTCAAAATTGGGTCAGGTAATGCTCAAGCGGAGATCTCGCCACCTTCACACTGGTTGGGATGGCTGCTGAGTTCTCGTCACTTCCTATCCTGATATTACATCCGATTGCTGCCTAACCACACCCTCCGGAAAGGAAAGGATGGGAACTCAGCAGCCATCCCAACCAGTGTGGAGGTCGTGAGATCCCTGTGTGAGTGTTACCTGACTCTATTTTGAGCCTAATGTGTGTTTTAATAGTTTTAAATGTGAGTGTACTTCTTTTTAAATAAAAAAGAAAAAGCTTATAGCTGGAAGTAATATACTATCGGAGGCATTTTGTTCTTTTTCTTCTGCACATGCTTGCTGATATGAGAATTGGAATAGGAAACCTGCAGATTCAGCCTGAATATTAGCAATGAAGTTAAACAACTTTTAAGCGTTATTGCCACTCATGAGAATGAAAGGCAATTAGTTTCTGGCGAGTAGAGTTGAGCGGACACCTGGATGTCCGTGTTCGGCGGGTTTGGCCGAACTTGAAAAAAAAGTCCGGGTCCGTGTCCCGGACTTTTTCCGAACTTTACCCGGACACCGAACCCCATTGAAGTCAATGGGGACCCGAACTTTCAGGCACTAAAATGGCTCTAAAACACCAATGGAAAGGGCTAGAGTGCTGCAAATGGCAGCAAAACGTAGTTAAGAGCATGGCAAGTGCTCTGCAAACAAATGTGGATAGGGAAATAACTTAAAACAACAAAAAAAAACAGAAAAATAAAAAAATTTTCTTCATCTGTGAAGGACGAGGCCCATATGGAGTAGGAGGGAGGTTGAGGTGGTGGTGGATGTGGCGGTGTAGGTGGAAGCGGTGGTGGAGGAGGACGAGGTAGCCAACACTGCTTTTTTTCAGTCATTTTAAATGAGGGTACACCCCAAAAGAGTGAGAAAGATCAAAAATATAACAATGGCTGGGTAAGGTAGGTATCCATCTCTATTCTGCACAAGGTACGGAAAAGTCCTGTGGGATCCATGCCTGGTTCATTTTAATGAACGTGAGCTTGTCCACATTGTCTCTGGACAGGCGGCTGCGCTTGTCTGTGATAATGCCCCCAGCCGTGCTAAATACACGTTCAGATAATACACTGGCTGCAGGGCACGCCAGCACCTCCAGGGCGTAAAGGGCAAGCTCAGGCCATGTGCCCAATTTGGAGACCCAGAAGTTGAAGGGGGCAGACCCGTCATTCACTACATGTAGGCGTGTGCACACATACTGCTCCACCATGTTGGTGAAATGCTGCCTCCTGCTAAGACGTTCCATATGAGCTGCTGGTGCTGCTGTTTGTTGTGGCGTGCTGACAAAGCTTTTCCACATTTCGGCCATGCTAACCCTGCCTTCTGAGGTGCTGGCGGTGCCCTGGTTGCATTGGCAAACTCTTCCTCCTCCTCCTCTGCCTTGGCCTTGTGCTTCCACTGTGGCCCCGCTGTCAGGTGGGAATGCCAGCAGCATCGCGTCTACCAGCGTGCGCTTGTACTTGCGCATCTTGCGATCGCGCTCCAGTGAGTGAATTAAGGATGGTACGTTGTCCTTGTAACGGGGATCCAGCAGCGTGGCCACCCAGTAATCAGCACAAGTTAGAATGTGGGCAACTCGGCGGTCGTTGTGGAGACACTGCGGCATGTAATCGCTCATGTGTGCCAGGCTGCCCAGAGGCAACGAAAGGCTGTCCTCTGTGGGAGGTGTATCGTCTGTGTCCTCTATATCCCCCCAGCCACGCACCAGTGATGGCCATGAGCTGGCCTGGGTGCCACCCTGCTGTGAACATGGTTCCATCTCCTCCATCTCCTCCTCCTCATCCTCCTCATCCTCCAGAACTGTGCCCCTGCTGGACAATTGTGTCCCTGGCGTTTGTGGGTGCAGGAACCCACCCTCGGAGCCACTTGCGAATGACTGCCCTGAAAGCCTTGGAAATGTTACCTCTTCATCCTCCTCCTCCTCATCCTGTGCCACATCCTCTTCCATCATTGCCCGAATCGTTTTTTGAAGGAGGCATAGAAGTGGGATAGTTAAGCTGACAACGGCGTCATCGGCACTGGCCATGTTGGTGGAGTACTCAAAACCACGCAACAAGGCACACAGGTCTCGCATGGAGGCCCAGTTATTGGTGGTGAAGTGGTGCTGTTCCGCAGAGCGACTCACGCATGCGTGCTGCAGCTGAAACTCCACTATGGCCTGCTGCTGCTCGCACAGTCTTTCCAGCATGTGTAAGGTGGAGTTCCACCTTGTGGGCACGTCACATATGAGGCGGTGAGCGGGAAGGCCGAAGTTACGCTGCAGCCCTGCCAGGCGAGCAGCAGCAGGGTGAGAACGCCGAAAGTGCGCACAGACGGCCCGCACTTTCTGCAGCAGCTCTGACATATCAGGGTAATTTTTAAGGAACCTCTGCACCACCAAATTCAGCACATGTGCCAGGCAAGGGATGTGCGTCAAACCGGCTAGGCGCAGAGCTGCTATGAGATTTCGCCCGTTATCGCACACCACCAGGCCAGGCTTGAGGCTCGCTGGCAGCAACCACTCATTTGTCTGCTGTTCCATGCTCCTCCACAACTCCTGCGCGGTGTGTGGTTTTTCCCCCAAACAGGCAAGTTTTAAAACTGCCTGCTGTCGTTTACCCCTGGCTGTGCTGAAGTTGGTGGTGAAGGTGTTACGCTGACCGGATGAGGAGGCGGTAGAGGATGAGGAAGCGGAGTAGGAGGAGTTAGGAACAGGAGGCAAACTGAAGCGCCCTGCAATCCTCGGTGGCGGAAGGACATGCGCCAAATTGCTATCCGCCTCAGGCCCATCCGCCACTGCATTTACCCAGTGTGCCATTAGGGAGATATAACGCCCCTGACCGTGCTTACTGGTCCACGTATCGGTAGTTAGGTGGACCTTGGCACAGATGGCGTTGCGCAGTGCACACCTGATTTTTTACCCCACTTGGTTGTGCAGGGAAGGGATGGCTTGCCTGGAAAAGTAGTGGCGGCTGGGCACGACGTACTGTGGGACAGCCACCGACATAAGGCTTTTAAAACTGTGCGTCTCCACCAGACGGAATGACAGCATTTCAAAGGCCAAGAATTTTGAAATGCTGGCATTCAGGGCCAGGGATCGCGGGTGGGTAGGGGGGTACTTCCTCTTCCTCTGAAGTGTTTGGGAGATGGAAAGCTGAACGCTTCCACGGGACATTGTGGAAATGGTTGGTGACCCAGGTGGTGGTGTTGCTGACAGATCGTCTGTTTGCGGGGTGGCAGGTGCCGGTATCACTACAGAGGTGGATGGAGAGGCCGAGACTGCAGCAGAAGAGGAAGCAGGAGGAGCCAGAGACCTTTCTTGGTTTTGAAGGTGTCTACTCCACTGCAGCTCGTGCTTTGCACTTAGATGCCTGATCATGCAGGTTGTGCTCAGGTTGAGAAGGATTATGCCTCGCTTCAGGCTCTGATTGCACAGGGTGCAAACCACTCGTGTCCTGTCATCAGCACATTTTCTGAAGAACTTCCACGCTAGAGAACTCCTTTGAGCTGGCTTTGGTGCGCTCGGTCCCTTGCTGCGTTGGGCAGTAGCAGGCGTAGTGTCTAGGGCACGGCCGCTCCGCTTCTGCACCCTGCTCCCTCTTCTGCTGTGCTGGTGGCTCTGTGCGACCACCTCCTCTTCCTCCAAACTACTCAGGTCACCTGCATGACCTTCATTCCATCTGGGGTCAAGGACCTCATCATCCTCCACATCATCTTCCACCCAGTCTTCACCCCTGCCCTCCTTGTCGGTCTCCACAATTCTGAGTGCCGAAGCAGTTGGCACCTGCGTTTCGTCATCATCGGAGACATGCTGCGATGGTCCTTCCATGTACTCATCTTGAGAAATAAGTGGTT
This sequence comes from Pelophylax lessonae, assembly GCF_965119305.1. Lineage (NCBI taxonomy): Eukaryota > Metazoa > Chordata > Amphibia > Anura > Ranidae > Pelophylax > Pelophylax lessonae. The sequence goes on along the minus strand of NC_138768.1, from coordinate 436,736,414 downwards.
GGGCATCGCTGCACTCAATCTCTTCCACTTCTGGGGCAGGGCTAGGTGGATGGCCCTGGGAAACCCTGCTGACAGAGTCATCAAAAAGAAGAAGAGACTGCTGCATGACTTGGGGCTCAGACTGCTTGCCTGATTTGCAAGGGGGTGAGGTGAAAGACGGTTGGACATTGGCTGCAGGTGCCAACTCTTACCTTTCTGCAGTAGACTGGGTTGGAGACAATGTGAAGGAACTGGAGGCACTGTCAGCAACCCAATCTACTATCGCCTGTACTTCTTCTGGCCTCATCACTTCTAGAGGCGCATGATGCCCTACCAAATACTGCTGCAGGTTCTGTCGCCTACTCACACTTGAGGAAGGTGTTTCACTTGTGCGTGTAGCTGGCACAGGTCGACCACGTCCTCTCCTTGCAACAGGAGCTCTACCAGCAGCACCACGACCCAGGCCATGGCCCCTATTTGACGGTCTCCTCATATTTCTGTAATTTATGATATTGCCCTAGAAAGGTGTTTATTGAATAGCGGAACAAAACAACAACAGTATCGCACAGGTGTATCTCACAGTCAAATATGCAAACTATGCCGCAATTTTATTTTTTTTACCCCAAAAGGGTGTTTATTAAATAGCGGAATAGAAAAACAGTATACAAATACAACGGGTGTATCTCACAGTCAAATATGCAAAGTATGACGCAAATTTAATTTTTTTCACCCCAAAAGGGTGTATATTGAATAGCGGAATAGAAAAAAGGATATAAAACGGTGTATCTCACACGTACAAACACAGACTAGGCCCCGATTACAATTTTTTGTACCCTAAAGGGAGGATGAGGAAGAGGAGTAGGAGGAGTTCGGAACAGGAGGCAAACTGAAGCGCCCTGCAATCCTCGGCGGTGGAAGGAGATGCGCCAAACAAATTTAAAAAGGGGTATCTCACATGTACCGATACAGACTATGCCGTAATTTAATTTTTTACACTCAAACAGGGTGTATATTGAATAGCGGAATAGAAAAAAATTTATAAAACAGTGTATCTCACACGTACAAACACAGACTAGGCCCCGATTACAATTTTTTGTACCCTAAAGGCAGGATGAGGTTGAGGAGTAGGAGGAGTTCGGAACAGGAGGCAAACTGAAGCACCCTGCAATCCTCGGCGGTGGAAGATGCGCCCCAAAAGATTGGAAGGTGTATCTCACACGAACCGATACAGACTATGCCGCAATTTAATTCTTTTTACCCCAAAGGGTGTAGATTGAATAGCGGAATAGAAAAAAATTTATAAAACGGTGTATCTCACACGTACAAACACAGACTAGGCCCCGATTACAATTTTTGTACCCTAAAGGCAGGGTGAGGATGAGGAGTAGGAGGAGTTCGGAACAGGAGGCAAACTGAAGCACCCTGCAATCCTCGGCGGTGGAAGATGCGCCCCAAAAGATTGGAAGGTGTATCTCACACGAACCGATACAGACTATGCCGCAATTTAATTATTTTTACCCCAAAGGGTGTAGATTGAATAGCGGAATAGAAAATATGATATCAAAAGGTGTATCTATCTCACACGTACAGACCCAGACTAGGCCCCGATTACAATTTTTTGTACCCCAAAGGCCGGATGAGCAGTAGGAGGAGTTCGGAACAGGCAGGAGGCAAACTGAAGCACCCTGAAATCCTCGGTGGTGTAAGATGCTCCCCAAAAATTGGAAAGGTGTATCTCACACGTACCGATACAGACTATGCCGCAATTTAATTCTTTTTACCCAAAGGGTGTAGATTGAATAGCGGAATAGAAAATATGATATCAAAAGGTGTATCTATCTCACACGTACAGACCCAGACTAGGCCCTGATTACTATTTTTTGTACCCCAAAGGCAGGATGAGGAGTAGGAGGAGTTCAGAACAGGCAGGAGGCAAACTGAAACACCCTGCAATCCTCGGCGGTGTAAGATGCGCCCCAAAAATTGGAAAGGTGTATCTCACACATACCGATACAGACTATCCAGCAATTTAATTATTTTCACCCCAAGGGTGTAGATTGAATAGCGGAATAGAAAATATGATATCAAATTGGTGATTTTTCAATAGCACATGTGAACACAGCAGTGTCTTATGCCAGTCAGCTCTGCTGCAGGCTATGAAGGGAAAAAAAAAGAAAATTCCCCTTTAAGTTTGTAATTTTTAAATAGATTAGTACAGACTATGCCACAATTTAATTTTTTTTAACCCAAAAGGGTGTATATTGAATAGTGGAATAGAAAAAAGTGTATAAAATTGAAAATCACTCAATAGCACATGTGAACACAGCAGTGTCTTATGTCAGTCAGCTCTGCTGCAGGCTATGAAGGGGGAAAAAAAAGAAAATTCCCCTTTAAGTTTGTATTTTTTAAATAGATTAGTACAGACTGTGCCACCATTTAATTTTTTTTAACCCAAAAGGGTGTATATTGAATAGTGGAATAGAAAAAAGTGTATAAAATTGAAAATCACTCAATAGCACATGTGAACACAGCAGTGTCTTATGTCAGTCAGCTCTGCTGCAGGCTATGAAGGGGAAAAAAAAAAGAAAATTCCCCTTTAAGTTTGTAATTTTTAAATAGATTAGTACAGACTATGCCACAATTTAATTTTTTTAACCCAAAGGGGTGTATATTGAATAGTGGAATAGAAAAAAGTGTATAAAATGTAAAATCACTCAATAGCACATGTGAACACAGCAGTGTCTTATCACAGTCAGCACTGAAGCAAAAACGCTGCACACAACTGACTGATAAAAATAGATTTTTTTCTCCCTCCTCCTCCTCCTCCTCAGCTGGCTTAACTGAGGGCAAAAAGATTGTGTTCACTGCACCAACCCCCACACAGCAAAATCGATGTAGAACACTGACCCTGCCTATTCTCCAGCCTGTCCCTAATATGCGCGATAAGATCGTTCAAAGCAAAACCCCCCACACAGCAAAATCGATGTAGAAAACTGACCCTGCCTAAATCTCCAGCCTCGCCCTAAAATGCTCTAATAACTCTCCCTGCCTGCACTCCGACCTGACCCTGCATTCTTTTCGGACAAAATTTTTCACAGAATCACTGTCTTTCCCTAATCAGCAGCCAGCACGTATGATGTGTGCTCTGTCCCTAAACTACAGCAAAATGGCGCAGTGCGCTGGGGCTCTCGAACTTATAAAAACATGGTCACATGCTTCAGATGGCCAATCACAGCTACTAATACATTAGTAGGCATGGCTGGGATGGCTTAAGGCACACCAGTTAAACGCTTGTTGATTGGCTGTTGAAAGCCCGCCATTAAAAGCGCGCCATTACATACAAAACAGGAAATAAAATGACCGAACACAGATTTTAAACCCGAACATACAGTAAAGTTTTCGGGTCTGTGTTCGGGTAACAAAAATCCAATTATTCGGTACGAACACGAATAATACAGTCCGTGTTCGCTCAACACTACTGGCGAGTGTTACTCTAAAGGAAGTGGGACACTATACTCACTTTGGTGGTGGATTTATGGTAGATCCTCTTCAGCATGACACTTGACATTTGTGTGTGACACTTACGGTATATGGACTTTTATATTTGAGGACTCATTTATATATTGATTTTTGTTTTACATTTATTTGCTGAATAGTTTGTTTGCGCTACTGTGGATAATTATTAGTGTGAACCTGATGATCTTTTCACCTTTTTGATCTTAACTGGCAATCGCTCGGTCATGCAACACAGGACGTACGCACATTCTTACAGATACCCATGAATGAACCAGGGGTGTGATATGCACTGTGCATGTGCCACAGGCAGTGTATACAACATAAAACTGTTAAAATTAACCATAGGATTTTATTATTTATTTTTTTTGTAGAAGAGAGTTTGCATGTCTCTTCTGCCAAAAATCTACATTCTTACAAATTTATTTTCATTTAGACTTTAGTTCAGCTTTAACCTCTGCAGAAAGACTTTACTTTACCTGAATTTTTTTTTTTTTTTTTGCAAAAGATGCCATTTAGCGCGAAATAAAAAAAATGGGCTCCAAGCAGCCAGCATTTTGGTTGGTTTAAGTACCAGAGTTAAGTTAGGCAGACCATGGCAAAATCTTAGTTTACGTTAAAAAAAGGTAAAGCATTAATATTTCTGGTTTAATAAGTGTCTTATGCTCATTACAATATTGTTGTTTTAAAAAGAGCAGTTACTCTCTAAATCTCAGTCATGAATGATCCAGGAGGTGCAATGATCTGATCAAAAAAATGTCATGTCTCAATGCCTTCTGTTTGTGATGGAATATTTTTTGCTAATATTATTCATATATTATTCATCACACACCATACAATTCCAGAAAGGAACACTTAAGCCATACAAAGGGTATGTATATATAATTTTTGGAAGTGGAATATGTTTTAAAAATCTGAAATATATATGGGAACCCTTTCGTCACCATTTCCTAAATAACCAAAGGCTTTTCACTTCATCAAATGTTTACTTTGAAAAGTTTATGTTCAGTTTGAAAAGTGAATGTTTGTAAGTAAGGAGAAACCAATATTCATTTTGAAAACCGAAACGTGTAAGAGAAAAAAAACAATAATTATTCCCACTACATGATTGGTGGATTGAAGTGAACACAACTTCAGCTAATTTACTAACCTCAGTAAACAATTACTTTAACAGGGAACAATCTTTATTGCCTTAGTAAATCAACCCCAATGCTGTTGATTTAAAATGTAACTAAAGGGGTTTATACTAGTGATTGACCGATATCGTTTTTTTAATGCCGATACCAATATTTTGAAGAGAGAGACAGGCGCCACTGTAGTTAGCCATCTTTGACAGATGCTAAACTGACATTTACACCATACTTTAACGGTTATTTTATATTATTTTATATATATTTTTAATATCCACATACTGTTCCACCCCTTTACATATTTCTACCTGTGATAACCCTATCTCCTCATGGAACTTCTCAACAGTGTGGAGTCCCATAAGTACTGTGTCCTAGACCAATTATACTCTGTCTTTCCAGGTTCACTATTTGTCCCTATAGACAAATTTATACATGAACACTACCACAAATTATGTGCATCCTTCAGGAGATTGGAGAAAGCCATCGATGCTGCCAATAACCATTGGTGGGATCGGTTCTTTCTGGACCAATACCTAGCAGCGAACATTACCCCTAGGGGACTTAGGATTATGAAGGAGTGTTCCTTCTTAGATACCCCACATAATAAGGAATGGCATGCCATCTCCGAGTTCTGTACGAACAAATGGATAAAAATAATTATGGAACAGAGAACCGCCAAATATGACCAAATGGTCCACAAAATACAGATCCTAAGTAACGAGATTATGGATCTTACCACAAAATTACCAAGTAGATGGCTCCGCACCTTAAAACAAAATACAAAAAGGAATGAAGACAATCTAGCCTGTACAAAATTAGGAAAATTTCGGCGTGATTTGGACGATTACAATAGTAATATTGTTTTCTCCTGGAATAACAAACACAAAAACAAGAAAAAACGTACTGACTATCCTGTAGAATCGACTGATTCCACTCCCTCCTCCCCTTTCTCGTCCCTTTCTGCCCTTCCTTCCCTCTTAACTATGTATTGCCCACCTCCTCCACGCCATGTACCTCATACGTTTACTAAGAGGGCAGATATAGGTCATTCTCCCCATCTTAAGCACATAAAACCTAAGTTCTGCCCGCAACTCAAAAATAAGAGAACTGATGCTGTACCTACCAATAGCGTGACCAATAACAACAATACCACCAATAGTAAAAAAAGTTACCCCCCCCATAAAATCTAGCAACACCAAACATATACAGAAAACTGATAAAAATACACCAGTATCCTCTAGAGGGTTCCCTCCCTCTTCTAATAAAACATGCCCTGCACCCAGTGTAACGCAGCCCAAACCCCTAGGTAACTGTCTTAGTGTCCCGGCAGGTACCGGTACACGAGACAATGCCCCCACCCCAGCTGTTTCAGTTGACCAAGGTACCCCTATACTGATACCATCATCCATGCCTCAGGTCCCTTCTTCCGGTCACTCATCTGTGGAGTGTTCCTCTGCCATACCAACAGATGGCATACTAACAACTAATACTGCGGTCCCTTTTTTAGTGTCAGGACCTCTTCCCAAACGTCTAAAGAAAAGAAAACTCGGCGCAGAGGACATAGGGGAAGAGGAAACAGATCAAAATGCCCGAGTCAGGAAAATAAGATGCCAACAGTGAAGATTTTTAATCTATCTACATGTGAACTTACCACTAATGATCAGGCTATACTTAGTCGTGGCCTTACCTTTGCCCCTACCATTAAACCCAATCCGTTCCAAATATTTAAGGATCTGAATACGTTTATTCGCAACCTTACGTTAAAGAGACATTTTTCTTTAAAATCATCTAAGGTGTCTAATAACAACGATACTGAGTGCGCCTCGAGCGCTCAGTTACCAGGCCAGCCATCCAGTGTAGATACTGAAGTGGCTTTGGCCATGTTAGAAGAGTTGTATATGGAGGGGAATGCATCCTGGGAGGGACAGAATGAGATTGATGTGGAGGAAGTCTTACTCTCTCAGCATCTTCTCAGCTCTCCCCCCATGAGGCATACGCATTTAAAACCTAAGTCCAACTTCTATCCGACACATTCCAAAGGCCCCTGTATAGAAACTTTTTATCGCATTGTATATTCTGACCTGTTGGATATGTGCAAAAAAGCCAAGAAAAGTAATAATGGTAAATATGGTTGCAATTTAAGTAAGGTGGAAAATATGGCCCTGTCCAACACCAATATTGTCATTAAACCTGCTGACAAAGGCGGGAGTATCGTCGTTCAGAATAAAAATGATTATGTGAATGAGGCCAATCGGCTACTATCCGATAGTAATACATACATGAAACTCCAAAAAGATCCATTACCCGAATACATGGTTGAGGCGAACCTTTTAGCTTGTAAGGCCTTGAGGAGTGGAATCATCTCCAAGACCGAGATGTCTTTTCTTTTCAGGGACTATTTTCATACTCCAAATTTCTATCACCTACCAAAAGTGCACAAGTGCACAACTAATCCTCCTGGTAGGCCTATTGTTGCTGCGATGGATAGCATTACAAGTGGCTTCTCGCAGTACATAGATATATTCCTACAACCTATAGTCCAAGAGCTTCCCTCTTACATCAGGGACAGTATACATTTATTAGAGCTCCTTACTCCGTACACTTGGGAACCAACATATCTGTGGGTTTCGTTAGAAGTACAATCCCTGTACACATCTATCCCACATGCAGTTGGCATGAGGGCTCTAGAGTTCTATCTCAGTCAGGACGATACTATCCATCCTAAACAGGCTGACTTCATAATGCAAGCCACTTTATTTTGTCTTTCACATAATTATTTTTTGTTCAATGACGATTACTACCTACAGACTACGGGCACGGCGATGGGGGCCAATTTCGCTCCATCGTATGCTAATCTTACCATGGGACACTGGGAAACTCGATATGTGCTGAATAACAATCCTTACACTCCCCATATAGTGTTCTTTGGACGATATATTGATGATATCGTCATCATTTGGGATGGAGAGGCTGCAGAAGTTTCGAACTTTGTTTCCCACTGTAACAACAATGATATGGGATTAAGGTTCACTTCTGTGGTTGATCCTGACCATTTGGCTTTTCTTGATTTGGATCTTCACCATGACAACCAGCACATATTGGCCAAGAATTACATAAAACCAACTGCAGGTAATTCCTTGTTGCATTATCAGAGTTGTCACCACCCTCGTTGGTTAGACAATATCCCGAAAAGTCAATTTTGTAGACTTAGACACAATTGCACTAAGACTTCGGATTACAAAGTACAAGGCACAGCCCTCAAACAAAAATTCCTGGAAAAAGGGTACCCAGATACCATCGTAGAGCAGGCGTTCTCTCAATACATAGCGCCACAGACTGCTAAGCGTACTAAGACTGGAGCTAAAGGCTCACAGATGAGATTTACTACCCAATTCCACAATCACCACCGACAAATGGAGCGAGTGGTCAAAAAACATTGGCCACTCTTGCTCCAAGATCCTCATCTAAAAGCAGTACTTCCGGACAAACCCCGCTTCTCATATAGAAAGGCCCCTAACATAAAAACAAAAATTGCACCCAGTAAGCTTAAATCCAAAAAATATGCTTCCCCTTCCCTAACCTTCTTTAACGTCACTGGTATGTACCAGTGTCGTAAAATACAATGCTTGACATGCCAATATGTGAAGCATGGACAGAAGGATTTTGTGATTGGAGGCAACAGGTATGGAATTAATGAATTCCATACCTGTTCGTCGGAATTTGTGGTATACTGCTTGGTATGTCCATGTGGCCTGCACTATGTTGGCAGGACCATACGGACCCTCAGAGCACGTTTCGGTCAGCATCGACGCTATATTCAGGAGGGCAAAGACCACCATAGCGTCCCCAGACATTTCCTCCATCACCATGATAAGTCCACCGAGGGACTATATGTCTGGGTGATTGAGGCAATTCCAAAAGGTCCCTCTGAGGCCGAGAGGTTCAGGCGTCTGTGCAGTAGGGAAACCTACTGGATATACGCCCTGAATGTTCTGGCGCCCGGGGGACTGAATGAGGAGCTAGATATTAATACTATCTTGTGAGTTAGTGTATTTTTAATTATCCCCATCTCTGTCCCCCCCCCCTCCCCTCTTCTTTCCCCAGTTACCCTTTCTGCACGTACCGTATGGGTACACATATATATGTATGTATACATATATACATATAATTTTTTAATTTTTTAAAAGTTTTTAAATTTTTAAGAATTTTGTCTACTTTTAAGTAAATCAAGCGTAGGTGCTTTTTCATAGTCACCCTGCACATTCTTATGCTTACATTTAAGGTGTTTTTAATAATTTTTTAATTCCTTATGGATCACAGAAAAATGAATTTTCTTTGTGAGCACATGGCATGGATCGTACAAATCTGCGAATCTATTCATGAGCCCATGGTATTTCTTATTGTTATGAGGTAGTTTTCTTTCCCTTCTTTATATATATGTGTGTATTTCCTTTATTCATATACAGATATATATATATAATTTTCTTTACTCTTTCCTTTTTCCCCCTTCTTAGTTCTGTTGTATAGATAACAGGGCCCCGATAAAGTCATGTCAAAATGCATCTGTCGTGGATGACGTATATATGTTTGAAGTGTATTATTGTCTGTTAATTGTTGTTTGTACACAAATAAGCCCCAGTTCCAAAAATCTATTGTATTATTTAAAGTATTGTGCGTACTCTCCGGAATGCTGGCCTTGTAGCTGGTCCTGCAGAGTATTGCGTCGCCCCTTGTCTTGATTCCCATGACAATTGATTGTAGACTGCTGTACTTAAACCTGACTTCAGGTGGCGGTCTCTTACGCTTGAGGAAGGAGCCGAGTGCGCATGCTCCGAAACGCGTTGCGTCATTTCCGGGAGCCTGCGTTCCACTGCGGCTTCCGGTGTTACCAGTTCCTTTGACCAGCTTCCTGTGACGTCACCTCCGGGCCGGTGGACGGCCGGATCGTGCGGCTGGAGACGCTGCTATACGGACTGGAGCTTACTAATGTGTAAGTTAACATTTTTGGCTAACTACAGTGGTGCCTGTCTCTCTCTTCACTTCTGCCAGCGGATTCTTCGGAGTTATTCCTGCCAGCGCTGCCTTGTACCCAGCCATCCGGGACAGTTCATACTAAGAATTTGGAGACATCCCCTGCGCCCCTCTTACAGCGGTGGACTCCGTCCCTTCTTACTTGGTCAGAAGCGCCCAACAACTACTTTCTTTGGACGATACCTATATCGGCCAATATTTTCGGACATGTAAATTTTTTTTTTCACAGGTACTCCTTTTGGAGGGATCTGGGGGTTTAAAAGACCCTAAACCCCTCCTTGGCACTGAAAAGCATTGAAAACGCCAAGTTTGGCTGTTTTGAATGTGGGATGCCCGGTGGGACGGGAGACCTGGATGTCCCCTCCCGCTCCTTGTAATGACAGCCGAGCGGCTTCTAAGCTGCATCGGTTGTCATTACAAGACAGCTGACCGTCGGCTATGGATGCCGGTATGGGGGTGATGCCTCTAGCTGCAGGCATCACTCCAGTACAGCACTTTCCCGAAATATCGGCAATATCGGTAACCTCAGGGGCCGATTCCGATATATCGGGGAAAGTGCATATCTCAGGAATACATGCACATGTGTTACAGAGTAAAGCAGGGGAAACAGGTGGGTATGTATGGCTGATGGCGACATAAAGCCACATCCCCAGATAATAGGCAGAAAAAACAAAAGAAAAGAAGTCCCACAGGGATTTTTATGGGCTTAGCCAACCAATTACAAAAAGAGTATTAAAGAGAGTATAGTAGGATAAAAAACAATCATTTATTAACAAATGTAAACATAGATAAAAGTCAATACAGGTGTCACCGAAGAAACACTGCATGGTATCGAAGAAAAATTGTATATATGACACAATACCAAATATAACAGGTTCTGCTCATGGTCTAAGGCGGTGCTTATCAACTCCGGTCCTCAGTGCACACTAACAGACCAGGTTTGCAAGAAAACTGAAATACATCACAGGTGATATCATTTGCTGCTCAGCCTGTTAGTGTGCCCTGAGGACCGGAGTTGAGAAACACTGATCTAAGGCATGTAGTCAGTCTCGCGAAGTAGGAGAACTGGCTAGTCGTGCAGCATGTAGACATCCCAACATGTTTCAAAATAAACAGATTTCTTCCTCAGGGGAAATTCAGAGCATAAACATATTTTATCTATGAGATACAATATAATATAAAAAATATATATAAAAATTAGAATAGCATTCAACAACAAAAAAGGGGGTAAAACCTGAATGATCAAGAGAACATGAGTCTATCAATATGGAACATGGAGGCTGCATGTCATAATTATGGCATGTCTGGCTGTGTCAATATGTAGATGTGAAGAAAAAATTGATCCGGGCAACAACAACTCGCCTCTCAGAGAGAAGAGAGTAGTCTAAAGCACATAGAGAGGGAAGCGATGATGATTCCAAGTAGGAGCTTATGTTGGGGCACCTCTAGCAGGGGAGGGGGGAGCCAAGATTGCAGTGATGTGCAGAGGCAAAGTGCTCACGAGGACCGCTATAGAAAGAGGAGTCAATCTGGATAGAAAAAAAAAAGGGGGGGAGTGATATCTAAGTGTAAAAAATGTGTTACAGAGTAAGACTGGGGCTTCAATGCATAATGGTTGTGAAGCAGTACTTTTCAATGTCGGTGGATGAAAACATACCCAGACATAAGTGTGTCCCTTTATACACACACATACGCACACATATCTACCACCACGTGCAGTTCTGACATTTTAACCCCTTTGACAGACATAAGTGTGTCCCTTTAACCACTTAAGCCCCGGAAGATTTTACCCCCTTCCTGACCAGGGGGTATTTTGCGATTCGGCACTGCGTGACTTTAACGGACAATTGTGCGGTCGTGCGACGCTGTACCTAAACGAATTTGACGTCCTTTTTTTCCCACAAACAGAGCTTTCTTTTGGTGGTATTTGATCACCTGTGTGATTTTTTGATCACGCGCTATAAACAAAAAAAGAGCGTCAATTTTGCAAAAATAACAATATTTTTCACATATTTTTATATGAAATTCCCCCCAAAAAAAAAGTAAAAATCAAAATTTTTTAAAAATTTCAGCCAATTTGTTTTATGCTACATATATTTGGTAAAAAAAATCGCAAAAAGCGTATTTTGATTGGTTTGCGCAAAAGTTATCGCGTTTACTAACAAAGGGAAAGATTTTTGTCATTTTTGTTGTTTTTTTTTTTAACGTGTAATGGCGGCGATCTGCGATTTTTTTTGCGGTACTGTGACATTGGGGCGGACAGATCGGACCCTTGACTGACATTTGTGACACTTTTGGGGTTACCAGTGACATTTCTACAGTAATCAGTGCTATACATATGCACTGTTACTGTAAAAATACACTGGTTGTGAAGGGGTTAACTTTATTTGGGAGGGAGGGGCTGTGTGTATCCCTAGGGGCGTGCTTTCTACTGTGATTGGCTGTGGCTTGAGCTGTAAGGACACTGATCAACGGATCTACATACTAGATCCGTTTGATCAGTGTCTTTACAGCGAGGAGAATGACAGGCAGCTTGTTTACACAAGCTGCCTGACATTCTCCCTCTCCCCCGCCGATCGCCGAGTGACCGGCGGACATCGGGTCCGCTGGTCACACGCGCGGGGGGGTCCGTGACCACGCGGGAGCGGGAGCGCGCCTCCGGGGGCGCGCGCTCGCTCCCTAGACCCTCACAAGCTAGTGACGTAGCCCTGCGTCACTTTGCCTGTGAGGGGCTGACTGCCGACGTAGATCGGCGTTAGGCAGTCGGCAAGTGGTTAAGAAAAACTCACACATACACACACATATCTACCACTACATTCAATTATTAAATTTTTACCCCTTTGCGGCGGCGCCTCCTGGCTCTTTTAGAGGTTTCAAATGCCTGCAGACAGGACGGGGTTTATAATCATGTGACTGCCGCATCGGGAGCTTTTATATGACAAAAATTGAATATATTGGATATTTTTTAGCTTTCAAAGTAGAAAAATATTGTTATTTTTTCAAAATTGTCGCATTTTTTTATTAATATTGCAAAAAATGAAAAGCGCAGAGGTGATCAAGTACCTCCAAAAGAAAGCTCTGTTTGTGGGGAAAAAAGGACGAAAATTTCGTTTATGTACGGTGTTGCATGACCGCGCAATTGTCAGGTAAATTCGCACAGTGCTGAATCGCAAAAAGTGGCCTGGACGTAAAGCAGGAAAATCCTCCGGTGGTAAAGTGGTGGTTAAGGCCCTGTTCAGAGTATGTGATTTGAAATTGCAGACAAAATCACAGTGACTCTGCTTGTAATTCCATATCATGGCAAAACATGTGACACACGTTTGGCTGCCATTTATACCTAATGACATCCCAACCGTGGCGTGATTCTGCTGTGTGCAGCAATTGCAGCAAAATGCGCGTTTAATATTTGCACTTAGCCTGTCACCCAAAAAGGAGCATGAGCTTCTTTTGGATGAAAAATGCACTGAAGTGAATGCGTGACATTATCAAAGATAATAAAGATTATCATTAGATATTAGATATAGATTATCATTATATATTAGGAAGTATACATCTCTATCTGGAGGGGGATATATAGGGGGTGATTTACTAAAACTGGAGAGTACAAAACCTGGTTTGACTCTGTAAAGAAACCAATCAGCTTCCAGGTTTTATTGGCAAAGCCTAATTGAACACGCTGAACTTAAAAGCTGATTGGTTACTATGCACAGTTGTACCAGATTCTAAATGCACCAGTTTTTGTAAATCTCCCCCATAGTGTTTGAGACATATCCAATGATAATCTTTATTATCTTTGAATATAAGGGCTGTATCATTGTAAATTCCTGAGGCAATTTTTTGCTCTTATTAAAATATCAAAACCATAATACTGCTACATCTAGTAATTTGCTTTAGAGTTCAACCCCAGTTTTGAGGTCATCTTCTGACATTAATATTACAGGTTAGGGTATCTTTTATGTCTCTTTACTACTGACTTATTTCAGACAATCCTCTCTTTACTCATTTGATCCGTGGGTTTGGCGTTTTTCTTCTTAGGCGCCACCACATCCGCCTGGGGGGATTTGGTGCGGTCTGGGTTGTCCCTTCTTCATTTTCCATCTGGTGGTGGTAGCACTGCATGGGGAGACCCCCAACTGGGAATTTTTGTAATTATTGGCGCAATGTTGTTAAATGTGTATATTTTGATATTTGACATTTCATATTTTATCCACCACAGTGTAAATACTAAAACTTCTGAAGAAGCGGAATAAGTCCGCGAAACATGTCAAGTAAAGTATGGATAGGCACAGACTATGTCTTTACATAGCTGCAAATGAGCCTGGATTGGCACTTCTTCTGATTACCATGTTTATCAGTCCATAGCCCATATGGTATAACTCAAGCTGTACTTGGGGGATGATGCATGTATTCATGTTGTGGAAATACAATGTATAAAGATATGCTGATTTTTTAACCACTTAAGCCCCGGAAGATTTTACCCCCTTCCTGACCAGGGCCTATTTTGCGATTCGGCACTGCGTGACTTTAACGGACAATTGCACGGTCGTGCGACACTGTACCTGAACGAATTTGATGTCCTTTTTTTTCCCACAAACAGAGCTTTTTTTTGGTGGTATTTAATCACCTGTGCGATTTTTTGATCATGCACTATAAACAAAAAAAGAGCGACAATTTTGCAAAAATAACAATATTTTTCAAATTTTTTTATATAAAGATTCCCCCCCCCCCCCCCAAAGAATGTAAAAATCTAAATTTTTTAACATTTTAGGCCAATTTGTTTTCTGCTACATATATTTGGTAAAAAAAATGCAAAAAGCGTATTTTGATTGGTTTGCGCAAAAGTTATTGCGTTTACTAACTAAGTAAAAGATTTTTGTTATTTTTATTGTTTTTTTTAACGCGTAATGGCGCCGATCTGCGATTTTTTTTGCGAAACTGAGACATTGCGGCGGACAGATCGGACCCCTGACTAACATTTTTGACACTTTTGGGGTTACCAGTGACATTACTACAGTAATCAGTGCTATACATATGCACTGTTACTGTAAAAATGACACTGGGAGGGAAGGGGTTAACTTTATTGGAGAGGGAGGGGTTAAGTGTGTCCCTAGGGGCGTGCTTCTAACTGTGATTGGATGTGGCTGTGTGTGTAACAGCAGAGATCAACGAACGGTCCTACATAGCAGGACCGTATGATCTGTGCTTTTACACAGGGGAGAATGACAGGTGGCTTTGTTTACATTAGCCGCCTGCCTTTCTCCCTCTCCACCCGACGATCGCGAGTGACCGGCGGACGTCGGGTCCGCCGGTCACACGCGCGGGCTGCTTAGGGAACGAGCGGGGGCGGGAGCGCGCCTCCGGCGGCGCGTGCTCGCCCCCTATTGGCTCCCAAGGTTAGTGACGTACCGGTACGTCACTTTGCCTGGGAGGGGCTGACCGCCGCCGTATATAGTCGGGCGGCGGTCGGCAAGTGGTTAAATTTTATGTCTTTTTGTAATAAAATTATGTTATAAATATTATTATATCTATAGTCTCCTTTTTGATTTATTTAATTTTATGGCACCATTAAAGTCCTATTTGCCCCTTGTTCTGAGTCTCAGCAATGCACTTGTGTGAACCCAATCTGTCATGGAGATTCCATTGCGCCCTTCACTATTACAGTATATTTTGGTTGTTCCTCAGAGTTGCCTTGTAGAGTACTCCCTTCTTCTTTCTAAATATATATATATATATATATATATATATATATAAACTGTACTAAGTTTCCAGCCTGTGTGTGTGATTGGGAGGGGGGACGGGGCTGACGTGATTTTTTGTGATGTGGAGAAGCTGGAAGGAGGAATTTTCACAGATATTGCCAGTAAGGTGCTGGGATCGCACATTCATAAAGTGTCCATTTCTGTTATGGTGAATGACAGCTTCTCTGTGTGCGTGTGCATAAAGATTTCAGTGGAGAACATGTTCTCCACTGATCATCTCAGTTACATAAACTGCTAATGATTTCAGATGAGCTATGATCATCAGGATCACAGTTCATGTCAGTTTCAAAAAACAGGCACGCAAGGTCAGTCTTATGTGTCACTGGCCCTCAGTAATTCTCAAAAATCTGTAGTAGCTCTGATAGTAAAACGCTAAATCCCACCCGCATGTGCAGCTATTTTTTCTTGTCTCTGGACAGGGAATTGCAGACGTAACCCCCACCCTATCAAGGTCTAAAGGGTATACTGGAAGTATGCTGACATGTTTTATAATGTCCAGTAGACACACCCTGAATTCCAACTGTCCCTGGTAAGTCTATATTACTATAGGACAATGTTCTACAATCCAAAAATCAGCATATCATTTACTAAAATTTAATTATGAGTTGTTAGGACTCATGTACCCTGCTGCTGATAAACGGACGTTTAGGAGCAGTTGGGCATTTTTTCAGCAGCCCTTGAACTTTCTTCTATGTTATCTTATCTGTCCGTGTATACTTAGATGTTTGTAGTCGTTTAGAGGCAGTTGAGTTTAGAGGCATTTTTTTTAAAGCACAAAAAAATGCATTCAGACTAAAGTTTATTGGCATTTAAAACGCCAAATGCCTGTAACAGCGTGCAAACGCATCTAAACGCGGTAACTCACGTTTATAAGCGTTTTGTTCGTAGGTGTTCTCAATGGGGACACATTTCTGACCATTTTACAACGTAAAAAGCCTTCTAAATGCAAACGCCGCCAAATGTGCATAAACGCGGCATGCAAACACGGCAAAAGTACCAGCCTTCAGGAGAGGTTTTCACATGTCCTGTGTATTGGAAGCCTTAGAGGCCAAACCTGATGTACATTTCTCCTAGAAGATCTAATGTGTTTTACTAACCTTCCCAAATGTATAATATAGCCCTGATCTTATAATATAGTGTCTGACTTAGTTGTATCTTCCTCTACATGAATGGGACCACCTTTTAAGATCGTAACTTCAATACTGTAGGAGTTATGGAAAATGAATGAAACAAACATTTGTGGAGTTCAGCTTTAGGTTAGTATAAGTCAATGCCCCAGTTTTTCCATACCAGACTATTTACATAGTGACCATTTGTGGCAGGGCCCCATCCAAGGTCCTTTGAAGATCCTGGGCTATTTATAGAAGAGCTCCAGTCTCCCCAAAACAAATAAAAAACCAGCAGCCACAAATACTGTAGCTGCTGACTTTTAATATAAGGAGACTTACCTGTCCAGGGGTCCAGTGCTGTCCTCACGCAAGCCGACTCTTCAATCAGTTTTGGGTCCAGGCCCCGGCATCTTGACTAAGGGAAACCAGCAGTAATGCCTTGCGGCTTCTCAGCTGGTTTCCCACTGGGCATGCACAAGCCGCACTGCTGTTTGTAAATGGTCTTGCAGTCTTTTGGGACCTGTGATATGTCTCAGAAGGATGCGGGGGAGGCTAAACTTGCCAAACTAGTGCTGATTATTTATTACTTCAATACAAGGCATTTCCACCCCTTTCCTGTCCAGGCCAATTCTCAGCTTTTAGCGCTGTCGCATTTTGAATGTCAATTGCACGGTCATGCAACACTGTACCCATATGAAATTTTTATCATTTTTTTTACACAAATAGAGCTTTCTTATGGTGGTATTTAATCACCACTGGGTTTTTTTATTTTTTGCTATATAAATAAAAAAAGAACAATTTTTTTTTAATGCGTAATGCGTTTTTCCTCATTTCTGTTATAAAATTTTGCAAAAAAAAATCTTCCTTCATAAATTTAGTCCAAAATGTATTTTCTTTGGTGAAAATAACCCAAGTCAGTGTTTATTATCCAAGGTATACAGTATATAATCCAAGGTATTTTTTTTTTGAAGTTCTAATTTTTGGGAAATAAAGAAATTATAAAAAAAAATGTACTGCTCAATTTTTTTTTACATACTGTCACCAGTGCAGTACAGCATTATCATATAACGGATGTGGCAGTGATTGAGGACACTGACTGGTAACAGTGTGTATTTTTTAAAACTTTTTTTATTTTTTTACAATTTTTTACAATTTTTACTTAACATACTGTGACTAGAGCAATACAGTGTTATCATAGTAACACTGTTCTACTCTGGGAAAGTGATCAGGATTTTTTTTTTTTTAATATGATTACTTATTCTAGTGCATTTCATTGGTATAAGCAACAATTTTTACTGAATGAAACTGATTAATTCAGTGTATTTTGTTGTGATTAGCTGTGATAGGCCACAGCTAATCACATGGTACATTTGGGCTGTGATTGGCCCTGTCTGGATCATGTGATCACTGTGACCAATCACAGCTAGCAAAACAATTGTACACAATGGATGGCATGAAGAGAAGCCATCCATTGTTTAGAATTGTCATGTGATTTGCTGTCATTGGTCACAGCGATCACATGGTACTGGCAGGGTCAACGTGCGTGTAGGCAAGGTCGGGATGGACCTCCCTTCTAAATTCTTGCGTGTAAAATTCTCTAGAGTGGGAAGAGGTCCAAGTGATCGTCCAAGTCATGAGAGAGATAGAGAATGGTCTCCTGGCCAGCCCCGGCCATTTGTAGCAAAGACCTAGGGCTGGTCTCCACTATTGTCATGCAGACCGCTGAGTAATAGGAGGGGAGGTGGAAAGGGCAAATCCCACAGCTGGCGCGATCCCCACCCACCCACATAGATCACCCTCGCGTCACGGTGCCAGATGACACCACGAGCTGGGCATGTAGGCATGGCACATATGCATGGCGGGGCACTCTCTGCCCACACTCGGGATTGCCAGAGACAGAAATGAGAAGGGGAGGGCACGAGGTGCATCTTAACCCTGGGAACAGGCACCAGTACAGCCAACCCCACCCACTGTCTGGGTATACTCATGAATGGCAAAAAAAATAGAACAAAGAAATGTATAGGATGAGAACGTGTAAAGATAAGTCTAACTGATGTGCATGGAAAATGTTATAATACGATCTAACAATAACATAGAAACAATATAATAATAATATTTGGTATATAATAATGGTGTGACAGGTCACTGTGGACATGGGTGTCTTCCACTCAAATTATTTAGAGTACCACAAAGGAAAACAATTATTTTTGTTTACTAATATGCACATTTATTTGTTAAGTAGAATGATAAAATATGTTATTTTCAATTACAATATTTAATTTTTTTAACATAATTGTAATGACATGTTTTTATTTTCATAGTAAATATTACATTTTAATTACGATAAACATCATGTAATAAAATTGTATCAGACCATTGTTAAAGTTATTCTGTTAAATTAAAAAATTCTACAAACATACTATAGCTGTTGCTGCTGTTACATCAGAGTAAAGTGTCCCTGCCCTATTGTCTGAGATTAAGTTTATAAAAGACAATATTAAAACATGCTGTAAATGTTTATTTCAAGCAATGCCTAAATAAATTGCGTCATTGTATACGTGCTACTGTTATCCATATAAAATGATGTGTTTTGTTGTCCTTTTATATTGGCTAACTGAACAACATTTACTCTGATCTCCTTTGCTACATATTTAGGTCCATACTAAATTGCTAGATCATGCCAGCCCATATGTTCTGTGGTAAAAGTTTTTTATGCATTCTAATCAATGAAGTACAAATATTGATCATTTACATGGCATTCCTGTCGTCAATGTCATGCAATTTCAAGATCATTATTTAAATCCATACTGTTTACCAATACATGTATTCAGAGTTCTGCCGGAAAAAAAAAAAGTAATTTTCTTTATTTAGGGGAGAAAAAAATGTAATACTTTTTACTTTTGATATCAGAAAAAGTATTTTATATTTGTTGTTATTTCTGTCTTATGTTTAATGTATGCGCTCCTTAAGTTTCTTATCCCTAAGAAAAAGAGAATTCTTAAAACAAAAATAAAAAATACCCAGTTTAAAATGATGTTCTTAGAGAAGCTTGTTCAGCTTAATCTGTTTCCTAGGAAGATCTGATTAATTTTAAAATATTCATGCTGGTCTAAAACCTTACTTGTTCCACAGGGCAGCTAACCCACCCACGTTTTCCTATCTGCTATTACAGCTGAACTGGATATCAAAATAGTTTCTTAATCTATGACCTTATTTTTTTCTCTGTGCAAAATAGGGGGATGCTCCAGTGATTGCCATTTCAGGAAATCGAAAAAGGCCAAGGTGGTAAAATTAGCAATAGGGGACCCTACAAGAAATCGGTTATTTGGTACACTCATGCAAAATATTCTCTTTTCATGCAGAAATAGGTATGAGCTATTGTGTGACCAGTGAAGTGAAAAGCACAAATAAAAACAAAGTGTCATTACAGTCAGGAGATTCAAACAGGGTTACGGACCACAAACTTTGTTAATATTATATTCATTTATGTATTTCGTGGAATCTGTATATATATATATATATATATATATATATATATATATATATATATATATATATATCCATATAGATATCTATATATGTCTATATATATATATAGATAGATAGATAGATAGATAGATAGATAGATAGATAGATAGATAGATAGATAGATAGATAGATAGATAGATAGATAGATAGATAGATAGATAGATAGATAGATAGATAGATAGATAGACAGATAGACAGATAGACAGATAGACAGATAGACAGATAGACAGATAGATAGATAGATAGATAGATAGATAGATAGATAGATAGATAGATAGATAGATAGATAGATAGATAGATAGATAGATAGATAGATAGATAGATAGATAGATAGATAGATAGATAGATAGATAGATAGCTATATATATATATAATACATAAATTAATATATTTATATATGAATATGAATATATATATATATATATATATATATATATATATATACAAACACACACACACATATATATATATATATATATATATATATATATATATATATTTATTATTATTTTTTTTAAACTTGATGTAAGCTTTGTTTTCCAAGTGAAAAGAGCCAGAAGACATCTTTATTACCTCTAAGGAGCCTTTTTTGTGCCAGCTTTCTGCTGTTCAAGCCCTGTGATTTTAGTGATGCAACAAATTTGAAGAAGCAATGATTGTGTAGTATTTGTGTACAAGAATATTGATAGCAACTAGATGTTGCAAAAAAAAAAAAAATGACACTTGGAGACAAAAATACTTTTCAGCAGGCTGGAAAATAATTTGTATCATCCATTTTACAATATAAGATTTGAGAAGAGAACAAAATGTAAAAATTAATTTGCAGCTGCACAGTGAGAACGGCTATTTCCTGGGTCTGTGCAGGGACTAAAAAAAATATCTACCCTTGTATGTGCACTTTTATTTCAATTAACTACCCCCATTGCGAGAACCATGGCATGTGTGGGCTACAATGCATACTTTTTGGGGGAACTGACACTCTTTGAAGATAGTGGCTGGTATCCCACCTGTAAACATCATCTCTAAAAGCTTTGGATGAAAAATTTAAATTTAACAGATCATCCACAAACATCACTGAGTAAGGTGAATTAAAAGCATTCTTCAAACCTACCAATTCCAACCCTCCTTGCCGGTCCCTTTTGGGGAATACCCATTGAAAAGCTGCCCACTGCTTGGAGAATTACGGAACAGAGGTCAGTTTGTGCCATCATAGCGTATCATAGTAAATTCCCAGCGTTGTTGACCCTTGTGGTCCCTTCTTTCTGGTAAGCAGGTCATCTGAGTGGTGGTGGATATGATTTGTTGGTGGTGGTATTTACCTCTGTTTCAACTCGAATTTGAATATCCTATGGTTGGACTTATACCAAATCACCTTTTGGACTTTCACTGTTTGATTTTTTTATCACATTTTTGGTGTTTGTTTGCATTACTGTATTTGTTTACTTTTTAGTATAATTTTGTCAATCTTTGGCAAAACAATTTTTCCCAAAATAACTATTTTTGATTTCATGTTCAGCGCAACCTTTTTTTTTTGTATACTGTTTTATATGTATTTGTATGTGTATAAAAAAAAACGATTTTAAAGCCATATACAGAACAAATACAATCTTATAAAAACAATAATGCGATCACATTCCTTACAATGGGAATGTTCATATTAGATTTTGGAAATATATATTTTCTCTTTCCTCAAAATGAGCCCATTAACACCATTTTCTTTAAAATCCACCACAACTCCCTGAGGCATAAAATGCAATTATTCTAATCCTCTTTGTTCCTTTATATTTTACACTTTTCCATCCACCTGTGGCATGTCCAGATCAAATGTGTGTATTTTTGTGACTTTTTCTTTGTCGGCAGAACCTTCATGTAAACAAAACTGTTCTCTTCAAATAAATGTAAATGTAGTGTGTACCATTGTCTCCCCTGGTCTCTACACTTCACTTAGATATTTGAGCACATGCCTGAGTAAGTTTAGTTAATGCATAGAAATTCTCGCACTATAACAAATTTGTTTTTTTCTTTTTTTTTGGCAATTTCCTCTGTATTGTGACTCCGTGTCAGCGTTCAACCATTTGTTCTCTGATCTAACTCCCTCCTCTCTTACCCTTGAAGTCAAGCCCTGTCTCTGAATAGAAGAATAGGTCTGAAAACTACAAAGATCAAATGACTTACTGAGCATTTCTTTTTGCTTTCAGAGGACAAAAAAACAGCTTTATTAAATTGCTTATTATTCATTTCACAGTTTTCCCTAAAAAGAATACAATGTTTTCTTGTTAACAGATTGGTGTATTTTAAAAGAAAAAAAAACATGGTAAAAAAAAGAAACTATTACATTCAGATATGTGTGTAAGTTATTTAGTGGGTAAAACTAAGTCTTCACTCACATGATAAACTTCCTTTCAGTTTGAAAACACCAACAGATCCCGTGACATTCTACTCTAGAATTTTCTAATACATCGTAAAATTCAGTGACTCCTCAGACATTGCAAGGCACCTAGGCTCCGAGGCAGTAAAGCAGCAACACATAATTATACTCCATCCACCATGCTTCACAGTTAGGATAATGGTTTAATGCTGGTATGCAATGTTAGGTTTTTATTTAACCACCTATAGACTTAGTTGGCCGATTATTGTTTTGATTAATCAGATAATACCCTTAAAAAAGAGTGGTGTATAATTTAGTTAACCACTTCTGGACCGGAAGGATTTCCCCTCTTAATGACCAGGCCATTTTTTTGCAATACAGGACTGCGTTATTTAACTGACAAATGCGTGGTCGTGCGACGCTGTACCCAAATAAAATGTATGTCCTTTTTTCCCATAAATAGAGCTTTCTTCTGGTGGTATTTGATCACCTCTGTGGTTTTTGTTTTTTTCACTATAAACAAAAAGAAAGCAACAATTTTGAAAAAAAAAAAAAACAATATTTTTTACTTTCTGCTATAAAACACTTCCAATAAGAAAAAAAAAAAAATTCTAATTTTTTTTATCATTTTAGGCCAATTTTTCTTCCGCTACATATTTTTGGTAAAAAAAAATCCCAATAAGTTTATATTGATTGGTTTGCACAAAAGTTATCGCGTCTAAAAACTAGGGGATAGATTTATGGCATTTCTATTTTTTTTTACTAGTACTGGATGGCGATATGCGATTTTTAGCAGGACTGCATCATTGCGGTGGACAGATCAGACACCTAACTGACACTTTTAACCATTTGCCGACAGCCCCTCACAGGCAGAGCGACGTAGGGCTACGTCGCTAGCCTGTAAGGGTTTTGGGAGCGAGCGCACACCGCTCAGTCACAGACCCCCCCACGCGTGTGCCCGGCAGACCCGATGTCTGCTGGGCACTCGTGATCGTCTGTGACAGTGGGAGAAAGGCAGGCGGTAGTGTAAACAAAGCCGCCTGTCAGTTCTCCCTGTGTAAGAATGGTGATCAAACGGTTCTACTATGTAGGACCGTTGATCATTGTTCTTACACACACAGCCACAGCCAATCACAGTTAGAAACACGCCCCTAGGACACACTTAACCCCTCCCTCTCCAATACAGTTAACTCCTTCACTGCCAGTGTAATTTTTACAGTAACAGTGCATATGTATAGCACTGATTACTGTAGTAATGTCACTGGTAACCCCAAAAGTGTCAAAAATGTCAGTCAAGGGTCCGATCTGTCCGCCCCAATGTTGCAGTCCCGCAAAAAAAATCGCAGATCGCCGCCATTACGCGTTATAAAAAAAACAACAAAAATGACAAAAATCTTTCCCTTTGTTAGTAAACGCAATAACTTTTGCGCAAACCAATCAAAATTGGCCTAAAATGTATATAAAAATTTTGATTTTTACATTTTTTGGGGGGAATTTCATATAAAAATATTTGAAAAATATTGTTATTTTTGCAAAATTGACGCTCTTTTTTTGTTTCTAGCGCATGATTAAAAAATCGCACAGGTGATCAAATACCACCAAAAGAAAGCTCTGTTTGTGGGAAAAAAAGGACGCCAAATTCGTTTAGGTACAGCTTCGCACGACCGCGCAATTGTCCGTTAAATTCACGCAGTGCCGAATCGCAAAATAGGCCCTGGTCAGGAAGGGGGTAAAATCTTCCGGGGCTTAAGTGGTTAAGAGGACCAGTGACATTAGTACAGTAATCAGTGCTAAAAATTTGCACTTACTGTAATAATGACACTGGCAGGGAAGGGTTTAACACCAGGGGAGATCAAAGGGTTAAGTGTGTCCCTAGGATATGCATTCTAGCTGTGTGGGGGTGGACTGACTAGATGAACACAGAGATCCATGTTCCTATATATTTGGAACACAGGATCCCAGTGTTCATCTCTGACAGAATGGCGGTCTGCCCTGTTTACATCGGCAGATCACCGTTTTGTCTCTCTGGGAAGCGATCGGGGTGAGCGGCTGATTGGCTCCCCCTCTTACCAATCAGCACGCGTTTCGTGGCTATTGCATGAAACGGCGTACAAGTACGTTGTTTCCTGCAATAGAGCCCACTTGCAGCAGTATATGTACTGCTGGCGGTGGGCAAGTCGTTAAAGTGCAGTGATGTTTATTTGTAATGAACCCCCATGGACACTATTCTTGTTCTATGTTTTTTTTTTTATCTTTTATTGTTGTGTAAAAAAGAATATTCCAATAGATTTTTTTTTTTTTTTTTACATTGTACAGTTTTCCTTTACATGTCAATTTTTCCTTAAAAATATTGATAGATAGAGGAGGCATAAATTAGTAGGGTTGCAGTACCACGTCTATGGAGTGTTTTCCTTGTAGTAGTAGAATGATAACAAAGATGATCATATACGGGTTATATCTCTTTACCTTGTCAACCGAGACTATGTTGAAATCTCTTAAATGATTAAAAGAGAAACTGTTACACTGATATTTATAGGAAGCCCACTTTTAGAGAAAATAGAAATGTTTCCATTTTTAAATTTCTGCCAGGCCCTAAACAGATGAAGGCATGACTCTTGACTGACAATCTTCAAGAGCTCCTCTTCAAAATCCCCTGAGATCTCATTTGCTCAGACCATTTTGTATTTTGGCAAAATTTTTTTGTAAAAGGGAACTAACCAAGACTGGGAGCCCCACATAATTCCTAGGTGCTAACAATTTATTTATTTTTTTACAAATTGTATGCAGATGCTACAAATAAATACATACGTGGTTGACCATTTAAACATTAGGGTTGATTTACTAAAGAAGTTAAGAAGCTTCACCCAATAAATTGAAGCTGTGTTCACTCTGAATGCCCAATATCCAAATAGAATAAGTAAAAAATAATGGCTGTTTACATATTTGGATACTTGAAGTGAATATTCACTCACACAACTTTTTAGTAATTCAACCAATTACACCAACATTGCATTGCTCTTATAGGTAATGAAATAAATTTAATAAAGTAAGGAGACAATTTTTAAAAACGATTTAGTTTGTTTTGTTACTTGCAAACACAATTTCATATGAAAAACTAAATAGCAAGAGATTTAAATTCTTATTTCAGATGATAAATACAATTAAAAAAAAAAAAAGATTTTAGGCAAAGTAGAGCATGACTACTTTTTAAATTAAAGTCATGTAAAATTAAACTATGAATAATACAGGTTTGCAAAGAAATATGAAAATAATGGGGAAAAGCTATTAAGATATTATGCTGGTATAATAATGACATATGCCTTTGAGTATGTATTAATATTTTTAATGATCTCTTTCAGAAAGATTTGTCTGTTTAGAGTTTCCATGACTGCAACTGACCTGTGGTGAATTCTAAAATAAAAGAAATCTGTATACTGGAGTATCTTACGTAATGTTGGTGTTTTAACAGCACCAGGAGGTATGATGTTTAACAAACTAGAACAGTCTTGAGTGGTCTGTACAATAAAATTGTTACATGTTCTTCCTCGTACCCCATCCTAACTAAACATGCACAAAGGTGATGCCAACATTTTGCCAACTGCTGCTAGAAATGTCTGAAAGAAACATTTGCAGCTTCATGCCAATGAAGTCTCAAGTACTTTAGTCTTCTAATTCAATTCTGTTGATGCTCGGAAAAGGCAATGTTTAACTTCAGCTCTGGAAGGTTTTACTCCCTTAATGAGAAGGTCATTTTTTGCGATTCGGCACTGCGTTATTTTAACTAATAATTGCAGGTCATGTGACGCTGTACCCAAATAGAGCTTTCTTTTGGTGGTATTTGGTCACCTCTGCGGTTTTTAGATTTTGCGCTATAAACAAAAAAAGAGCGATACATTTTGAAAAAAGCACAATATTTTTTTACTTTCTGCTATAAAACATTCCTAATAAAAAAATTTAAAAAATCAAATTTTTTTATCAGTTTAGGCCAATTTTTATTCTGCTACATATTTTTGGTAAAAAAAAATCCCAAAAACCGTATTTTAATTGGTTTGCGCAAAAGTTATAGCGTTTACAAACTATGGGATAGATTTTTTGGACTTTTTATTTATTTATTTTTTGTTTTTATTAGTAATGGCAGCGATCAGCGATTTTTAGCGGGTATGCGACATTGCCGGCGGACAAATCTGACACTAAGTGACACTTTTTGGGGACCAGTGACATTAATACAGTAATAAGTGCTAAATAATATGCACTGTTACTGTATAAATGACACTGGCAGGGAAGGGGTTAATACTGGGGGGTGATCAAAGGGTTAAATGTATGTCTAAATATGCTTGCTAACTGTGGGGGGGAGGGCTCTGTGACAGGCACACAGAGATCGGTGTTTCAGCTGAGGTGAGACACACAATCTCATTGTGCCTGTCTGACAGGAGAGCCACCTGCCTTGTTTACATAGGCAGGCGGCTCTTCTGTCAGTTTCCCCGATGATTGCGGGAGGCCGGCGGCGATTGAGCCCGCTTCTCCCGTATTCTCGCTAATTAGACACAACGGGGGCGCAGCTCCGGCAGCACGCGCGCCGCTGAGACCGCGTGCACATAATCACATAGATCTACGTAGGGTAAATATGCGTGGGGTAGTCGGCAAGTGCTTCAAGTATATCTAAAGACAATTTTTTTTTTTTTTTTTTATTAGTTTTGGATACAGTAGGATCATTTTTTTCTGCCCTGTTGGGGAGATTTCTCTTTACTTCCTGTCTGAATATCTCTCTTCAAATTTAAATGGAATTGAAATCCCCTCTTAGAAAGTTACCAGAGAAACAAGTATTCTCATTTGAAGATTTCAACTAATTTCCTCTTCTTGTGACAAGTATAACGTTTTGAATTTCCAATCATTTTCTGTCCTGGTGACAATATTCGTCAATACCAAAGGGGGTACCAATAGCAATAAAAATCCGGC
Organism: Pelophylax lessonae; assembly: GCF_965119305.1. Classification (NCBI taxonomy): domain Eukaryota; kingdom Metazoa; phylum Chordata; class Amphibia; order Anura; family Ranidae; genus Pelophylax; species Pelophylax lessonae. Next base: position 436,709,041 of record NC_138768.1, on the reverse strand, counting down.
ACAGGAGAAAGTCAGCACATCAACTTGAAGTGAAAGGTGACATTTTGCTGAAGTCCCATATCAGTAGAGAAGCCACCAATGTTTTAGGGGTACAAGGATCCTATTTATGAAAGTGACAGGAGAGACCAAGGATCTGTATACCCTTGATAAAGAGAGCCTGCATGTCCTTGAAATGTTGGTGGTTATGGTTATGTACTGATAAAGGACCAGTAAAGTGTTATCTTTCACTTCAGGTTGGTGTGCTGGCTTTTTCCTGCGTTTGGATTTGTACAGTGCCACAATTTAGCACCTATCCCCACAAGCAAGTCTAAATGAATTATGTGCAGTATGGTTTGATGTATTGTGATCAATAAAATTTCACAGGGCTTCCTACACTTTCCAAAAGTAAAAACTAAAACAAATTACTCCTTTAAAGCCTTTGTGAGGTTTTTTTTTCTATTTAAATTACGGTGCTTAAAATGTTAGGAAACCAGGGGCGTAACTACAGGGGTTGCAGGGGTTGCAATCGCTACCGGGCCCCATGCTCCAGGGGGCCCGGTAGCAAACCAGTGGGTGAACTTCCAGGATCGCAAAGGTCACACTTGCGACCGGACCCTGGCATTGCACCACTGTGGGGAGGCCCCAAGATTGCAGGAAGTGGGCCCACAAGATTGCAGGAAGGGGGCCCACTGCAGAACTTGTGAAAGAATCCTGCTGCGGGACCGTAATAAAAGGCCATGCAATGAGTGTAAAGAGCCCCAGGATTAGTGGGAAGAGCCCTGGGCTTGAAGGTAAGGGCCCCGGCCAGGGGTCTGGGGGGCCCTTCATGGTTACTTGCATCAGGGCCCTGAAGGTTCTAGTTACGCCTCTGTACGAAACCCACAACAGTAAAATCAGTCTGTATATGCAGTAAAGCTTGCTTGTTATATGGACCCTACAGGGTTAATCCTCCACATTGTGTAAAAAGGCTGTTTGATTCTGTCTTCTCTGATCCTCCCCTTCTTCCACTGTCCCCAATCCATCTCCTGATAAGACAGATCCTTTGGAGTCACTCTGCACATGCTCAGTTTGGTGTGTATTGCTAGAGAGTTTTTTTATTTTTCTTGGGAGGGTGCATGTGATTGGCACAGGGCCAATCAGACAGAGGGTCAGGGGTCCTTCAGCCTCATAGGACAGTGAGAGTAGAATGAAAACTCCTCCTACAAGCTTTAACCAGACACTGATAGAAATCACAAGACTGCTATATACTGCTGATGAGAAAAGGTATTTAGCAGTTTATATTTACTAAAATAATTGTATTTCCATGTTCTGTGTAGTGTGGGAGACCGGATATAGTGAATGCAGAGTCCTGGGTTTAGTAACACTTTAACCATCACACGCCAGGCAACAGGTCAAATATATTGTGCGTGGGACATGCTTTTGGTTACAGATTTGGGGGCCTTTGTTGTTTTTAACGCGTTAAGAGGACTACAGTCAGCCCTGCTATGTATACCTGACATGCATATCACTTATGGATGTTTGTAAGTGTATCTGCTTTATTTTTAATAAATTTTACCCAGCAGTATTACACTATGTCTGTCCCCCTTTTTTGGTTTTATCTACAACCATGTTGGAGTTGAGCTCTGGAGTGTCCATGTTCGTTGCTGATCCATGTGAATATCTTTGAGGTCGGTGAATCCAGCCGGGACATTCTTCAAACATCACCATTAGCCTGTTTGACTCTTATGCTATATGGTATCTGGGTCCCATCCATCTGGTGAGCGCAATTCACTTTATCTTCACTGGTGTTGGGATTTGCTGCACATTAAGAATACAATATATTTTTCCTTTTATTTATATCATCATAATTTTCCATTCAGGATTTTTATTGATGGACTTTTATGTTTGGACTCTCATGTATGATTTGTTTATACATACTCACTATTAGCGCTGCACATTTCTTCTATTTGATATATAAAATGTAGCCACTGGTAATTGATGGATTGTAAAGGGATACACACATCAGTATTATTAAAGGGATTGTAAAGTCTCCAGGTTTTTCACCTTATTGCATTAAGGTGAAAAACCTTCTGTGCTGCAGCTGCCCCCAGAGCTTCCCTTTTCCTTACCTGAAATTATCCGTTCCAGCAATGTGCACAAGCCCAGCAGCTCCAGCTGCTGTCTCAGTCCTCATTGGATAGATTAATAGCAGCAGGAGCCATTGGATCCCGCTACTGTCACTCAAATCCAGTGACACGGAAATGGGGGGTCGGGCCAAGTCCCTCTGTCTGTGTCAATGGATGCAGCAGGACTCGGCAGTGTGCCTGCATGAGTGCCCCCATGGAAAGCGGCTCTCCATGGGGGCACCCGATGAAGGGAAGGAGCCATGAGTGGCGGCGAGGCAGCCAAGAAGAGGAGGATTGGGGTTGCTCTGTGCAAAATCTTTGCACAGATCAGGTAAATAAAAGATGTTTGTTATTTTTATTAAATAATATTCAAACCTTCACAATCACTTTAATATATCGCAACCACAATTTCAAAAAATTTGTACAAAACACCTCTCCTACTATAATTAATTATCATATCCACCTCTCTGGTAAAAGATCCTCCTAAAATTCCTTTACTGCATTATAGAATATATATGTATCCTTCATCTTTATGATTAAGCCGCACATCATCGGGTAGGAGGAGATCCCAAGCCAGGCGACGCCTTGGTTGCTTGTCCACATAAATAAGCTCTTTTGGCTTCCGGGCCTTAGCCCTTTCCTTGCTTTTGACACCTGCTCTTTCTAGAGGGTGTAAGACAATAACAAGAGAAGGTAAAGCACCAACCTTGTGCATTACCACTAAAAAGTTTATTAAAATCAAAGATGGGTAGCATATAATATACTCACAAACATAGGCTGTGTACAAACAGGTAGGAAATGGGAACCACTCCCCTCCAGAACACTTCTCTACTGCTGGAAAGCATGATGGCATCCACAAAAACCTAGTATGGCTTCCGCGTTTCAAAGGGGGGACCCTCTTCCTCAGAGCCAAAATTGCCACTCAGAGGGTGACCTGGCTTTTATGTTTCTGAGTGGTGAACACAACTTCTTTTATGCTTTGTTCTTTTAGTCATGGAGATTGGCCATTACAAGTGCACTTTGACCTCTGTAAAATATGTGCAATGTTATGACTCTACAATAATCACATGACGATCTAATATTAGCCATAGGAAATACTGTATTGCCAACATAACATTCTCCCTAAAGATGTATTTCCCAGTTCAGAAAACTATAAAGATATCGAGCCTCATTAAGTAAACAATATGTGTGCACACCGTCACATCGATGTGTACAGTGGTTTGAACAATATAAACATATCATTACAGTATTTACTTTATGCCTGTGATAAATGCATGACAATTGTGATATACTGAGGAGAGGGGCACCTGAAAAATAATTAAAAGTTTCAGGGGCAATTTATTTTATTTTATTTATTTTTATTTCAGGTACTTATATAGCGCTGTCAATTTATGCAGTGCTTTACATATACATTGCACATTCACATCAGTCCCTGCCCCCAAGGAGCTTACAATCTAAGGTCCCCAACTCACATTTATACATACACATAATAGAGCCAATTTAGACATCTATTAGCTATTTTGGATGTGCAGAAATTGACTATATGAAGTATGTACTGGTATTACTAATGTTGACTGTGAAAAAACTACTGTCAGTGAAACTGCCATGGTCTATGCTGCACGAAGGGTCCCCCAGTGCACATAACATGTGCAGGAGTTAAAGCTTTGATCATGGCAAGTGAGCGCATACAATTTCATACACTACTGGTTGCAAATGGAGGTTCTAATGATAAACACTTGTACATACTGTACAACCAGAGCTGCCTAATTTGCTCTGATAGCATGGCATGTTGACACTTTAGTATTTTTTTGCTTTGTTTAGCACTTGCACATTTCATATCTTAGTGAGCAGTCATGCTGTTTTGCACATTGTTTGTGTTTATTTTAATATACAGAAGATGTAAACCCTAAATGGATGACATTTAGTTGGCTAAAATGGTGTCTATCCTTAACAATTTAAATGTTCTTTTCTTATGGAAAACGCTGTTTGTTCCCTTTTCATCCTTTGTTGCATCTAAAGCTGGATACACACTATACAACTTTTGTTGTTAGATTTCCTTTAGATTTACCTTAACCACTTAAGCCCCGGAGGATTTGGCTGCTCAAAGACCAGGGCCTATTTTGTGATTCAGCACTGCGTGAGTTTAACGGACAATTGCGCGGTCGTGCGATGATGTACCCAAATGAAATTTATGTCCTTTCTTTCCCAAAAACAGAGCTTTCTTTTGGTGGTATTTGATCACCTGTGCGATTTTTACTTTTGGCGCTATAAACCAAAAAGAGCGACAATTTTGAAAAAATAACAATATTTTTCACATTTTTTTTATATGAAATTCCCCCCCAAAAAAATTTAAAAATCAAAATTTTTTAACATTTTAGGCCAATTTGTTTTCTGCTACATATTTTTGGTGAAAAAAATCACAATAAGCGTATTTTGATTGGTTTGCGCAAAAGTTATTGCGTTTACTAACTACGGGAAAGATTTATGTCATTTTTATTGTTTTTTTTTTTATTAACTAGTAATGGCGGCGATCTGCGATTTTTTTTTTTGCGGGACTGCGACTTTGCGGCGGACAGATCGGACCCTTGACTGACATTTTTGACACTTTTGGGGGTACCAGTGACATTACTACAGTAATCAGTGCTATACATATGCACTGTTACTGTAAAATTACACTGGTAGTGAAGGGGTTAACTTTTTTTGAGAGGGAGGGGCTGTGTGTGTCCCTAGGGGCGTGATTCTAACTGTGATTGGCTGTGGCTTGAGCTGTAGCAACAGTGATCAACGGTCCTACATAGTAGAACCGTGTGATCACAGTTTCTACACAGGGGAGAATGACAGGCGGCTTGTTTACATCAGCCGCCTGACTTTCTCTCTCTGCAGCGACGATCGCCGAGTGACCGGCGGACATCGGGTCCGCCGGTCACACGCGCGGGGGGGGGGTCCGTGACCACGCGGGAGCGCTCCTCCGGGAGCGCGCGCTCGCTCCCTAGACCCTTACAAGCTAGCGACGTATATCTACATCACTTTAGACACTTTTGGGGGTACCAGTGACATTATTACAGTAATCAGTACTATACATATGCACTGTTACTGTAAAAATTACACTGGCAGGGAAGGGGTTAACTTTATTAGAGATCCAGGGGTTAAGTGTGTCCCTAGGGGCGTGCATCTAACTGTCAAGGGGCGTGGCTTTTGATGTAACCACAGAGACATACGATCCTGCTATGCAGTTACACCAGGGAAAATGACAGACGGCTGTGTTTACATTAGCCGCTTGTCTTTCTCCCTCTCCAGCGGGAGATTGCGAGTGGCCGGCGGACATCGGAGCCGCCGGTCACTCGCACGGTGATGGCAGTGAACGAGCGGGGGGCGGGAGCGCGCCTCCGACGGGGCGCGCTCGCCCCCTATTGGCTCGCGGGCGAGTGACGTACCGATACGTCGCTTTGCCCAGGAGGGGCTAACCGCCACAGTATATGTACTTGCGGCGGTCAGCAAGTGGTTAAACTATGTAGTGCAAGGGCCTGCCTGATTGCATACAAATTGAAAGTGTTTAGTTCCCCTTGCAGCTACAGACCTCAAACTTTCACCAGACCTAGAGGGGGTCCTCGACCCCCGTCCCACCGAGTTTCAAGTCCCTGCCACCTACGGCCCCGGAGATATCGACCGGTAAAAGCTGCAAGTTCTTATATTATATGGTTTTGGTAAATCTAAAGGAAAAAATCTAAAGGCAATTGTATAGTGTGTATGGCCCTTTAGTGTTGCTGATTTCCTTCAGTATCCTTGCAGCCACGTTCTGTCCAAATGCATGGTCTCCAGAAGTAGGTGCCTGTCATTGTTCAAGGTGGTCTTCCTGGTGGGGACAATGGTGGAACATGCCCGCACAATGAGCTGCCACAAAGCTGCAAACAGTCTCCACCAGAAGCAAATATGGGAGAGTGATAAGTCAGTGGAGTACCTAAAAGACAGGAAAAGCGTTCTTCCACCCCATAACAGGATTACGTTTGAATATGGATGTTCTTAGCAGGATCACCAGGTATTTTTTTTAAAATAAAGCCATAGGTTTAATAAATATTAAAAATGTCTTTTGAACACACATTTATTAGTGCACCTTCAGAGGAAATAGGCTGAAAAGCAATTCTATGCACACTCACTACAAACAGAGACATACGCATTAAACATGCATGCACATTTCGGCAGATTAGTCAAAGGATTGTGATTGCTGGATGTGTGTATATCTGCATGTTAATGCAAACCTGTACTAATCTTCCTAATTATATTTCCCTGTTCTTGTGCATTTCTTTTAGTAAATCAGGCTCATTGTCAGAACTGGCATTCTCTACACAATGTTCTAACATTAATAGGACCACTTTTGAGAGGCAATGAGACAGTTACAGAAAGGAGGATGTGAAGATTCTGGGATAAATGTTGCCGTGGTTACAAGGGGAAGAAAAAATTAACTTTTTCCAGCTTTGAAAAATGCCTAAGTGCATATTGAAAGGTAATTTATCTTTCCAGTATTTTATTAGTTTTACATTTTATTAATTTGTTTTTTTTTTTCTCATTGTGGTTGGTGGAATATTTTTATACATTTACTACTACGTTTTAATATATTTGTTAATAAAAAAAACATATTTTTTTATGTTTCTAATTTTTAAATGTGCTACTTTGTGCTGAATTTAAGACATCTTCAAGGTTTTGCATAATTTTCTTATTATTTCCTTGTAACATATTGAGCATGAGACTGTTATTTAAAGTTTGCCCATATTCCACTGTGGGTGTTCACAACAAATACATAATGGGTGTTACAAAAAAATCTTTACCTCTAAAGTCATAAAAATATCTTTTGGCCGTTTGTGTTTCTCTTCTGACCCCCAACAGGTGTCTGAACATCACATTCACTTTCACCGCCAAACAGGAAATAGCAGCAGCTGGGCATGCTATAAGAATGAATTAATAGGATGTTATTCAACAGGTTTGTATCGCACAACATAAAGTGTGGAACCCTCTGGGAACATACGGGTTAAAAATAATTACATCTGTGCACACTAAAGAAAAACATCAAAGCTAACTATTTCTGGATACATTTTATGTAAAACGTGAAGGTGTTTACTACATTTGCCACTCTGGCACCAAGTATGGTATAATTATCATTAAGATTATTACTACTATAAACTAAGCTTGCCCTTCTGACAATATAAAATCAACACCTGAGTTCCATCAACTGTTAAAATAGGAAGAATGAAATATTACTAGCCAATGTTGGAGCATAAAATGTGCTGTCATGTGTGCAGGCATATAACCAAGCATAAAGACACAGCATGGCTGGCACAGCAGGAGCAACAGGAAAGTGTTTAAGACAGCACATCATAAAATCTCCAGAGATCATTTTGTTACAGATAAAACGTGGAAAAATAGGACAGGATAATCATCAGTACTTGAGGTCTGATTTAGTGAAGAAGTCGTTTTCAGTCTAACCTTTGCTCACTTTAAATACCCAATCAAGTTAAAAGGAAGGCATTTTTTTTTTATCACCTTGAACTTGATTGGATATTTGAAGTGAAGTGAGGCCAGGATGAGGTTACTATATTAGTAAATCAGCCCGTTTTTGTCCAATAATAATGTACCGGGGAGGAAAATAATTATTTGATCCCCTGCAGATTTTGTAAGTTTGCCCACTTACAAAGAAATGAAGGGTCTATAATTGTTATTGAAAGAGTGTATCAAGGTGCCTTAATGAAATATTAACCACTCTGCAACCGCTCACAGTAATACTACTGCGGCAGAGTGGTTCGTTATCGTCCAGCCACGTAGTATTAACGTGACTGGACTCCTCCCCTTCTGGGCGGCGCTTGCGCGCCGCCGGAGGCTCGCTCCCGCTGTTTTCATTCACAGCGGGAGTCGGGCCAGGGGAGGAGCAGCGGCGATCGCCGCTGCTCTTACCCGATCGTCGGGGATCGAGTCTGGAGATCCGCCCGCTGTGTGTAAACACAGCGGGCGGATCTCCATAGTGACAGGGAGTGACAGATCGGACTGTTCAGCATAGCTGGACATCCGATCTGTCCATGAATCACATAGTCACCTCCCCCCCTACACGTCAGTAAGCACCAGGCATACATTAACCCCTCCCTCTCCAATAAAATTAACCCCTTCCCTGCCAGTGTCATTTTTACAGTAACAGTGCATATATATAGCACTGATTACTGCAGTAATGTCACTGGTACCCCCAAAAGTGTCAAAAATGTCAGTCAGGGGTCCGATCTGTCCGCCGCAATGTCGCAGTCCCGCAAAAAAAATCGCAGATCGCCGCCATTACGCGTTAAAAAAAAAACACCAAAAATGACAGAAATCTTTCCCTTTGTTAGTAAACGCAATAACTTTTGCGCAAACCAATCAAAATACGCTTATTGCGATTTTTTTTACCAAACATATGTAGCATAAAACAAATTGGCCAAAAACTTTTAAAAAAATTGGTTTTTACATCTTTTTTGGGGGGAATTTCATATAAAAAAATGTGAAAAATATTGTTATTTTTTCAAAATAAACGCTCTTTTTTTGTTTATAGCGCAAAAAGTAAAAATCGCACAGGTGATAAAATACCACCAAAAGAAAGCTCTGTTTGTGGGAAAAAAAGGACGTAAATTTCGTTTGGGTACGGCGTCGCACGACCGCGCAATTGTCAGTTGAAGTCGCACAGCGCCGAATCGCAAAAAGTGGCCTGGACGGAAGACAGCAAAATCCTCCGGTTGTAAAGTGGTTAAATTTCATGATACCAGAGAAAATTCATTTTAGCTAGTGCCCACTTTCCAATGGAATGTGGTCCCTTGCAATTACATATTAAACAAGTCTCATTCATCCTGGACACTTAACAGTTAGGCTCCACATACAGATTACAGACACATTGATAAGTGTTTACATATTTCACTCATTCATCCTGGACACTTAACTTTTGCATATGGATTACAGACAAACACATTGACAATTACTTACATATTAACACATCAGACAGCTGAGCAAGAGACGGAACGGCTTTTCCACAAACGCAATTTCAGACACACTACACCCCACATTTACAGCACTGTGTTAGGGAAAACAAAAGTCTTTTCATGTATTGTCTTAAGTAGATATATTCTATTGTTAAACTGACCCATGGATTGTACACTAGTTTGAACTAGTTTTTCCCTCTCTAATTTCCCATAAATATGTGAGCCGAAATGGAATAAATCAGATGTACCTACATTAAGCTTAAGTGCTATATGTTTGACATCTCCTGGCCAGCAGAAGGAAAATTCACTACACTGGGGAGTTAGAACTGAAGGGTCTTAGGTCCGGGACCTAAATGCAAAATCATCTTGCAATTGCCTCCTGACGTAAATGAGCTAACAGTTATCATAGGTGAATTTTAAATGATCGAAAGAATATCAACTAAAACTCCAGAAAAATCACATGATACACATGTTATAAATTGAGTTGCAGTTCGGTGAGTAAGATAAGTATTTGATCCCCTACCAACCAACAATAATTCTGGCTCCCACAGACTGGCTACAGTATGTGCTTGTGTGGTACACAGATTAGTCCTGTCAATTCAAGAAGGTGCTCCTAACGACAACTCATTGTGTGTATAAAAGACACTTGTCCACAGAATCTTTCTTCCATTTTCTTCCTCACCAATATGGGCAAGACCAAAGAGCTGTCAAAGGATATCAGGGACAAGATTGTAGACCTGCACAAACCTGGAATGGGCTAAAAGACCATCATCAAGAAGCTTGGTCTTCCCTTACTTGTGCGTTCCTGGTGTTGTTTCTAGTTTTTCCGTACTGTTTGCTGTTTGTATTGTTTTCTTTTTATTTTTATGCTGTATTTTCTCTACATACCTCAATAAATAAAATATTTGGAAAAAAAATAGAAAGAAGCTTGTTGAGGAGACAACTGTTGGAGCAATTATTCTATAAAATAACTATTAATCGCCATCGGTCTGGAGCTCCATGCACATGGGGTAAGAATGATCATGAGAAAAGTGAGGGATGAGCCAAGAACTACAGGGGAGGAGCTTGTGAATGATCTCAAGGCAGTTGGGACCACAGTCACCAAACAAACCATTGTTAACCCAGTACGCTGCCATTGATTGAAATCCTGCAGCACCCACAAAGCCCACCTCCTCAAGAAGGCACATGTACATGCACATTTAAAGTGTACCAATGAACATCAAAATGATTTAGTGCAGAATTGGGAGAAAGTGCTGTGGTCAGATGAGACCAAAATTGAGCTCTTTGGCATTAACTCCACTCACTGTGTTTGGAGGAAGAAAAATGCTGACTATGACCCTAAGAACACCATCCCTGCAGTCAAGCACAGAGGTGGAAACATTATGCTTTGGGGCTATTTCTCTGCTACAGGTACAGGCCGACTTTGCCGCATTGAGGAGTCAATGGACAGGGTCATATTTTGTAAAAACTTGGACGAGAACCTTCTTCCCTCCATTTGCCAGAACATGACAATGACCCAAAACACACTGCCAAGGCAACAAATGAGTGGCTCAAGAAGAAACACATTAACGTCATGGCCAGACCTTAATTCTACAGAAAAGTTTTGGAGGGAGCTGGAACTTTGAGTTGCCAAGCGACAGCCAAGAAACCTTAAGGGTTTAGAGAAGATCTGTAAAGAAGAGTGGACCAAAATCCCTCCTAAAATTTGTGCAAATCTGGTAACTATCTACTAGAAAGGTCTTACCTCTATGCTTGCCAACAAGGATTTCTCCACCAAGTACTAAGTCATGTTTTGCTTGGGGGTAAAATACTTATTTTGCTCACTGAACTGTAACTTAATTTATAACATTTATATCATGCGTTTTTTTCTGGATTTTGGGTTAATATTCTGTCTCTATGATTTCAAATACACCTATGATAAAAATGATAGACCCCTCATTTCTTTGTAAATGGGCAAATTTACAAAATCTGCAGGGGATCAAATAATTATTTTCCCCCCTGTACTATTGGAATAATCTACAAATCCTGACTTTCTGACTGCAACAATGTCCAACTTATTTAATAATAATTTACAAAATATTTTGTAAATAATTTACCAATACCTGCTCTATTTATTTATTTTTTTCTATTTGAGATTTTTTAGGTGTATTTAAGAGCATAAAACATTACAACAAAAATACTGGAGTCACAATATTTTTGTGTAAATGTGTTTATTTATTAAAAATACAAAGCAAGTTAACATAAAGAAATGTACATACTCAAAGAAGAACATGAAATGGAATGGAAAGGCATATATCTAGGATATAGTGGGGGAAATTTACTAAAGGAGTACAAGTTCTTAGCGAGGTGATTGGTCACTTAGCTTAGTGAAAAAAGTGGAGCTTTGTTTACTCCTAATACCCAATCATGTGCAAGGGAAAACAAACAGGATTTGGCTTTGAATATGATTGGATGGGTAAAGTAAACACAACTATATTCACTAAGTTAGGCACAAATTTTTCAAACTCCTTAGTAAATTAGGACCAATGAATCTTGGCTGCCACTTAACGTATTAGTTAAGTAAAGGATCTGATTGCAGTTGACAATATATTATTAGGTCAATGCAGATGATAGGAATGATAGAAACTAGAATAGAATAGTTCTAGATATTTATTCAAGCGTCCCAAAATTTTATTAACATTACCTACTACTCTTCTATGACTATGAGTTTTTATGCAGTTTAGAATCAGAAGATCATAAGGCTTCAAAATGTCTTTGGCAAGAGTTCCATTTCAGAGACATTACCGTACCTTAACCTCCCTGGCGGTATGATTGTTTCCGATTTTAGGTGCTGAAAGCGGTACCATTATTTTGCATGTAATTCTTAAGAATGAGCAGCCAAAACCAACTATTTACATATGATTTTTTTTACTGTGCGTTCTTCTTTATAACATCTCGGGTATGATAAAGTTTGAAACACAAAATCATAAATTATAATATAATAAATAACTATAAATAAGTTAAAGTATATATATATATATATATATATAGATGTGTGTGTGTGTGTGTATACATATATATATATATCTATATACAGTATATATAGGTATATATATAAAGTACAGTAAAACTGCAGGAAAGGGCACTGGGGGGCAAACTAATATCAATTTATTTTATTTTGTAATGTAATCCAATAGGATTACAATATATCAGTGTGTTAGTGTGTTTTACTATTTGAATTTGCCGCCGGTTCCACCCGCTCTGCGAGCGTCACGTCGCAGGAGACGGAAGACGGGGCTCACAGCATCGGGCGGAAGATCTGGCCGCCGTATGCTGCAGGGACACATCACGGGATCCCGGGGACAAGGTAAGTAACCTCTACCAGGATCCAGCGATGCTCCCTGGCGGTACCCCGAGTGTGGCTCGGGGTTACCGCTACTGGCACTAAAATTTCACCCCGAGCCACACTCGGGAATACCGCTAAGGAGGTTAAATCTTTTTTGGAGTAAAGTGTACTGTATGCCTAGCAATCTACATTGAAACAGAACTAAGCTTAAAGTGTTACTAAACCCAGGAGCCTACATTCACTATATCTGATCTCCCACAGTACACAAAACATGGAAATGCAATATTTTAGTTAATATAAACTACTAATTACCTTTTTTCATCAGCAGTATATAGCAGTCTTGTGACTTTTATCAGTGTCTGGTTAAAGCTTTAAGGAGGATTTTTCATTCTCCCCTGACTGTCCTATGAGGTTACAGGACCCCTGACCCTCTGTCTGGACTGTGCCGATCATATGCACCCTCCCAAGAAAAAAAAAAAACTTTCTAGCAATACACACCAAACTGAGCATGTGCAGAGTAACTCCAAAGGCTCTGTCTTATCAGGAGATGGAATGGGGACAGTGGAAGAAGGGGAGGATCAGAGAAGACAAGATCAAAAAGCCTTTTTACAAGCATGCTTTACTGCATATATAGACTGATTTTACTGTTGTGGGTTTAGAAACACTTTACATTTGAAAGAACATTGTTAGTAAGTAGAGTTATATAGCAAATGATACATATAAAGGACATAGAAAGGGAAAACCTCTAACATTGCTCTAAAAGTGCAGCATAGTAGATAATCCCAGCTTGAGTAAGAACTGGGTGGGGTAATATAGCTTCCAAGCACATGTGTTGGAATTGCTTTATCCCTGGCTTCCCCATGACTGAAACAGAAGACGGTGGGCTTGACCTATTAACCTTCCTAGCGATATTCCCAAGCATGGCTCGGGGTTAAATTTCAGAGCCAAAAGCGGTAACCCCGAGCCACACTCGGGGTACCGCTAGGAAGATCGCTGGATCCTGGTAGAGGTTTTACTTACCTTGTCACCGGGATCCAGCGATGTATGCGGGCGGTATGCGGCTCTGTGAGCCCCGACTTCCGTCTCCTGTGACGTGACGTCCGCAGGGGGGTGAAACCGGTGGCAAATTCAAAAAGTATATGCACAAACACACTGATACACTGTAATCCTATTGGATTACATTGTCAAAATAAAATAAATTGACCTTTGATTGCCCCCCAGTGCTTTCTCCATTGCACTTCCTGCATTTTTCTTGTACCTTGTGTCTGGATACTGCAGAGCGACCATGGCATCAAACAAGCTCGCCGCAACCTCAAAAGCGGTATATGACCTGCTGGGCGACAGCAACAGCGATACTGAATCGCTTGCAGAGTGGAGTGAAAGCGATTCATGGGGAAGTTCATCATCGGATGCAGAAAGTGATTTCAGCGATGATCCTGCAACTGTGCCCAGCGATGTGCGGACTTGGTGCTCGATCGACTGTGGTACGGAGCACGTAGCCCCCCAAGGTTCCCGTTTACCGGAGCACCTGGTATCAAAGTGGATGCTGAGGATGACAACCCCTTGGCATACCTGCAACTTTTTTTGACCGAGGAGGTTATCGAAAAAATTGTTGTGGAAACCAATCGGTACCAGGAGCAACAAGCCGCAGCGCATCGGCAGTTTTCAAGGAGCAGGATGTGGGAACCCGTGACCAGTGCGCGGATATCTGGAAATTCCTGGACCTAATTATTCTGCAGAGAGTGGTGGGGAAACCCCTGCAGAAGTGGTATTGGACCACCAACAAATTATTGGCCACTCCATTTTTTGGCACCGTTATGTCGGTGTACAAATTTTCGCTCATTGTGAAGTACTTGCACTTTACCAATAATGACGAATTTGATGAGACTTCTCATCCAGCTCCGAAGCTCAAAAAGATCTGGGACATTTATCAACTAATTTTGAAAAATTTCCAGGAGTCCTATGTCCCAGAAAGAGACATTTGTATAGACGAAAGTCTAATGGCCTGTAAAGGAAGACTCAGCTGGATACAATATATTGCGTCCAAGAGAGCACGCTTCGGCATAAAATAATTTATGCTGTGTGAATTCAGCTCTGGATATATTTGGAATTCGGTCCTATACACCGGAAGAGAACGAAAGGTTCAACAGCTATGGGATGGCAACTGCTTCTGACGCTGATTGAACCTCTGCTGAATCAGGGGTACTGTGTCACCACAGACAATTTTTATACATCCCCAGAACTGTTTGAGTTCCTCCTACAACACAAGACAGATGCGTATGGGACCGTCAGAGCTAACCGGCGTGACATGCCCCCCAGCTTTGCCAACAAAAAGCTAAAGCCCGGAGAATTAGTTGCCTGGCAGAAAGGAAAAATGTTGGCACTGAGTTGGCGTGACAAAAAAGATGCCTGCCTGATGAGTACCATCCACAACACCTCTACTGTCATGGTGCATACAAAAGGGGGAAAAGATGTTCTGAAACCGCAACTGGTCCTGGATTATAACAACACCATGGGAGGTGTGGACAGAGCTGACCAGGCCATGACTTTCTATCCGGCAATGCGGAAACAGCAGAAAAAATATTATAAAAAAATATTCAGACATCTCCTGGAGCAGTGTTTGTGGAACGCATTTATTCTCCTAAAAAAAAAAAAAGAAGAGTGACAAGCCTGTGATCCATGCGGACTTTGTGTGGAAAATTGCTGAGCTCATATTTCTCAGGCACCAGACACCAACAGTAAGTAGATCCGGACGCCGTGCTGCTGGTGTTGTGAACCCCGAACGCCTGACCGGTCGTCACTTCATGGACCACATTCCACCAACGGAAAAGAAGTCTGCACCCACAAGGATGTGTGTGGTTTGCTGTTCCAAGCATGACGACACTGGACGGAAAATCAGAAAGGAAACGCGGTACTACTGTCCTGACTGTGACGTTGGACTTTGCGCTGTACCATTTCTGAATTTTCCACACCCGGGACGTTTATTAAAGCAATATGACCAGTAATATTGCATCCTTTTTGGGAAAAAAAAAAAAAGGAATCCTTGTTTGACAAAAAAAAAAAAATGTCAGTGTTTTTGATTACGTTATTTACTATAATTTATTGAATAAAAAGTGTTATTTTTTGGAAAAAAAAGTGTTATTATTATATTATTATTTTATAGTTATTTATTATATTATAATTTAGGATTTTGTGTTTCAAACTTTATCATACCTGGGATGTTATAAAGAAGAACGCACAGTAAAAAAAAGTCAATATAACTTTATCTCATTCACCTAAGTGAATTTTCTCTTTGTAAAGTGATTTTTGTACTCAGCATAGTGAATGAGGGGAATTTGTGTTCTATTCATTCAGTAAATCAGGGTCAATAGGTTACTGTACACCAGCAGTAAGATAATCAGAACATCTCTAAAATGCAACCCTGAGAATTGTTTCTGTTATTACTTATGTTACATATTGTACACCATTAGTGCCGGTCCACACTAATACGACTTGTCAGGCGACTTGGTCAGCCTGGCAAGTCGTGCACGGTCGCAGGCCATTGAGTAGTACAGGACCGGTTCTAATAGGAGCGACACAAGTCGCTCTGACTTAGAAAAAGGGTCCTGTACTACTTCGGGGCGACCTGGAGGCGACTTGCATTGACTTCCATTATGTGAAGGCCATGCAAGTCGCGCCGAAGTCGCGCTGCACGCGACTTCACAGGTCGCACCCTAAGTCGGAGCGATCTAATGTGAACGGAGGCTTAGTCTATTTAAATATAGAATTCCACTGCATACCAATTTTATGCTGTACACCAACTCAATGTAGTCCCTAATAAGCCAGTGTTTGTTAATTTTTTTTTTTCTTAGGCTAGGTATTTTTACCTTTACCCACCACGGTCTTTCTGAAATCCTGATTATGTACACAACTGAAGCAGTTCTATTATTCCTTACCGTTAGGAAAAATATACCTCTATTATACCTCTACTTTTTTTTAATTATTATTTTTTATTTTTTGCAAAACACAGAATGATTGATGAAAAAAAATTAGGTAGACTTTCTGGGTTACAGGAAGGAAATATGAAAGGGACATAACCTCTGTAACCTTAGACTGGGTTCACAATAATGCGGTTCACGGGTCACAGCAGTGGGTGGCCGGTGCGTCCCTGTTCACCAATTCAGGTGCGAATCAGGTCCAAATTTTTGCCTAAATTTGCACCTGAAACAGAGCCAAAGATGTACAGAATCCTTTTCCAATGAGAGACGGTCACACTCAGCTGTCATGCGAATTGGATACAGGGAAACACACATTCCAATCCGCATAAGTGTGAACCCAGTCTTAAACTGCTGTCTGTTGGGTTGATTTACTAAAACGAGAGTGAAAACTTTGGTACAGCTGTGCATGGTAGCCAATCAATGAAGCTCAATGAAGCTTTGATAATCAAACCTGGAAGCTAATTGGTTTCTATGCAGAGCTGCATCCGAATTTGCACTCTCTAATTTTAGTAAATCAACCCCTGTATCTCCAGCGTGGAGATTTCCTGTTTAAATGTCCACTGTCACTGGTAAATATCTTCAACTGGGGCAAAACAATAAAAGGGTGAGGTATAGACCCTTCTCCGGTCTACTTAAATAAATGTTTATGTATTAATCATTTTTTTTAAACTGTTCTCATGAGATAGATTTCCCAGACTTTCTGTTATCCATGAAGCAAGAAGCAAGGGCTACTGTTAACCACTTGCTGACTGTCCGCTGCAGATATACTGCGGCAGGCTGGCTCGGCTGCGTGAATCAACGTATGGGTACGTCAGTTTGCGGGAGCGGTGCTGGGGAGCGAGCGCGTGCCGGCCCCCACTAGGCAGCGGGGATGCTGATCCATGGGGCTGGCGGCCGCGATTGCCCCTGGGCACCTGCATTTGCTCCCCGCTGAGAGAGAAGGACCGTCAGCTGTTGTAAACACAGCTGACCGTTGTTCTCTCTCTGAAATTATCAGAGCGCCTGTGATCCTTCTACAGTATCTCACAAAAGTGAGTACACCCCTCACATTTTTGTAAATATTTTATTCTATCTTTTCATGTGACAACACTGAAGAAATTACACTTTGCTACAATGTAAAGTAGTGAGTGTAAACGCAGACTGCTAGTTTTTTTTTTTAGAAAAGCCTAATACTTTTTCTTCACTTTCTGTAAAGTAATAACTCATTTGAAAATATTCATTTTGGAGTAGACTGTACAGTGTTTTCAATGCATTTGCGCGTATGGAAATAAAAGCTATTTACAGTGAGTAAAGTTCAAAATTCTTATAACACACTGCTATTATTTTGAACACAACTGCATATATGCAGATTATTTTGAATCACTTTTGGATGGTAGATCAAAGTGGTGTACGGGCGGCACAGTGGTGTAGTGGATAGCACTTTCACCTAGCAGCAAGAGAGTCGCTGGTTCGAATCCCAACCATGACACTACCTGCCTGGAGTTTGCATGTTCTCCCTGTGCCTGCGTGGGTTTCCTCCGGGTTCTCCGGTTTCCTCCCACACTCCAAAGACATGCTGGTAGGTTAATTGGATCCTGTATAAAATTGGTCCTACTGTGCATGTGAGTTAGGGACCTTAGATTGTACGCTCCTTGAGGGCAGGGACTGATGTGAATGTGCAATGTATATGTAAAGCGCTGTGTAAATTGACAGCGCTATGTAAGTACCTGTAATAAATAAAATAAAGTGTACAGCTTGTATAATAAATAATTCAACACACAGCCATTAATACAGATAAATCAATATTGCTGTGCCAAGTGATTAAAATTCAATACAGATAAATTACTATGAATCATATAAATCAATAAAAATTGTGTGTAAACATAAATCACCATATATGAATATACTGGAATGCTCCAATATAAATAACAAAGTGCAAATACAAAAAATGTCCAAAACAAGTGCAATATTAAGGTGATCAAAAAAAGAGAAAGTCCCAAACTCAATCTTGATCAAAAGAAGAGTAATTAAAATATCTCCATCCGTGATCCAATGTGTTAAAAGTGCAATCGTGCTCCAAACACTTCAACCAAGTGCTCACAGTGATTGGTGCGAGATTAGCAGCTCACCTCAAGGTTAGACTCAAAGGAGTCTTGCAAGCATTAGGATAATTTCATGGACAGCCTGTTCTTTCCACACCTTACACTTCTCCTTCACCAGTACTCAGAGTGCGATGAAACTCAGCAAAAAACAAAGGAAGAAGGATCTAGTGCTCTCAGTTTGGATACTTTATTAAATAGTCAAAAGGAAACACACTAACATTTGCAGGCACTTCAGGCAGTGCGGGCTATGAACAGCTGATAATATTTATTCATTTGTTTATTCACCTATTCATTTATATTTATTTATGTGGTTTGCGCCGATTACTTCACGTTTTTGAATTAATACAGCCATTAATGTCTAAACCTCTGGCAACAAAAGTGAGTACAACCCTAAGTGAAATATGTCCTATTTGGGCCCAATATTTTGTGTGACCACCATTTTTTTCCAGCATTGTCTTAACCCTCTTGGGCATGGAGTTCACCAGAGCTTCACAGGTTGCCACTGGAGTCTTCTTCCACTCCTCCATGATGACATCACAGAGCTGGGGAATGTTAGAGACCTTGCACTCCTCCACCTTCTGTTTGAGGATGCCCCACAGATGCTCAATAGGGTTTAGGTCTGGAGACATGCTTGGCCAGTCCATCGCCTTTACCCTCAGCTTCTTTAGCAAGGCAGTGGTCATATTGGAGGTGTGTTTTGGGTCATTATCATGCTGGAATACTCCCCTGCGACCCAGTCTCCGAAGGAGGGGGGGGGGAATCCTGTTCTGCTTCTGTATGTCACAGTACATGTTGGCATTCATGGTTCCCTTAATTGAACTGTAGCTCCCCAGTGCCGGCAGAACTCATGCCCCAGACCATGACACTCCCACCCACCATGCTTGACTGTAGGCAAGACACACTTGTCTTTGTACTCCTCAAAAAATCTTTAGGTCCAGAAGTGGTTAAATGTCCACTGTCGCTGGTAAAAATCTTTAACTGGGGCAAAACAATAAAAAGATGAGATATAGACCCTTCTTTGATCTACTTAAATAAATGTTTATGTATTAATATATTTTTTTAAATTGTTCCCATGAGATACATTTCTCACACTTCCTGTTATCCATGAAACAAGAAGCAAGGGCAACTCTCAAACCTAACAGGATTTTTTTTGAACCCTTTCAAACGTTTGGCACATCTAAGGACTGGTAACCTGCAATATATAACATTTATGGTTCCTTGGTTTTGATAAAATTTAAAGCGTAACTCCACTTTTGTTGAGAAAAAAAACATTCCCCTGTAGGTGATCTCTATACATTACAAGGATTGTAACAAACTTTGTTTCAGATTCCTAGCTTTTGTTATTCTGTTTGTTCCTCTGTGCCTCTGTGCTGAGTGGATCAAATGGGAATGGTTTCATAATTATCTATCAGCTGTGGCAGCTGCAGGGCTCTAATGAGGAAAGCTGCTGGGCCTGCACCCCTTTAGATGTGTTCCTATTGGGAATATCTCACCAAAAATGAAATTTTTGTTGCAGGGGATGCCAGAAATCTGACTTGTATTTTAGGCAGACTTCTGGGAAAATTGGTGAACCAATCACACAAGCAGGAAATGATGTTTCTGGAGTGTGGTCAGTACACATTCTGTATACAGAACAGCTCCAGGTAGCCATATTGCATTGCATTTTCAGAAAATTACAACAGCTTCAACTACAATATGATTTGCGTTGCAATTGTATACGCTATATTGTTTTGTTTTTTTTGCTATTTTTTTCCCCACAAAAATGGAGTTACCCTTTAAGTCACTCATCCTTTCCTTAATGTTTAAGAATACTGGGTTAAGGTCCTAAGATTATAAATTTTGCTCCTAAAATATTGCAATGATTTTTCACTAGATGTGCATTATACTTTTAGCTACACATTGTCTTATCCTTCCCTTTTGCCTTGATAACAATTATTTTGTTTTCATATTAATTTAGGGGTTTCATACATAAGAAAACTGATGGATACATTGAAAGTTGCAATATATTTCTAGTATACCAGGCAATTATGGCACAATAACAAAGTTTACATGAAGTAAAAAAGTAAAAAAAAAAAGGAAACAAGAATATGTTTAAAATCAAAAAGGGACAGAAAGCAGAAATCATATGACTGCTGATGAAAAAAGCAGCACAAGCAGGATAAGATGCAGATTTTGTGTAATACATTGCAAGTAAAAATAGAACTGCAGTTTATTTGTATATTATATACACTGATAAGCCATAACTTTATGACCATTGACAGGTTAAGTGAATAACATTGATTATCTCATTACAATGGCATCTAAATGTGAGTAGGATATATTATGCAGTAGGAAAACATGTTGTCCATAAAGTTGATGTATTGAAAGCCGAACAATGGACATGTGATCATCAGAACTGAACCATGGAGCAATGGATGAAGGTAGCCTGGGCTGATAAATCACATTTTCTTTTACATCATATAGATGGTGGGGTGTGTGTGCGTCACTTACCTGCGGCAAAAATATCACCAAGATGCACTACGGGAAGAAGGCAAGCCAGTGAAGGTCTGATGCTTTGGGCAATGTTCTACTGGGAAACCTTGGTCCTGCCATTCACATGGATGTTACTTTGACACCTACTGCCTACCTAGACATTATTGCTGACCAAGGAAACGGTATTCCCTGGTGGCCCTGCCACACTGCGTAAATAGCTCAAGAATGGTTTGAGGAACACAACAGTGAATTTGAGGTGTTGACTTGACCTACAAATTATCCAGGTCTCAATCCAATTGAGCATCTGTGAGATGTGCTGGAAGAACAAGTTCGATCCATGAAGGCCCCACCCCACAACTTACAGGATTTAAAGGATCTACTATGGATGGCTGGGTGTCAGGTACTACAGCATACCTCCAGAGGTCTAGTGACACCCAAGCTTTAAAGGGTCAGAGCTGTTTTGGTGGCCAAAGGGGGACCTATTTAATATTATGTGGGTGATCATAAAGTTATGACTGATCAGTGTATGTATAACATGATCCATGAAGGTAACGATTTTAGATGCTCATGCCATGTTTTTTTTTTTTTTTTTTATATAATATTTATCCAGGCATCCATACATGGTACAGATGTACCTGTATACATTTTTATATTAGAAAGATATTTAAAAGATATTGACTTCAGTTCCCAAAAACATGATGTAGAGTATATTTTCATTATTGTGTGCTATTTGCAGTGTTAAATTTGACATCAAATTTCGATTTAGTTTTAGTTTTAGACTTTTGACTAAAATGCTATTTTAGTTCTAGTCATAGTTTAGACTTTTAACTAAAATAACATTTTCGTTTAAGTCCTATTTTAGTCATTTGACTTGTTTTAGTTTTATTTGTATTTTAGTCAACTAAAATCTCCAGTACATTTTAGTTGACTTAAATCTCCAGTACATTTTAGTCATCTAAAATGTAATGGGTTCAGGTAAATATTAATGCATTATTTAAAGCGGAGTTCCGGCCTCAAATACCTTTTTTAACTAAAAATACCCCTATAATACTAATCCATCACCCTTTACAGAACCGCTATCATCATACTTACAAGGTGTACAGTATTGGATTTTAGTCAAAAATCTTACTTTTAAAAATGCTGTCTGGGCGCGGCCATCTTAGACATGGGCATCTGAAGCCTCAGTGTAATCTGCTGTGTCCTTTTTCCTGATTCCAGGGAGTGTTCTGGGAGTTCTTCCTGATTCCAGCCTCCTGGTAGTGATGACAAACAGCTCCCAGGATGCAATGCAAAGGTGGAAGTGATGTCAGTGGCCGAGGCCACAGAGGGGGGAGAAGGAGGAAGTACAATCAAAAATGCCCTGAAAATAAGGTAAGGGACCTCCGAAAAATTTGAAAATGCCCAATTGTTGATCAGCATAGCGAGCCGAGCACTCCAGGAATCACTAAAGTTGCAAAATAGGCCGGAACTTCACTTTAAGCATTTCTTTAGAATTGCCAAACTCATTATATACTTCTGAAATAAAAATCTATGAATATGTTATTATTTCTGGTATTAAGGGTTGAACACGCACTACAGACACAGATTTAGCCATTGTGATATATAACGTCTTTATAAATAAAACCAAGTTTCATAAACATATGTATTGCTTTTTGACAAGCAGAAGCACAACTTGAAAATATGAAAACTCAAAAAGCTGTAAATTCTATTGGTTGTAATGCCATTGCACATATTACCTGAATATATTACCAACATTAAATATTAACAAAGCTTTTTTCTTAATTTTCTTTTCTTTTAGCAGCTCAGTAGATGCCCCCTACATATTCTTATGTGGTAGTGAAGTGTTGTTTTGACATCAAATTTCAATTTAGTTTTAGTCATAGTTTTTTGACTAAAATGCTTTTTTAGTTTTAGTCGTAGTTTAGTCTTTTGACTGCAATGCCATTTTAGCTTTAGTCGTATTTTAGTCATCTCAATTCTTTTAGTTTTAGTCATATTTTAGTCGACTAATATAGTATTAATTTAGTCAACAAAAATGTTTTAGTCGACAAAATTAACACTGGCTATTCGCCTATTCTTTTTTATTACTTTACATTTATTATATAGCAGTACAGTACATAGTGCCTTCCAGAAGGTTCTTAAAGTTGTTTCTTGCAAGTTGATAATTTGAGAGCAACTAAACATGTTATTTTTCCATTAACCACTTCAATACCGGGCACTTTCACCCCCTTCCTGCCCAGGCCAATTTTCCCCTTTTAGCGCTGTTGCATTTTGAATGACAATTGCACGGTCATGCAACACTGTACCTAAACCAAATGTATGTCATTTTCCCCCCACAAATAGAGCTTTCTTTTTTTTTTTTCAAATATAATTTTTTATTTACTTTTTTTAAAAATAAACAGAAACCAAAAACACAGAAAGGCATACTTTGGAACAGCAGTTACATACATGCCAAAACAAATTATCAAGATACCATCAACATTCCATTGATCAGCAGATAAAGAAAGGCAAAAGGGAATACAGGTCATCACGGCACCCTCTTGTACCTCTACCGGAGGGTCCCATAAAATTAAATACCTTCCTAAAACATCATCTGTCTCGACTTATAATTAAATAAATTCTCACATTACCCGTCCCTTCCAGATTGCCCTATTTGTTAACTAAAGACAAACCAAATAACGAACAACAACGAACACACTCACACAAGAAAAACAAAAAAAAAAAAAAAGGGAATTTTCTCTCTCCCCCCCCCCCCCCTCCCATCTCCGACATAGTAGGCTACTTCAACATCTAAGTACGCAGCCAAGATGTACCCTCATCAGACAGAATATAAGTATTCCAGGATTCCCAGGTCTCACAATATAATTCTCGCTTGCCTTGTGATGTTAACACCAAATCCTCCATCTTATTAATGGCCTCTACCCTCCGTATCCACTCTTTTACCGTCGGGGGGCAAGGACTTTTCCACAATACCGGAATGCAAGCCTTTGCTGCATTCACTAAGTGTCTTACCACCGATTTCACGTATCTCTGCATAGGTATGTCTGAAAGGTGGAGCAAAAAAAAAGCTGGATCCTCTTGAATAGAGAATCCCGTGAATTTTTGAACAATGGCTCTAATTTCAGACCAATATACTGAGAGTTTGGGGCATGACCAAAAAATGTGAAGCAGCGTTGCATCTTCCCCCCCACAGCGCCAACAATTCGCCGATGTATTTGGAAAGATCCTATGAAGTCTATGGGGTGTATAGTACCACCTGCACATTAACTTAAAATTAGTCTCTTGAATTTTGGTGCAAATAGACGATTTAAAGGAAAGCAAGATAATATTTTGTATTTGCAGTGGTGTAAAAGTACGATGTAAATCAGATGCCCATTTGGTCAAACACGTCGGGGGAGAGTCATCCATCGGAGTCGTTAATAAACTATAAAGTAGAGAAAGCGTATGTGACAGGACCCCCTCTTTCAGACAGTACTCTTCAAATTTAGTCAAACTTCTTGCGAAATCTACTGGATTCGGCAGTGTATGTAAAAAATGATGAAGTTGTAAGGCTGACCAAAAAGTCAGTCTAAAATGTCCATCCATGTATGTTAGATTCTCCAGTGTCGGCCATCTATCCGACACCAGAAACTGGGCCGCCCGGGTGTGTCCAGAAGCTCCCAATGCAACTAGATCTGGTGAGACTAGGCCCGGTGTAAACCGTGGGTTTCCAATTACTGGCATTAGTGGAGAACATGGCGGGGAAAGAGAATGCCGTGTCATGACCTGATTGCATATTCGCAATGTTGTACCCATAAGAGGATGCAAACGTAGCTGCGAAGGCAGGTCTGAGTAACACCACAGTGCACCCTTCAAGGGAATATTCGTCTGTGCTTGCTCTATGTTAATCCACAGCTTAGATGCCTGGTGTCGACACCAATCGACCACTCTGCTAAGATGAACTGCTTGGAAATACTTCTGTATATCCGGTAAAGCTAAACCGCCAAATGCTCTTGGTCGGATCATTTGCGTCCGTGCCAGACGAGGTCTTTTCTGTGCCCACACAAATTTAATGAAAAGGGAATGAATCAAATGAAAGTACCTGGGGGGCGGCCGTATCGGAAGGGTCCTTAACAGGTACAGATGCTTGGGTAGTATACTCATTTTTAGCAGGTTACACCTGCCAAACCATGAGTGTATACCCAAATGCCACTTATCCAAAAGAGAACGTGTCTCCCCAATCAATGGGGGAAAATTCATGTCATAAACCTTAGATAAACAAGATGGAATTAAAGTACCTAAATATCTTAAGGCCCTATCTGTCCATCGGAAACCAAAACTCGTTTGGAGGGTGCGTAAATGATACGAACGTGCTCCCACTCCCATTGCCTCTGATTTGTTAAAATTAATTTTAAAATTTGAAAGGGATCCGTACCTGGTCAGTTCCCGCAGCAAATTCGGTAGAGAGAGGGAAGGATTCGTCACCGAGAACATAAGATCATCAGCATAGGCTGATATCTTATGTTGGCTTCCACCTATCCCCACTCCCTGTATGTCTGGATTTTGGCGCACAGTACAAAGGAAAGGCTCCAATGAGAGAACAAATAAAAGAGGAGACAAGGGGCAACCCTGTCTCATACCATTATTAATAAAAAAGGGTTCGGATAGCAGACCATTCACCTTAACCTGTGCTGTAGGGCTTGAGTATACATTAGTGATCCATCGCATCATATTGCTTCCCAGGCCAATGTATTTAAGAACCGCAAACATAAAACGCCAGTTCACCCTATCAAAGGCCTTTTCCGCGTCGGTATTAATAAAAACACTCGGTATTCGAGAAGTGTTAGCCACATGGATCAGGTTTAACACTTTGGTGGTGTTGTCCCTAGCCTCCCGGCCTGGGACAAACCCCACTTGGTCAAGGTGAATAAGGTCCATAAGATGCGGGGCTAAACGGTAAAATGGTAATATGTGCCATTAGTGTATCTCTAAGCATATTGGTGCCCTCCCTTACCGAATTGTACAGCCTGACCAGGTACGGGCCCAAAATAGAAAGGAAAACTTGGAAATATAGTAATGTAAATCCATCTGGCCCGGGAGCCTTCTTTAACTTCATAACGCCTATAGTCTGTTGGACCTCTAACAGTGAGATCGGTTTATCTAACTGCTCTCTGATTTCACTAGGTAATGTAGGGAGCCGAGACCTTTCCAGATATTCCTCTATCTCCGAATTAGAAGAAACAGTCTCCTTCAATGAATACAGCGAGGAATAGAATCGGCCAAACTCTTCCACAATCTGTTTAGGTGGGGTCAACGTATGGCCTTGTGTTGAGACAATATTAGGGACATAGGTTGAGAGTTTCGAATCTCTCACCGAATTTGCCAAAAGTTTCCCACATTTATCCCCATATTCATATCCCCGGGCTCGGCTCCTCTGTAGGGCCGCTTTGGCCCTATACAGGAGTAGGTCTGTTATTTGTTGGCGTGTTCTTATCAACTCCGTCTCCAATACAGACGTCGCAGCATGTCTATATTGCGATTCTAGCTGACGGAGTGTATCTAGAAGCTGCATTAAATGTTTGTCTCGTTCCTTTTTGAGTCTCGACCCGTGTTTAATAAAGAGCCCCCTTAGGACCGATTTATGGGCCTCCCAGATGTTCCCTATCCCACTTTCCTCCAGGTCATTCCTCTGAAAATAATCCTGTAATTCCGACGAGATCTCTGTCAGAACATCAGGGGTCTGTAGGAGGGTCTCATTCAACCTCCAAAAGCGTTGACAGGCCACGGCTTGGTCTGACAGAGAGTAAGTGATCATCACTGGCGCATGGTCTGACCATGTTATGTCACCTATTGACGATGCCTTAATCGCATGTAGCTGTCTGTGTGGAATTAAAAAATAGTCAATCCGTGAATAACATTTATGGGAAGATGAATAAAATGTATAATCTCTCTCCGATGGATGCCACAGACGCCATACATCTATCCATTGAGCATTATAAAACGTTTGTGCGATACTTTTACAAGCCGACGGCAAAATAGCCGATCTGCCTGTAGAAGCATCCAAACGGGCTATCAATGGGACATTGAAATCTCCGCCTAGAATAAGCTGTCCTTCCACGAACTCCAACAGCGATTTAGTCACTCTTTTGAGAAACCCTGCTTGGCGATCATTTGGAGCATATATTGTTGCAAAAGTAAACTGTATGTCTCCAATCTTCCCTCTCACAAACAAATATCGTCCCTCGGGATCAGACAAAATCTCATTCAATTTCCATGGAAGTTTGGAGGATAACAAAATAGTCACTCCTCGGGACTTAGCCTCCGCATTGGTGGCGTGATAGGCTGTATTATAGCATCTATTCGTGAGTTTGGGCACTCTATCCCCCCTAAAGTGGGTCTCTTGGATGAAAGCTACATCCACTCTCGAACGCTTGAGGTCATTAAGCAACATCTTCCTCTTTTCTGGTATATTAAGACCCCTAGCGTTCAAGGAGAAGATGACAAGGTCCTCCATCATCGGGGCAGGCTAAAAGAGGGGAAGGAGGAGAGGGAAGGGGATAAGAAGAGGAACAAAAAAAAAAAAAACCACAAACAAAAACACAATCTCACACAATTACCTCCCCACACCCGGGCAAAGCAGGGTAGTCTCTTACCACCCGTTCCCCGGTTCAATTCCCCCTATCACTAACAGGGACAAACTCCCATGTACACTATGTGACCGAAGTCACCCCTCAGTGTACTGGCCTAAATGGGGCAGTGATCCAAAGCATGTACGGGCAGAGCACCTAAAAAAAAAAAAAGAATAAAAGATAAGAGCACCGCTCTCCCGGACCCTCTCCAACCCCCCCAACCAACAACAAGAAAAAACAAAAGACAAGGACCCCACTCTGAATCCTGACTGTTTTTAGAATTGAGAGTCAAAGGCCCTTAGCCGACCTCTTCTAGCTATTCTTCCTGAGAAAGAGAAAAATAAATAAATAAATAAATAAAATAAATAAATAAATCTCTCCCCCACCTCCCCCGATCCCAAGCCCTCATAGGTAAGGGAAAGCGAGAAGGGAGGGTGTCAATCATCCTGTCCCTAATAAAGGGCACTATTTACCTCCCCCCAAAAAAAAAAAAAAAAACCCCTCACCCACTCAAAAGAAGTAAAGGTGATACACCTCTCTCCCCTTCTTCTTTTAAAGATATCTTCCCCCTTCTCTTTATCTGTAAGTACCCCCTAATTAAGGTCATCAAAAAGTCTCTCCGTATACAGTTATTAATACCACTTCTAAAATAAATAAGGGAAAGTTCATACACAACTGGGTCCCTTACTACTAGGGGTGGTCGAGTACTGTTTCCCATATGTGGGCCCCTCCCACGCCCCGGGCCCGGGCACCTGGCAACACTCAGCATTCCAAGTGAATGTGTATTAAGAAATTTGTTGTGCTACTTATATAACCTGTGCCTCCAAAGTAAAATTAAATTAAAAAAGAAAAAAAAAAATTTCTTAATGTGACACAAAACAAAAAAAAAAAACGAGAGGCCTCTGACACTATGACCTCATATTTATTACCTGTGCTTAAGGAGAGTTCTTGTCTCTCAAAGAAAAAACATCACGCTCACATTAAAAAAAAAAAAAAAAAGAGGGGGGAAAACCCCCATAAGCTATTGAATATCAGTGTTAGTTATTATGCTGAGCAATTCCCCTGGCCCCCGACCCCCCCTTGGACATGAGAGGAGACCTCCCCATCACAATCTGTCCCCTACAACCCCCTTTATCATACTAGAGTAGGCAAGGGGAAAAAAAAAAAAAAAGGGGGAAAAAAAAAGAAGAAAACCTCCTCCCTTTCCCTTTTCCCCCTCCCTTCTATTAAAGGGGATAAAAAAAAAAAAAAAAAGGGAACCAAGCAAAGAAAAACAAAAAGAAAATACAAAAAAAAAAAAAAAATAATTCCATAACTAATACATAAAGGCAGCTTGTAATATCTACATCAAGGCTTAATTCTCTGTTTCTCTTCATGTTAATCCAGCCTCTTGCGCTTCCTTAGGGGAACCCTTTTTTTCCTGTTGTGCAAGGCGCCTCTTTCCAGGAAATCCTATACCTCCACTCCTTTGTCCCGGGAAGAAAGTTAACCAATTTGGAACCTGGAAGGGATCTATTCCCGAAAATGAGAAAAACGTTGGCAGATCGCTTGGCGATCGTAAAATAAAATAGACTTGCTTATTACGAAAAGTAACTGAAAAAGGGAACCCCCAATGATAAGTCAGGCCTAACTGTCTGGCCTTCTCAAGAATGGGCCTTAAAATAGCCCTCCTCTGCTGTGTGGCTTTGGATAGGTCCGGGAGGATTTTAATGGGTACCCCCTCATAGTCTACAGTACCTTTGTCCCATGCGCCCCGTAGTATCAGCTCTTTGTCCGTAAAGTGATGGATCCGGCAGACCACGTCCCTTGATCCGTCAGAGTCGGTAGGTCGGGGACCTGGGGCTCGATGGACCCTGTCGAACTGGAGTCTGGTCGGATACCGATCGCCCAGAATTATCTTAAATATGTCTTTGCGACTTCTGCTAGGTTTTCCGACACTATAGCCTCCGGTAGACCTCTCAAACGCACATTATTGCGTCGGCTTCTGTCCTCCAGCTCCTCCATGCGGAGCTGCAAGGACATCTCTGCTTCCAAATGTGTCTTGGTATGGGTTTCCAGATCCCCCACTCGCCTTTCCAAAGAGGTGAGAGTCGACTCACCCGCCGTCACCCTCTGTGTTACTGCCTGCATCTCCTCTCTCACCTCTGCTATGGTGGCCTGTTGTTTTTCCTCCATCCGGGTCACCAATGCCTCAATATCTGCCTTAGTAGGCAAAGCTTGCAAAAGGGCACGTAATTCAGCATCCGCCCTCAGTGACAGGACCCCTTCCCCCATCCTGGGGTCGGTCGGGTGGTCTGGGTGTGTTTCAGGTATCTCCGACATGGCCAGGGATCCTGCAAGAGAACTCGCAATACAAGCCGGGTCCGCCACTGTAGTCTGCCGACCACGCTGCGACGCCATCTTAGAGCCAGATGAACCAGGGACTGCCGCAGGGAAAAACTGTGAGATCTCCCCTTCTGTTCTGCCTGATCTCGTTCTCTGCACTGAGCCTTTAGTTTTACGCTTCTTAGTCAGAGTCATGTCCGCTGTAATGTTCCAAACATGCCGGTTAGGTTAGGGTCGGAGAGAGAGCCGGGAGCTCAGTAGATGCGTGTCTCTACTCCGCCATGGCTTAACCACGCCCCCAGAGCTTTCTTTTGGTGGTATTTGATCACCTCTGGGTTTTTTCCTTTTTGCTAAACAAATAAAAAAAAAAAAAAAAAGAACGAAAAGTTTGAAAAAAAAAATTTTTTTTTTGTTTATGTTATACAATTTTGTAAATAAATATGTTTTTTCCTGCACTGATGAGCACTGATGAGACTGCACTGACAGGCACTGATGAGGAGGCACTGATGGGGTGGCACTGATGGGGTGGCACTGATAGGCGGCACTGATAGGCGACACTGATATGTGGCACTGAAAGGTAGCACTGATATGCAGCATTGGTGGGCACTAATAGGCGGCACTGCTGGGCACTGATAGGCGGCATTGATGGGCACTGATAGGCAGCACTGATGGGCACTGATAGGCGGCACTGATGGGCACTAATGGGCACTGATAGGCGGCACTGGTGGGCACTGATGGGCACTGATAGGCGGCACTTATTGGCACTGACGGGCGGCACTGATGGGCACTAATGGGCACTGATAGGCGGCACTGGTGGGCAATAATGGGCACTGGTGGGCGACACTGATAGATGGCAATGATGGGTACTGGTGGGCAGCACTGATAGGGAGGGCACTGGCGGGCAGCACTGATGGGGAGGGCAATGGGGGGCTCCCTGAGCCCTGATTGCCATCCCTGGTGGCCATAGTGGGCATCCCTGGGGTCATGGTGGGCATCCCTGGGGTCATGGGTGGGCATCCCTGGTGGTTCTAGTGGCACCCCCCCGAGGGTCTGCACTAGTAATCAATGATCTGATTACCAGTGCCGACCCCCCCCCGTCAGGGGAGCCGCCGATCGGCGCTCCTTTACTCGTGCCTGTCAGGCACGAACTAAGGAAAGCCGATCAACGGCTCTTCCTGTTTACTATGTGACCAGCCGTGATTGGTCACATGGTAAAGAGCCTACGTCAGCATCACCGATCGCTGCTCTGCGTGCCCCCGGGGGGCGCGCAGAGCTGTATTATCCTGCCGCTGTCATATGACGTCCGGTCAGGATAATACAACCACATTCCCGCCATCAATCTGCTATAGGGCGGGTGGGAAGTGGTTAAGTAGCATTATTAACACTGCAGTACAAAAAAAAAAAAAAATGGTGCTGCACAATGCAATTTATAGTATTTGGTCTGAAGATGTGCCTCCTGTGAACTGTATATAATTTTTCTGGACCCGACAATTGGGTACCTTTAAAAGTAGAATAAAAAATTACCAATACATTATTGCTGTCTTGTCCATTATAATAATAAGGGCAAAGAGCCCCATGTAAACACAATTTTTCACAGCCATTTGTACTTGTTTTCGGGGTTTTGATAATTTACCAAGTAAATATACTGTAGTCCTGACTGGAAGAGATTATGCCACAAAATATGTTGTTTGTACAAGTGCTTTGGGTGGGTTTACCTGTACCTACTCTCTCTCTTATTAGATTAGCTGACTGAAGTCAATCAATTGAGACCTGATTTTATAAAGTTTTTGCAATCTGGATTGTAACATATAGAAGGTCTTTTCATTTTGAGAAATGGAGGTACTCTTCTGGTGATAACACAACTACCGGCACAAATGTGTGATATTCATTCGTTGGTGTGCCTTCTCAATTTTGGGACCTCTGGCAAAAAAGAACTTGGAGTCTAGGGAGTACATTATACATACAGGTTGTAATTTACCATATTAAACAAATTTAACTTTTTTGCAGCTTTTTTTTTTTTCTTAGCTATTTTAGCTGTAAAAATTTGCAAATATTATCACACAGGTATTTGCTTCTTAACCACTTCAGCCACGGAAGGTTTACCCTCCTTCATAACTAGGCCATTTTTTGCAATACGGCACAGTTTCTTTAACTGGCAATTGCGCGGTCGTGCAATTCTGTACCCAAATAAAATTGATGTGCTTTTTTCCCACATATAGTGATTTCTTTTGATGGCATTTGATCACCTTTGCGGTTTTTATTTTTTGCACTATAAATAAAAAAAGACTGACAATTTTAAAAAAAATAACAAGATTTTTTTTTACTTTCTGCTATAAAACATATCCAAGAAAAAAATGTAAAAAATCCAATTTCTTCTTCAGTTTAGGCCAATATGTATTCTGCTACATACAAAAATCTAAATATATGTATATTGATTGGTTTGCGCAAAAGTTGGGATAGTGTCTATACAAACTATGGGATACTTTTTTGGAATTTTTATTTTTTACATTTTTTTTTACTAGTAAGGCCTCATGCACACTGGACATTTTTACAGTTGCTGTTTTTGGCATCAGATGTTTTTTTCTGCAGCCAGTAAACTCCCCAGCATGCCATGCACACACAGGCTGTTATCAGCAGAGGCGTTTTCTGGCTGGAAAAAAAAAACAGAACTAGTGGGTTTTAGGAGTCGTTTTTTTGCTGTAAAAAATAAAAAAAACACTGAAAAATGCCATACAACGCAGAAAAATGCGGCTATTCAGTGTGTATCAATGTTTTTGAGCCATAAGCTTTTGTGGAAGTATAGTTTTGCTAAAAAAAAGCTAAAAAATGCTACAGCTGAAAAAAGCTAAAAAACGCTGAAAAAAGCAATTGCAGCTTTCTACTGACGTTTTGATAATGTCCAGTGTGCATGAGGCCTAATGGCAGTGATTGGCTCCCGCTGTGTCCAATTACATGCGCACCACAGACCTGGAAGAGCGAAATCACATACAGGTACGGGATTTTGGGCAGGAGAGCTGCCGCCTCACAGTACATGAACGTGGGGAGGTTGGCAAGTGGTTAAAGTGGAACTTTATGTAAGAAAAAAAAATGGTTGAACAGGCAGGATTTTTAATGCAGAAGGGACGTGCCTTGGCTCTCCTGCAATAAAGTTATCTACCTGCCTGTCCGCCCCTGAATAATGAGCTACACATGCGCATCTCACTGTAGAAACTCGACAATGCCAAAGCCAACATCATATCAGCCCAGCCAGTGAAAGCAGCCTGCATTCAATACCAGCAAGCCGGTCACTCGAAGATTGGAGAGCTTCAGGACTCTGCCTCCCTGGAGCCAAGATGAGTATAGTTTAAATTAAACTAGCTAAAGAGACCGCTCAGCAAATACTACCTGCTGTCCAGGGGCAGACTGGCAACTTTTGGCCCAGGGGGCAAGAGAAACCCAGAGGCCCATGGTGCAGCGACTCGGCCCCCCCCTCCCACTCTCCCTCATCCGTACCTCCTCCTGACCCCCATCCCCGGCTGAAGCTCCGCTCCAGGTACTCTCTGTTCACTGGGTGGGTCAGACTGGACAGAGCCTGCTGCACTGACTCTGAGTTTCCAAACTAACTAGCAGGGGCCGCCGGGGGCTGCATGGGGGAGTGGGAGCGGGTCTGTCAGGGCTGGCTGAGGGAGGAGAGCCTCTGGTGGGTGTCTTTGTCCTCATTCTTCACTTGATAGGATGCCGGCAGGGACTTTTTACTCTTTTTACTTTAGTTTAGGCATGACTGCGGTGCAGCCATGGCTGGATTAGGAGCATCATGGGCCTTGTGCTGGCGGCAGTGGAGCAGATTTAGGAGTGGCAGAGATATCACAATATGATGTAGGTAATGTCATATCCTAGCTCTCCTACTTACTAGGCATCCTCCTGCATTTCCAAGAGCCTGTGTTGTGTGTGTCCAAACTTTAAAATGCGTAACGAACGGGATGCCTGCCATTTGATTTTTCAGGCTTCTGTAAGGGCTGTGGGTCAACATGTGCCCTGAGGTGAAAGGGTGCAGCCAGGCAGTCCCAATACTTTACAAGCTCGAGGCCTCCTGTAGGAGCCCTGCACCGGAGTGCACAGCGTGCCCTGAGGTTGGGCGAAAGGGCGCAGCCCAGCCGTGCACGCCTAACACAACCCTACACAAGCAAAATACCGGCTTCCATTAGGACTGCCCGCCCAACACCCATTATTAATCCCACCACCCATCCCATGCATAGAGTTGCCACCTTTTCTTCAAGCCAAACTCGAACACTTTAGTGGCTCATGGGAAACATTTTTTGTAGTATACATATGAGAACAGTAGGTGTGGCCAAATTTTGTTAACAGTAGGTGGGGCTTAAGGTTGTATGGGTAAGTAAAACGAGAGCATTATTGTTTCCATAAATAATGCTTAGATTAGAGGAGTGTGGAGGGTATGAAAGTGAGCACTATGTACAGAAGAGTGTGGGGGTATGACAGTGAGCAGTATGTACAGGAGAGGAGTATGGAAGGTATGACAGTGAGCAGTATGTAAAGGAGAGGAGTGTGGAGGGTATGAAAGGGGGCAGAAGGTACAGGAGAGTAGTGTGGAGAATATGACAGTGAGCACTATGCACAGGAGAGGAGTGTGGGGGGGGGGTGAATGTGGGCAATATGTACAGGAGAGGAGTGTGGAGGGTATGACATTTGGTGGTATGTACAGCAGAGTAGTGTGGAGGGTATGACAGTGGGCAGTATGTACAGGAGAGGAGTGTGGAGGGTATGACATTTGGTGGTATGTACAGCAGAGTAGTGTGGAGGGTATGACAGTGGGCAGTATGTACAGGAGAGGAGTGTGGAGGGTATGACAGAGGGCAGTAGGTACAGGAGAGGAGTGTGGAGGGTATGACATTTGGTGGTATGTACAGGAGAGTAGTGTGGAGGGTATGACAGTGGGCAGTATGTACAGGAGAGGAGTGTGGAGGGTATGACATATGGTGGTATGTACAGCAGAGTAGTGTGGAGGGTATGACAGTGGGCAGTATGTACAGGAGAGGAGTGTGGAGGGTATGACAGAGGGCAGTAGGTACAGGAGAGGAGTGTGGAGGGTATGACATTTGGTGGTATGTACAGGAGAGTAGTGTGGAGGGTATGACAGTGGGCAGTATGTACAGGAGAGGAGTTTGGAGGGTATGACAGAGGGCAGTAGGTACAGGAGAAGAGTGTGGAGGATAGGACAGTGAGCACTATGTACAGGAGAGGAGTGAAGGCGGTATGAAGGTGGGCAGTATGTACAGGAGAGGAGTGTGCAGGGTATGACAGTTGGTGGTATGTACAGGAGAGGAGTGTGGAGGGTATGACAGTAGGAATTATGTACAGGAGAGGAGTGTGGGCGGTATGACAGTGGGCAGTATGTACAAGAGAGAAGTGTGGAGGGTATGACAGTTGGTGGTATGTACAGGAGAAGAGTGTGGAGGATATGACAGTTAGTGGTATGTACAGGAGAGGAGTGGGGAGTGTATGACAGTGGGAAGTATGTACAGGAGAGGAGTGTGGAGGGTATGACAGTGGGCAGTAAGTACAGGAGAGGAGAGTGGAGGATATTATGGTGGGCAGTATGTATGGGACAGGAGTGTGAAGGGTATAACGGTAATTGAGGGGAAGTAAAACCCTGTAGCTGAGCTGAACTTTTACCACTCCCCCTTTAGCTGCAGAGGCAGTGGCTGGGTGTGTATACATATTTCAGCTGCAAAGGTTTTCTTTGCATTCAGGTGAATAGGGCCACTCTGCAACTGCTAGTGTGGGGTTAAATCAGGCAATGAGAAGACAATACAGTGCCTCTTCACACCTGTCAAATGCTCTCTGAACAGAGATCCAAAAACAGATCACTCTTCAGAGAGCACTGCTAGTGTGAAAGCACCTCAGAGGGTGATAAGCACTGCCATCTGTCTTAAAGGGCTCATTCACATTAGTGCTGGTGTCAGAATAGCAATCTGTGTTTGGATCTCTCTTTGGAGGGCATTGTATCACCTCCACACTGCCTGCTTTATCCCCATGGTTGCAGGGCAGCATTCACTTGAACAGCTCAAATTTGTCAGGTGCTAAACCTGCTAAAAAGTGTCAGGGGCTATAATTCTTACCATGGCAAAGAAAGCAAAACATTGCAGCAAGTGTACACCCTTGGATGCTCCCCCTGAGGTAGTGGTTGGAGGCAGGGGTAGTAAAGTGTGACTCAAATGCAAAGTTTTACTGTCCCCTTCCCCCAACCCCCAACCCCTTCCCCCAACCATTAGTGTGAATGAGCCCCAATTCACTGCAGGGCCACTGGACAGTGGCATGCACAGAGCAACTGCATCAGCACTAGTTCAACACTCACCTGTAAATGATCCCCTCCCAAAAATGAATCCCAGCCACCTTAACACCCCTTGTTGAGTCCCTGGCACACACACAAAAAACAACTTACTATGCTGCATGCACCGCTATTCCTTGCACAGAAATCAACATAGAAGCCGGTAACATGGAACTCCTGCCTCCACCTCCATGATTGCAGCCAGTCAGGAGAACGGCAAGCTGGAGGCTCCACCTCCATGTCCCTCTTGCAGCCAATCAGGACAATGGCAAGATGGATGTTCCGCCTCCATGTCCCTTCTGCAGGCAGTCAGAGCTGTCTGCAACATGGAGTTCTGCCTCCATTTCCTGTCTGCAGCCAGCTCTGAAGCACATGAATCTGACACACAGAGTGCTGAGGGGAGACAGGCTTGCTTTTTTTCTGTGGTTACAACCCATGAAGCAGCCGTGCAGTAATTATGAGGCAATAATAAAATATGCCCTGATGCACCCCGTGGCGCACCTCCATCAATATGAGGCAGGAGCAAAGACAACGTATACTGCAGCTCAGGGGCGTAACTACAGGGGTTGCAATCGCTACCGGGCCCCATGCTCCAGGGGGCCCGGTAGCAAACCAGTGGGTGAACTTATAGGATCTCAAAGGTCACACTTGCGACTGGGCCCTGGCATTTCACCACTGTGGGGAGGCCCCAAGATTGCAGGAAGGGGGCCCACTGCAGAACTTGTGAAAGGATCCTGATGCGGGACCATAATAAAAGGCCATGCAATGAGATTAAAGAGCCCCAGGATTAGTGGGAAGAGCCCCGGGCTTGAAGGGAAGGGCCCCGGCCAGGGGTCTGGGGGGCCCTTCATGGTTTCTTGCATCGGGGCCCTGAAGGTTCTAGTTACGCCTCTGCTGCAGCTGTCACTGCGGCACCAATCACCGCCGTGTCAGGGTCCGGACTAGCGGCAGGTGACTGCACTGGAGGTGGATCCTCTGTGTCAGTGAGGGATTGGCGTGGACCGTACCAGGGGACCGGTTCTAAGTTACTACCGGTTTTCACCAGAGCCCGCCGCAAGGCGGGATGGACTTGCTGCGGCGGTAGCAACCAGGTCGTATCCTCCGGTAACGGCTCAACCTCAAAGACAGCTGATTAAGGCGCGGTACAGAAGGACAAGGCAAAGGCAAGGTCAGACGGAGCAAAAGGTCAAGGCAGGCGGCAAGGTTCGTAGTCAGGGGCAACAGCAGAAGGTCAGATACACAGGCAGGGAACGATACACCAAAAGCTTTCTCAAGGCACAAAAGGCAACAAGATCCGGCAAGGACAGGAAGGGGAAGTGGGTTTTTATACATTTTGGACTTATTGGACCAGGCACCAATTAGTGGTGCACTGGCCCTTTAAATTTCAATGCAGTGGCGCGGGACCGCACGCGCCGGGAGGAAGACATGCCGGAACCCGGCGTGCGCCGGGAGAGAGAGTGGAGGGAACCCGGCGGGTGAGTAACAGAGGATGCGGGGGAGCAGCGCTCACGGTCGGGGACCATGACCGGATCGCTGCAGCCCGCGGGACGCCTCGAGTGCTCCGGGGAAGCCCCGGGACCCGGAGCACTCGGCGTTACAGTACCCCCCCCCTTAGGTCTCCCCCTCTTTTTGGAGCCCAGGTACTTGTGGATGAGCTCCTTGTCTAGAATATTGGACTCGGGCTCCCATGACCTCTCCTCAGGACCACAATTCTCCCAGTCAACCAAAAATAATTTTTTATTTCTGACGACCTTGGAGGCGAGGATCTCTTTCACTGAGAAGACGTCAGAGGACCCAGAAACAGGAGCAGGAACGGTGACCTTGGGGGAGAACGGTTAAGAATGAGGGGTTTGAGAAGGGATACATGAAAGGAGTTAGGAATGCGGAGAGAGGGAGGAAGATGGAGTTTATAAGAGACAGCATTAATTTGGCTTTTGATTTTAAAAGGCCCGAGATAACGCGGACCCAGTTTGTAGCTGGGGACCCGAAACCGGATGTATTTGGCAGAGAGCCACACTCTGCCCCAGGGGCAAAGACAGGAGGAGTTCTTCTTTTCCTATCTGCATGTCTCTTCATGCGAGAAGAAGCCAAGTTGAGCGACTTTTGAGTCTCTTTCCATATGGAGGAAAAGTCCAGGGTCAAGTCATCAACAGCAGGAACTCCAGAAGAAATGGGAATGGGGAGGGGGGGCAGCGGGTGACGGCCGTACACCACAAAAAACGGAGATTTGGTGGATGACTCAGAGTCTCTAAAGTTGTAGGAAAATTCGGCCCAGGGCAACAGGTCGACCCAATCATCCTGACGGGAGGAGACGAAATGTCGCAGATAGTCACCAAGGATCTGGTTAACCCTCTCCACTTGTCCATTGGACTGAGGGTGGTAGGCAGAAGAAAAGTTCAATTTGATCTTTAATTGGGTGCAGAGAGCTATCCAAAATTTTGAGATAAACTGAACGCCTCTATCGGAGACGATATGTGTTGGGAGACCATGGAGACGAAAAATGTGCAAAAAGAATTGCTTCGCCAGCTGTGGCGCAGAAGGGAGACCAGGAAGCGGGACAAAATGTGCCATTTTTGAAAACCTGTCAACCACCACCCATATGACTGTGTTGCCATGGGATACGGGAAGATCCGTGACGAAGTCCATTGCTATGTGGGACCAAGGCTGTTCAGGAACTGGCAGAGGGAGGAGAAGACCTGCAGGCTTCTGGCGGGGAGTTTTATCACGTGCGCAGATAGTGCAGGCCTGAACGAACTCCGTTACGTCTTTCTCAAAGGAGGGCCACCAATAGTGTCTGGCAATTAGCTGAATTGTCTTTTTAATTCCAGCGTGACCCGCCAGGTGAGAGGAGTG
Organism: Pelophylax lessonae; assembly: GCF_965119305.1. Classification (NCBI taxonomy): domain Eukaryota; kingdom Metazoa; phylum Chordata; class Amphibia; order Anura; family Ranidae; genus Pelophylax; species Pelophylax lessonae. Next base: position 436,670,005 of record NC_138768.1, on the reverse strand, counting down.
ACCCCATTTGAGAGTCCGTAGGCGAAGACGTGGAGGAACAAATGTTTTCCCTGGAGGGACTGATACTATTGAAGCAGGGGCAGTTGAAATCAGACACTCAGGAGGAATGATGTGTTGAGGAATGGTTTCGTCTTCAGAGGCATCGGTGGAGCGTGATAGGGCATCTGCCCTAATGTTCTTATCAGCAGGACGAAAATGGATTTGGAAAGTGAATCGGGCAAAGAACAAAGACCACCTGGCCTGGCGTGGATTAAGGCGCTGGGCAGACTGAAGGTACGAGAGATTTTTGTGGTCAGTATAGATAGTGATCGGATGAGGGGATCCTTCCAGAAGATGTCTCCATTCTTCTAGTGCCAACTTAATGGCTAGTAGTTCACGATCTCCGATGGCATAATTCTTTTCAGGAGGAGTAAAAATTTTTGAGAAGAAGCCACAGGTGACATTTTTTCCTTTAGCAGATTTTTGAAGAAGAATCGCTCCGGCTCCAACAGAGGAGGCATCCACCTCCAGGAAGAAAGGTTTCAGAGGATTGGGCCTATTTAAGACTGGAGCGGAGGCGAAGACGGCTTTAAGGCGAGTAAAGGCTTCTTCTGCTTGGGGAGGCCAGGATTTCGGATTCGCTTCTTTCTTGGTTAGTGCCACAATAGGCGCCACAATAGTGGAGAAGTGGGGAACAAACTGGCGGTAATAGTTGGCGAATCCAAGGAAGCGCTGAATAGAGCGAAGTCCTGAGGGGCGTGGCCAATCCAAAACTGCAGAGAGTTTGTCGGGGTCCATTTGAAGACCTTGTCCCGACACTAGGTATCCCAGAAACGGAAGACAGCTGCGTTCAAAAATACATTTTTCCATTTTGGCGTAAAGATGGTTGGCACGAAGGCGCTGGAGCACTTGACGAACATGGCGACGGTGTTCCTCCAAGGTGGAGGAGAAGATTAGAATGTCGTCAAGATAGACCACTACACAGGTATACAACATGTCCCGGAAGATCTCGTTGACAAAGTCTTGACAGACTGCAGGAGCGTTGCACAGGCCGAAAGGCATGACGAGATACTCAAAGTGGCCATCTCTGGTATTAAAAGCGGTTTTCCACTCATCTCCATCACGGATTCTGATGAGATTATAAGCGCCCCTGAGGTCAAGCTTAGTGAAGACCTTTGCTCCGCGCAGACGGTCAAAGAGCTCCGAGATGAGAGGCAGAGGGTAGCGATTCTTTACTGTGATTTTGTTAAGACCGCGGTAGTCAATACATGGGCGTAGTGAGCCATCCTTTTTGGCAACAAAGAAAAATCCTGCTCCAGCAGGAGAAGAAGATTTCCGGATGAACCCTTTCTTGAGATTCTCCTGAACGTACTCTGACATGGCCTTGGTTTCAGGAATGGAGAGAGGGTAAATCCTGCCACGAGGTGGTGTGGTACCGGGAAGCAAATCGATGGGACAGTCATAGGGTCTATGTGGTGGCAAGACCTCCGCCTGTTTCTTGCAAAAGACGTCAGTGAAGTCCTGATAAGCCTTAGGAAGGCCGAGCAATGGTGAGGAGACGGAGACTTGTCTAGTAGGTACCGACTTGAGGCAACGAGTGTGGCAGGTAGGTCCCCATGATTTAATGTCCCCAGAGGTCCAGTCGAGGGTAGGAGAGTGGCGCTGGAGCCAGGGCAGGCCAAGAAGGACGTCAGAGGTGCAGTTCGGTAGAACAAAAAATTCAATGGTCTCTTGGTGGAGGACTCCTATGGTCATGAGCACAGGTTCTGTGCGATAACGCACGGTACAGTTTAGATTCTCACGTTAACTGTAGTAATGAAGAAAGGCTTGATGAGACGGATCACAGGAATGCTAAAGCGGTTTATGAAGGAGGCTTTAATGAAGTTTCCTGCAGAACCAGAGTCCAAGAAGGCCTCTGCAGGGAAGGAGACTTTAGCGGCAGAAGAAATCCGTACTGGAACAATCAAGCGTGGAGAGGAAGACTTTACACCCAGCGACGCCTCTCCCACGTTCACTAGGTGCGAGCGTTTCCCTGGCGCTGTGGACGCACTGGGCAGTCCTTTAAGAAGTGTTCGGAACTCGCACAGTATAAGCATAAATTCTCATTCCTCCGGCGAGACCTTTCTTGCTGGGTCAGGCGAGCCCGATCCACTTGCATGGCCTCCTCGGCGGAAGGCACAGTAACCGGCTGCAAAGGTTGCTGGAAGAGAGGTGCCAGGCGTGGAAATCGCCTGTTGCGAACCAGATTCTTTTCTTGGCAAAGTTCCTGACGTCTCTCAATGAAACGCATATCTATGCGAGTAGCCAACTGGATGAGTTCCGTCAGGGAGTCAGGTATCTCTCGTGCGGCCAGAGAATCCTTGATATGACTGGATAAACCTTTTTTAAAAGTTGCGCAGAGGGCGTCGTTGTTCCAAGTCAGTTCGGAGGCCAGTGTGCAAAATTGTATGGCATATTCGCCTACTGTAGCGTCTCCTTGGACGAGGTTGAGCAAGGCCGTTTCTGTTGATGACGCACGGGCAGGTTCCTCGAAGACACTGCGGACTTCAGAAACGAAGGACTGGACGGAGGCAGTGACAGGATCGTTGCAGTCCCAGAGCGGCGTGGCCCAGGCCAAGGCCTTCCCAGACAATAAGCTGACCATGAAGGCCACCTTAGATCGTTCCGTAGGAAACTGGTCGGCCAACATCTGCAGGGAACATTGGGACAAGAATCCCCGGCACATCTTAGAATCCCCATCAAACTTGTCCGGGAGAGACAAACGGATTCTAGCGGAGGTGGCGGCCACCAGCTGCGGAGGTGGAGCGGAAGCAGAAGCAGAAGCAGGCGGCTGCTGCCGTGCGGGAAGGAGCTGTTGCAGCATGGCGGTCAGCTGTGCCAACTGTTGACCTTGCTGAGCAATCTGCTGGGACTGCTGGGCAACCACGGTAGAGATGTCAGCGAGAGTAGGCAGGGGCACATCAGCGGGATCCATGGCCGGATCTACTGTCAGGGTCTGGACTAGCGGCAGGTGACTGCACTGGAGGTGGATCCTCTGTGTCAGTGAGGGATTGGCGTGTACCGTACCAGGGGACCGGTTCTAAGTTACTACTGGTTTTCACCAGAGCCCGCCGCAAGGCGGGATGGACTTGCTGCGGCGGTAGCAACCAGGTCGTATCCTTCGGTAACGGCTCAACCTCAAAGACAGCTGATTCAGGCGTGGTACAGAAGGACAAGGCAAAGGCAAGGTCAGACGGAGCAAAAGGTCAAGGCAGGCGGCAAGGTTCGTAGTCAGGGGCAACAGCAGAAGGTGGATTTGGTGGATGACTCAGAGTCTCTAAAGTTGTAGGAAAATTCGGCCCAGGGCAACAGGTCGACCCAATCATCCTGACGGGAGGAGACGAAATGTCGCAGATAGTCACCAAGGATCTGGTTAACCCTCTCCACTTGTCCATTGGACTGAGGGTGGTAGGCAGAAGAAAAGTTCAATTTGATCTTTAATTGGGTGCAGAGAGCTATCCAAAATTTTGAGATAAACTGAACGCCTCTATCGGAGACGATATGTGTTGGGAGACCATGGAGACGAAAAATGTGCAAAAAGAATTGCTTCGCCAGCTGTGGCGCAGAAGGGAGACCAGGAAGCGGGACAAAATGTGCCATTTTTGAAAACCTGTCAACCACCACCCATATGACTGTGTTGCCATGGGATACGGGAAGATCCGTGACGAAGTCCATTGCTATGTGGGACCAAGGCTGTTCAGGAACTGGCAGAGGGAGGAGAAGACCTGCAGGCTTCTGGCGGGGAGTTTTATCACGTGCGCAGATAGTGCAGGCCTGAACGAACTCCGTTACGTCTTTCTCAAAGGAGGGCCACCAATAGTGTCTGGCAATTAGCTGAATTGTCTTTTTAATTCCAGCGTGACCCGCCAGGTGAGAGGAGTGACCCCATTTGAGAGTCCGTAGGCGAAGACGTGGAGGAACAAATGTTTTCCCTGGAGGGACTGATACTATTGAAGCAGGGGCAGTTGAAATCAGACACTCAGGAGGAATGATGTGTTGAGGAATGGTTTCGTCTTCAGAGGCATCGGTGGAGCGTGATAGGGCATCTGCCCTAATGTTCTTATCAGCAGGACGAAAATGGATTTGGAAAGTGAATCGGGCAAAGAACAAAGACCACCTGGCCTGGCGTGGATTAAGGCGCTGGGCAGACTGAAGGTACGAGAGATTTTTGTGGTCAGTATAGATAGTGATCGGATGAGGGGATCCTTCCAGAAGATGTCTCCATTCTTCTAGTGCCAACTTAATGGCTAGTAGTTCACGATCTCCGATGGCATAATTCTTTTCAGGAGGAGTAAAAATTTTTGAGAAGAAGCCACAGGTGACATTTTTTCCTTTAGCAGATTTTTGAAGAAGAATCGCTCCGGCTCCAACAGAGGAGGCATCCACCTCCAGGAAGAAAGGTTTCAGAGGATCGGGCCTATTTAAGACTGGAGCGGAGGCGAAGACGGCTTTAAGGCGAGTAAAGGCTTCTTCTGCTTGGGGAGGCCAGGATTTCGGATTCGCTTCTTTCTTGGTTAGTGCCACAATAGGCGCCACGATAGTGGAGAAGTGGGGAACAAACTGGCGGTAATAGTTGGCGAATCCAAGGAAGCGCTGAATAGAGCGAAGTCCTGAGGGGCGTGGCCAATCCAAAACTGCAGAGAGTTTGTCGGGGTCCATTTGAAGACCTTGTCCCGACACTAGGTATCCCAGAAACGGAAGACAGCTGCGTTCAAAAATAAATTTTTCCATTTTGGCGTAAAGATGGTTGGCACGAAGGCGCTGGAGCACTTGACGAACATGGCGACGGTGTTCCTCCAAGGTGGAGGAGAAGATTAGAATGTCGTCAAGATAGACCACTACACAGGTATACAACATGTCCCGGAAGATCTCGTTGACAAAGTCTTGACAGACTGCAGGAGCGTTGCACAGGCCGAAAGGCATGACGAGATACTCAAAGTGGCCATCTCTGGTATTAAAAGCGGTTTTCCACTCATCTCCATCACGGATTCTGATGAGATTATAAGCGCCCCTGAGGTCAAGCTTAGTGAAGACCTTTGCTCCGCGCAGACGGTCAAAGAGCTCCGAGATGAGAGGCAGAGGGTAGCGATTCTTTACTGTGATTTTGTTAAGACCGCGGTAGTCAATACATGGGCGTAGTGAGCCATCCTTTTTGGCAACAAAGAAAAATCCTGCTCCAGCAGGAGAAGAAGATTTCCGGATGAACCCTTTCTTGAGATTCTCCTGAACGTACTCTGACATGGCCTTGGTTTCAGGAATGGAGAGAGGGTAAATCCTGCCACGAGGTGGTGTGGTACCGGGAAGCAAATCGATGGGACAGTCATAGGGTCTATGTGGTGGCAAGACCTCCGCCTGTTTCTTGCAAAAGACGTCAGTGAAGTCCTGATAAGCCTTAGGAAGGCCGAGCAATGGTGAGGAGACGGAGACTTGTCTAGTAGGTACCGACTTGAGGCAACGAGTGTGGCAGGTAGGTCCCCATGATTTAATGTCCCCAGAGGTCCAGTCGAGGGTAGGAGAGTGGCGCTGGAGCCAGGGCAGGCCAAGAAGGACGTCAGAGGTGCAGTTCGGTAGAACAAAAAATTCAATGGTCTCTTGGTGGAGGACTCCTATGGTCATGAGCACAGGTTCTGTGCGATAACGCACGGTACAGTTTAGATTCTCACGTTAACTGTAGTAATGAAGAAAGGCTTGATGAGACGGATCACAGGAATGCTAAAGCGGTTTATGAAGGAGGCTTTAATGAAGTTTCCTGCAGAACCAGAGTCCAAGAAGGCCTCTGCAGGGAAGGAGACTTTAGCGGCAGAAGAAATCCGTACTGGAACAATCAAGCGTGGAGAGGAAGACTTTACACCCAGCGACGCCTCTCCCACGTTCACTAGGTGCGAGCGTTTCCCTGGCGCTGTGGACGCACTGGGCAGTCCTTTAAGAAGTGTTCGGAACTCGCACAGTATAAGCATAAATTCTCATTCCTCCGGCGAGACCTTTCTTGCTGGGTCAGGCGAGCCCGATCCACTTGCATGGCCTCCTCGGCGGAAGGCACAGTAACCGGCTGCAAAGGTTGCTGGAAGAGAGGTGCCAGGCGTGGAAATCGCCTGTTGCGAACCAGATTCTTTTCTTGGCAAAGTTCCTGACGTCTCTCAATGAAACGCATATCTATGCGAGTAGCCAACTGGATGAGTTCCGTCAGGGAGTCAGGTATCTCTCGTGCGGCCAGAGAATCCTTGATATGACTGGATAAACCTTTTTTAAAAGTTGCGCAGAGGGCGTCGTTGTTCCAAGTCAGTTCGGAGGCCAGTGTGCAAAATTGTATGGCATATTCGCCTACTGTAGCGTCTCCTTGGACGAGGTTGAGCAAGGCCGTTTCTGTTGATGACGCACGGGCAGGTTCCTCGAAGACACTGCGGACTTCAGAAACGAAGGACTGGACGGAGGCAGTGACAGGATCGTTGCAGTCCCAGAGCGGCGTGGCCCAGGCCAAGGCCTTCCCAGACAATAAGCTGACCATGAAGGCCACCTTAGATCGTTCCGTAGGAAACTGGTCGGCCAACATCTGCAGGGAACATTGGGACAAGAATCCCCGGCACATCTTAGAATCCCCATCAAACTTGTCCGGGAGAGACAAACGGATTCTAGCGGAGGTGGCGGCCACCAGCTGCGGAGGTGGAGCGGAAGCAGAAGCAGAAGCAGGCGGCTGCTGCCGTGCGGGAAGGAGCTGTTGCAGCATGGCGGTCAGCTGTGCCAACTGTTGACCTTGCTGAGCAATCTGCTGGGACTGCTGGGCAACCACGGTAGAGATGTCAGCGAGAGTAGGCAGGGGCACATCAGCGGGATCCATGGCCGGATCTACTGTCAGGGTCTGGACTAGCGGCAGGTGACTGCACTGGAGGTGGATCCTCTGTGTCAGTGAGGGATTGGCGTGTACCGTACCAGGGGACCGGTTCTAAGTTACTACTGGTTTTCACCAGAGCCCGCCGCAAGGCGGGATGGACTTGCTGCGGCGGTAGCAACCAGGTCGTATCCTTCGGTAACGGCTCAACCTCAAAGACAGCTGATTCAGGCGTGGTACAGAAGGACAAGGCAAAGGCAAGGTCAGACGGAGCAAAAGGTCAAGGCAGGCGGCAAGGTTCGTAGTCAGGGGCAACAGCAGAAGGTGGATTTGGTGGATGACTCAGAGTCTCTAAAGTTGTAGGAAAATTCGGCCCAGGGCAACAGGTCGACCCAATCATCCTGACGGGAGGAGACGAAATGTCGCAGATAGTCACCAAGGATCTGGTTAACCCTCTCCACTTGTCCATTGGACTGAGGGTGGTAGGCAGAAGAAAAGTTCAATTTGATCTTTAATTGGGTGCAGAGAGCTATCCAAAATTTTGAGATAAACTGAACGCCTCTATCGGAGACGATATGTGTTGGGAGACCATGGAGACGAAAAATGTGCAAAAAGAATTGCTTCGCCAGCTGTGGCGCAGAAGGGAGACCAGGAAGCGGGACAAAATGTGCCATTTTTGAAAACCTGTCAACCACCACCCATATGACTGTGTTGCCATGGGATACGGGAAGATCCGTGACGAAGTCCATTGCTATGTGGGACCAAGGCTGTTCAGGAACTGGCAGAGGGAGGAGAAGACCTGCAGGCTTCTGGCGGGGAGTTTTATCACGTGCGCAGATAGTGCAGGCCTGAACGAACTCCGTTACGTCTTTCTCAAAGGAGGGCCACCAATAGTGTCTGGCAATTAGCTGAATTGTCTTTTTAATTCCAGCGTGACCCGCCAGGTGAGAGGAGTGACCCCATTTGAGAGTCCGTAGGCGAAGACGTGGAGGAACAAATGTTTTCCCTGGAGGGACTGATACTATTGAAGCAGGGGCAGTTGAAATCAGACACTCAGGAGGAATGATGTGTTGAGGAATGGTTTCGTCTTCAGAGGCATCGGTGGAGCGTGATAGGGCATCTGCCCTAATGTTCTTATCAGCAGGACGAAAATGGATTTGGAAAGTGAATCGGGCAAAGAACAAAGACCACCTGGCCTGGCGTGGATTAAGGCGCTGGGCAGACTGAAGGTACGAGAGATTTTTGTGGTCAGTATAGATAGTGATCGGATGAGGGGATCCTTCCAGAAGATGTCTCCATTCTTCTAGTGCCAACTTAATGGCTAGTAGTTCACGATCTCCGATGGCATAATTCTTTTCAGGAGGAGTAAAAATTTTTGAGAAGAAGCCACAGGTGACATTTTTTCCTTTAGCAGATTTTTGAAGAAGAATCGCTCCGGCTCCAACAGAGGAGGCATCCACCTCCAGGAAGAAAGGTTTCAGAGGATCGGGCCTATTTAAGACTGGAGCGGAGGCGAAGACGGCTTTAAGGCGAGTAAAGGCTTCTTCTGCTTGGGGAGGCCAGGATTTCGGATTCGCTTCTTTCTTGGTTAGTGCCACAATAGGCGCCACGATAGTGGAGAAGTGGGGAACAAACTGGCGGTAATAGTTGGCGAATCCAAGGAAGCGCTGAATAGAGCGAAGTCCTGAGGGGCGTGGCCAATCCAAAACTGCAGAGAGTTTGTCGGGGTCCATTTGAAGACCTTGTCCCGACACTAGGTATCCCAGAAACGGAAGACAGCTGCGTTCAAAAATAAATTTTTCCATTTTGGCGTAAAGATGGTTGGCACGAAGGCGCTGGAGCACTTGACGAACATGGCGACGGTGTTCCTCCAAGGTGGAGGAGAAGATTAGAATGTCGTCAAGATAGACCACTACACAGGTATACAACATGTCCCGGAAGATCTCGTTGACAAAGTCTTGACAGACTGCAGGAGCGTTGCACAGGCCGAAAGGCATGACGAGATACTCAAAGTGGCCATCTCTGGTATTAAAAGCGGTTTTCCACTCATCTCCATCACGGATTCTGATGAGATTATAAGCGCCCCTGAGGTCAAGCTTAGTGAAGACCTTTGCTCCGCGCAGACGGTCAAAGAGCTCCGAGATGAGAGGCAGAGGGTAGCGATTCTTTACTGTGATTTTGTTAAGACCGCGGTAGTCAATACATGGGCGTAGTGAGCCATCCTTTTTGGCAACAAAGAAAAATCCTGCTCCAGCAGGAGAAGAAGATTTCCGGATGAACCCTTCCTTGAGATTCTCCTGAACGTACTCTGACATGGCCTTGGTTTCAGGAATGGAGAGAGGGTAAATCCTGCCACGAGGTGGTGTGGTACCGGGAATCAAATCGATGGGACAGTCATAGGGTCTATGTGGTGGCAAGACCTCCGCCTGTTTCTTGCAAAAGACGTCAGTGAAGTCCTGATAAGCCTTAGGAAGGCCGAGCAATGGTGAGGAGACGGAGACTTGTCTAGTAGGTACCGACTTGAGGCAACGAGTGTGGCAGGTAGGTCCCCATGATTTAATGTCCCCAGAGGTCCAGTCGAGGGTAGGAGAGTGGCGCTGGAGCCAGGGCAGGCCAAGAAGGACGTCAGAGGTGCAGTTCGGTAGAACAAAAAATTCAATGGTCTCTTGGTGGAGGACTCCTATGGTCATGAGCACAGGTTCTGTGCGATAACGCACGGTACAGTTTAGATTCTCACCGTTAACTGTAGTAATGAAGAAAGGTTTGATGAGACGGATCACAGGAATGCTAAAGCGGTTTATGAAGGAGGCTTTAATGAAGTTTCCTGCAGAACCAGAGTCCAAGAAGGCCTCTGCAGGGAAGGAGACTTTAGCGGCAGAAGAAATCCGTACTGGAACAATCAAGCGTGGAGAGGAAGACTTTACACCCAGCGACGCCTCTCCCACGTTCACTAGGTGCGAGCGTTTCCCTGGCGCTGTGGACGCACTGGGCAGTCCTTTAAGAAGTGTTCGGAACTCGCTCAGTATAAGCATAAATTCTCATTCCTCCGGCGAGACCTTTCTTGCTGGGTCAGGCGAGCCCGATCCACTTGCATGGCCTCCTCGGCGGAAGGCACAGTAACCGGCTACAAAGGTTGCTGGAAGAGAGGTGCCAGGCGTGGAAATCGCCTGTTGCGAACCAGATTCTTTTCTTGGCAAAGTTCCTAACGTCTCTCAATGAAACGCATATCTATGCGAGTAGCCAACTGGATGAGTTCCGTCAGGGAGTCAGGTATCTCTCGTGCGGCCAGAGAATCCTTGATATGACTGGATAAACCTTTTTTAAAAGTTGCGCAGAGGGCGTCGTTGTTCCAAGTCAGTTCGGAGGCCAGTGTGCAAAATTGTATGGCATATTCGCCTACTGTAGCGTCTCCTTGGACGAGGTTGAGCAAGGCCGTTTCTGTTGATGAGGCACGGGCAGGTTCCTCGAAGACACTGCGGACTTCAGAAACTAAGGACTGGACGGAGGCAGTGGCAGGATCGTTGCGGTCCCAGAGCGGCGTGGCCCAGGCCAAGGCCTTCCCAGACAATAAGCTGACCATGAAGGCCACCTTAGATCGTTCCGTAGGAAACTGGTCGGCCAACATCTGCAGGGAACATTGGGACGAGAATCCCCGGCACATCTTAGAATCCCCATCAAACTTGTCCGGGAGAGACAAACGGATTCTAGCGGAGGTGGCGGCCACCAGCTGCGGAGGTGGAGCGGAAGCAGAAGCAGAAGCAGGCGGCTGCTGCCGTGCGGGAAGGAGCTGTTGCAGCATGGCGGTCAGCTGTGCCAACTGTTGACCTTGCTGAGCAATCTGCTGGGACTGCTGGGCAACCACGGTAGAGATGTCAGTGAGAGTAGGCAGGGGCACATCAGCGGGATCCATGGCCGGATCTACTGTCAGGGTCTGGACTAGCGGCAGGTGACTGCACTGGAGGTGGATCCTCTGTGTCAGTGAGGGATTGGCGTGGACCGTACCAGGGGACCGGTTCTAAGTTACTACTGGTTTTCACCAGAGCCCGCCGCAAGGCGGGATGGACTTGCTGCGGCGGTAGCAACCAGGTCGTATCCTTCGGTAACGGCTCAACCTCAAAGACAGCTGATTCAGGCGCGGTACAGAAGGACAAGGCAAAGGCAAGGTCAGACGGAGCAAAAGGTCAAGGCAGGCGGCAAGGTTCGTAGTCAGGGGCAACAGCAGAAGGTCAGATACACAGGCAGGGAACGATACACCAAAAGCTTTCTCAAGGCACAAAAGGCAACAAGATCCGGCAAGGACAGGAAGGGGAAGTGGGTTTTTATACATTTTGGACTGATTGGACCAGGCACCAATTAGTGGTGCACTGGCCCTTTAAATTTCAATGCAGTGGCGCGCGCGCCCTAGGGAGCGGGGCCGCGCGCGCCGGGAGGAAGACATGCCGGAACCCGGCGTGCGCCGGGAGAGAGAGCGGAGGGAACCCGGTGGGTGAGTAACAGAGGATGCGGGGGAGCAGCGCTCACGGTCGGGGACCATGACCGGAGCGCTGCAGCCCGCGGGACGCCTCAAGTGCTCCGGGGAAACCCCGAGACCCGGAGCACTCGGCGTTACAACAGCTTAGGCACAGGTACATACATATTCGCCAGCACACCATGAATCTTGCAAAAGCAGTCAAAAGCTTTTTATTGCAAAGAAGATCACATCAGAAACAGTGCAACGTTTTGGAGTCACGCAGGACCCCTTCGTCAGGCATGTGATGATCATGATGATCACATGCCTGACGAAGGGGTCCAGCGTGACTCCGAAACATTGCTTTGTTTCTAATGCTATCTTCTTTGCAATAAAAAGCCTTTGGACTGCTTTTGCAAGATCCATGGTGTGCTGGCAAATATGTATGTACCTGTGATAGATCCCGTGTCCAGCTGGTGATCTCTGCAGCACCCACAACATATGTGCCTATACCCAGGAAGGTGTGAGATGGGAATATGAACTTCACAGCTTAGGCATAGTGATCCACTCCACAGGCTGAATAATGTGTCGGCCCTGGAAGCAGCCATTTTGTAGTGCATTCAGAGTGGCCCAGGGGGCAATTTCCTCCCTGACCCCCCCCCCTCCCAAAGGCTCAGTCTGCCCCTGCTGCTGTCTGATATGGGAGTCACTGTGATGGGTCACTTCTCTGACTCATGCCATTGTGTGTAAATTTCAGCTTGAGCTGTAACCACAGAAAAAAAGCAAGACAAAATGTAAAAAAGCAAATGTAAAATAATTGTGTACAGTAAACCCCCCTCCATTGTGGGGGTTTTACGTTCCGGACCCAGCCGCGAAAAGTGAAAATCCGTGAAATAGAAAAACCCTATTAAAGTGCATTGTAGGCATGTTTTTTGTACTGTCACTGTACGTGTAAAAGCATTTTAAGGTCTTTAAACACACTTTTAAAACAATAGAAACTCATTTAAACACATAAAAGATACTGAGAGACATAGCAAGAGCTATGGATATTTTTAATGATTTACTGTATATAGTAAAATAACATTACAAAAAAAAAACGCAATATACCGGGACCACAAAAACTGAACCGCGATGGAGCGGGGGTTTACTGTACTACTCAACCTGCTGGCTGAAAAGGATTGTGAAATTTTACCATGTAATTATTTAAATTTAATCTGTTTAAAATGTTAATTATTTTAAAATGTTTCTTTTTTTTCCCCCTGACTATGATAAATTTAAGAAAAAATACAGTCACTACAAAATATGGTAGCCACAGACTGATAAGAACTCTGAGGTTCAGTAAGGTGCCTATGGAATGGGGGAGTAAAGATTTGTTTGAGGTCGTTATGAAATAACACTTTCACAAGGTATAATACATTTTTTTTTTTAGATAAAAGACTTTAATACACTGTACAATAGCTTTTTTGTTTTATTTTAAATAAGTAAACAGTAAATTCCAGTGGCGACCAAAAGATTGATTAAAAAGAAAGAAGACAAACTCCAGGACAAAGTGGGTGTTCAGTGAAGGTAGTGGTATTGGAAGAGTATTGAATGAAACCTTTATTTGGACACATTTGTTCAATATCTGGTGGTCTTGGCATTAAATCACAGCAGGATAGGTATCTGTTTCAGAGCTCATGTGGTGTAGAATCAGCAAACTGTCAAATTAATGCTAAAGAATGGGTTTTGTTTTAGAAAAGAAATACAGGAAAATATTAAGTTCTTTTATGTCTTGTATAGTGTACTCTAGAATGAAATAATAGGATACTTTGACCTTCAGCATGTCTCTCCATTATCCTGCAAGTAGATTTCAAATGCCTCTTTACTACAATCAGCTGTCATCAGCTGTCCCAACACACATTCATAAGATCAACATTTAAGACACTTTCATGAAAATGTATGTTATCATGTCAATATGTGGTTTCTGGTACTTACTATATATATATTTTTTTTAGGTTCTGTTTTTGTGGTGCATATTTGATGTTCTCATTTACCATATTGGGATTATTCAACTATGGAGTCAGGTCATTCATAGGCATGTGTAAACCAGCACATAAAGATATCATAGACAGAGAAAGTACCTGCATATTCATATTTATGCATGGAACCGCTAGCTGTCAATGGCAGCTGGGACCCAGGGCTAAGCCTAGGAACTGAAACGATCAGTCCTTGGGCTTCTGAACCTTCTACAGATAAATCCATAGTGGCATGAATTCCATCCGGCTGCACTCGCAGATATGTGGGGATATCCATATTTAAAGGGGCTTCAAGATTCCAAAAAGTTCCCCCTGCTGACCCATACATCCCCCAGACTAGGAATGTGGGTATGAAGCCCTTGTTCCCCATGTGTTCTAGTATGGTTCAGGAAAAGGAAGGTGACAACTCCAGGCTGAAAGCCTGAATAAGGATCTGGTATAGTTTTTGCCAGGAACCCACTGTCAGTTTTTGTTGTTTTTGTTTTTGTTTGGTACCACAAACCTGTCCAGGAGGGTGTAGGGGTCTGCAGGGCAAATTTATCTGAGTCTGAAAGCTTCTTTAAAATAAGAGGGACCACAGATATCTGCCCTTCATGTGAATGAGTAAGGGGTACATGGTGCTCCTTGATATGCATTTACAAAATAAAACGTTAACAGTAAATAAAAGAGACATACCATTTAAAAATTTTTTTATGTAAAAAAATAAATGTAATAATCAATCATGGTGAACAACGCCCTACTGACACAAACATGGTGAAGTTCACCGACAATCCTCTCGCACCAGACATTTGTCACAAATGACAGCTGCCCGGTTGGCTGCTGGTGGGTGATGCTGGCTGACGTCATTGACCAACTGACCGGATCTGATCAATGACATCACACAGGATGCCCACTGGCTTGGTTAGGTGGGCCTCCTCCTCTGAAGTCCCCTGCACTGAGAGGGAATACAGGACTGCACCCTAGCCAGCTGGCTGACATCTGTTGTGTGAAATTTCCATGACTGTGAAGGAAATGGCTTCCCTAACTCCAGGGTTGGAAATACGCCAAGTTAGAGAGAGTCTGGCTTTGATGCTCATATACATGGAAGGGTCCAATGCACCAAGTCTGTTCACCAAAAGTTCTGGAGTGAAACTGGGTGTACAGCACACCCTCAAAGGAGGTAACCATTTGACTTGAGACCTACATGCATACATAAATCAAAGGATTCTTCTGGGCCTAAAATGCTGAGGTATGAGAATGAATGGGGAGAAGCTTGTCCTGAGGCAGAAATATGAGGGTAGTGTTAAGTGTCTGGCCCGTGTGCTCCAACGTGTGAGAAGGGTCCAGCAATTACTTCCTCAGATTGAGGGTCCAACCATAGCTCTGCAGGGTCTGTACTTAGCATTGGCTACTTGCTTACAGGGACAGGGAACACTGGTCCTTTAACAGGAGATTGCCAAGTACCCTACAGAATAAATCCCCTGTTAATTGATTACTGCAATATGCGGATAGCGCTGAGGAGGCAAAAATATTTTCTTTTGCGGGGGGTGGAGTACTTTTATCCCCTGTGATCTCTTTGTTGTTGACCAGCATTTAGGCCAGACAATCCTGTGCATATGGATGGAAAGAAGAGTCGTCTTACAGATTTAGCAAAGTGTATCTGCCAAGCCATTCATACAGTATCGTAAGGCCATAGAGAAAAAGTCTAACTGACTGTGGATAGAGGCTTTCATAAGTAAAATGAGCTTGGGTGTCCACTGAACTTACTATCTCTAGTCAATCTACCAAGTCACGCTTTTTTCACTCCACTCAGCTGTGGGTTGGATCATTCCCCACCCTGTTGCACATAGAAACAAAAGGGGAGGATGTTGGTGATATCAGTGCCCTTATATGGAAACATGTTATTATTTAGTCAATGTCATTAGCTAAATATGAGTATGTGTCCATATAAGGGCATTGAAGTCACCAGAATTCTGCCATTGGCTGCTGCTGCTGTCAATCAAAGTCAGCTAGCCAATCGAGGGAGAGAGGGGGGCAGGACCTGTTTGGGGCTCTGTGTCTGAATGGATACACGGAGCTGCATCTCAGCTCGGGGACCCCCCTAGCAAGCTGCTTTCTGTGGGGGCACTCATCAGGAGGGAGGAGCTAGAATCAGTGACGAGGGACCCGGGAAGAGGAGGATCTGGGCTGCTCTGTGCAAAACCACTGCAACAGAGCAGGTAAGTATAACATGTTTGTTATTTTTACAATCACTTTAAGGACCATTATCTTTCTGCAAAAACTGATTGATAGCTACTTCCTAATTTGTGAATACCTTAGTTACTTTATTTATTGATTGAAGTCTATTGCTCACATTCACCACACCTCTATCCCCATAGATAAAATAAAATTTAGCCATACACAGGTTAGGCCTGTTATCCCTAACTAAAACTCTCATGCTGCTGGCTACTTTTATACTTCTGTATCCTCTGTAGTATCTTTATTCATGTAGCAAATCACTAGCCGCTGCTCTCTAGTAAAATGGGCCTTGTCTTGCTTTTTGAAAATACATTCATTAAATTGGGCAATTTTACAGTGCTGTGTCACCTGTGGCCTCCTAATTATTGTAGTAAAATACCTGTCTGTATGATTTGCCTCTAATACATTTCAGACAATTCTCCCTCACCTCACTGCATCCTTTAAAAAAATAAAACACTATGCACTCTAAGCACACCCTCACCACAGACTATTAACCACTTGCTGGCCACAAAACCAAGCTTTACGGCGACAGAGTGTCTCTCCTGCACCAGACCACATACCTAGTATGTGTAGCACCCTCTTAGGTAGGTGCTAGTGAAAGAGTATAGTTTTTGGCTCTGTCTGCTTATCAGAGGAGCAGCAGGCAAATCCATATTGCTTTCTTCCTACCAGAGAGCAGGATTTGTTAGTGAGGTCTGCTCATTGTGCTCAGTATGCGATCCATTGTGTCTAGAGAGTGTTTCACGCTGGTTCAATAGGTAGGCATGTTGGACAGTGGGAGGAAACCTGACAAATGGATGCATAGGCTTTGGTACAGTCCTGGTGATTGGCAGGGGCTGGTCACCTCGGTGCATTCTGGGATACTGTATAAAAGCCAAGAGCAAGGTCTTTGGCTGGAGAGCAGAGTCCTGGAGGGAGGGTGGCGGCTGCCTCGTCCTCTGTAGCAGTGGCACGTGGCCTCAGGAGGTCATTCTGAGGGCCAGAGGAGTGGAGCTGAACCCAGAGGTCCAGGAGAAGCTAACTGAGGGGGAGACACTGGAGACTCTGGAAAAACAGTATCGTGAGTACAGGGGATCATGTCTAGGGGCCTGACCTGAGGGGGCCACCCCAGAAGTAGGATAGTCAGTGGACAGGTGTCAGCAAGCAAGAAAGAGGATACTAAGGACTAAGTGTCCTGAAGAAAAAAACAGTTCATCAAGTCACCGGGAAAGAGACTTAAAACGAAATTCCACTCAGTGGCAAGGTGGATCAAGAGCCTAGCTGTACCAAGCGATAGAAGTCCTCAAATCTTGTGCATAGTTAATTCAGAGTATCCCACTGTTCCCTTCTCCCATCCCTAATTTATCAAAAAACACAAAAACAACTACATAGCTTTGGATTATTTATTGAATGAGCCAAGAAGAGAAGTGAGAGCCCCCAACATAACACAAACCACCTTGATTTATATTCTACCAGATTCCATCAAAAACATCAAAAAAGGTCTTCTTAGACACTGGTTGAAAGCAGCGAGAACAGTTATACCGTGACATTGGTGGTCAACACAATCCCCCTCTGTAAATAAGTGGGTAACAGAGATGGATTATATTGAAAGGATGGAATCCCTCATGGCATATGAAATGGATACACATAAACAATGCTGTCAGATACAGGCCTCTTGGAGGACATTTAGGGAGTCAACAAAAACCCACAATCTTTCTATGGAATTAGTAGTAAATAGTAGGTCCCAAATATAAGTAAGTGAAGTACAAGAGAGGAACAGGAACCCTCCTACATAGGAGGGCTAGGGATTTTTAAGGTGCCAATTAACTCGGGTCAAAACATGCATTTAAAAATATATACATTTTTATTCATCAACAAAGATTAAAATGAACAAATAACCACATTGTTAAAAAGTTCCT
Source organism: Pelophylax lessonae (assembly GCF_965119305.1). Classification (NCBI taxonomy): domain Eukaryota; kingdom Metazoa; phylum Chordata; class Amphibia; order Anura; family Ranidae; genus Pelophylax; species Pelophylax lessonae. The sequence goes on along the minus strand of NC_138768.1, from coordinate 436,652,584 downwards.
GTATATATTATTCAAAGTTCGCATATGTTTTTTTGCGATATTGTCGCAGAGTAGCAATCCCGACATGTTTCACCAAACGGTTTCTTCAGGGGATATGTTAAATGCTACCTCCAAAGATAGTTGTCACAGACTATAGAGTACAAAAACAGCCGTCTACCTGCATTTAAAGTGATAAAGTGTGCACCAGTTGGCCTTATTAGTCAACCACAGGAGGCGTAATTAGGATATTTGTACTTGGATCTTTTAGTAATTAACTTTTAAGGATCCCTCCAAACCAGGGTGGACCCACTGGGGTTTTTTTTAAGACCAAAAATAAGCCTTTAAATAAGGGGACACCAATTGGCTGTCATCTTCGATAGTTCAGCCTGTAGTTTGCAGCGGTCTGTGTTTTGCGGCTCTCTGCCGTCACTGAGTGACCATTCAGTGGTTTAACAGGACAAGTTCCACTCAGAACAGGCCTCGCCATGGTCAACCAAGTTGAGTGCACCTGCTCAGCGTCATATCCAGAGGTTGTCTTTGGGAAATACACAAATGAGTGCTGTCAGCATTGCTGCAGAGGTTTAAGGGGTGTGGGGTAAGCCTGTCAGTGCTCAGACCATATGCCGCACACTGCATCAAACTGGTCTGCATGGCTGTCGTCCCAGAAAGACAAGTGTGTCTTGCCTACAGTCAAGCATGGTGGTGGGAGTGTCATGGTCTGGGGCTGCATGAGTGCTGCCGGAACTAGGGAGCTAGAGTTCATTGAGGGAACCATGAATGCCAACATGTACTGTGACATACTGAAGCAGAGCATGATCCCCTAACTTTGGAGACTGGGCCACAGGGCAGTATTCCAACATGACAACGACCCCAAACACACCTCCAAGACAACCACTGCCTTGCTAAGACGCTGAGGGTATAGGTTATGGCCTGACCAAGCATGTCACCAGACCTAAACCCTACTGAGCTACTGTGGGGCATCCTCAAAGGGAAGTCGGAGGAGCTTAAGGTCTCTAACATCAACCAGCTCCATGATGTCATCACGGAGGAGTGGAAGAGGACTCCAGTGGCAAACTGTGAAGCTTTGGTGAACTCCATGCCCAAGAGGGTTAAGGCAGTGCTGGAAAATAATGGTGGCCACACAAAATATTGACACTTTGGGCCTAATATGGACATTTTAACTTAGGGATGCACTCACTTTTAATGCCAGCGGTTAAGACATTAATGGCTGTGTTTAGTTATTTTGAGGGGACAGCAAATTTACACTGCTTTACACGCTGTACACTCACTACTTTACATTGTAGCAAAGTGTCATTTCTTCAGTGTTGTCACATGAAAAAAAAATAATAAAATATTTACAAAAATGTGAGGGGTGTACTCACTTATGTGAGATACTGTATATGAAGGAGGACATAAAACAAATATAAAATAACTGTTGGCTGCAAAAGTGAAAATACCCACCATAGGCAGTTGGTTAGCTGTCCAGGTCAGATCTCTTCTCTCCAAGGATACAGGATAGATAGCATTGGACTGCACAGCCATTAAAGCGGTTAACCCAAAACTTCATATTTCTGATAAGTGCCGCTGTTCTGCCGAAAGCGCCAACTCGCCAAAATCTCCAACCACGTCACTTCCGGTGACTCTACAGCAGGAATAATTGGAGATTTGGACGAGTTGCTGTTTTCACAGACCACTGGCAGCCAATACACTACGGTAAACGATATAATTAGTGGACATTGTTAGTCCACCCGATACTAAGCAAAAAACATGGCCGCCTCGTTGTGTGAAAAGAGGCAACTGCTCGTGTACCATAGTGTATTGGCTGCCATTGGTCCATGAAAACAGCAACTCATCCAAATCTCCAATTATTCCTGCTGTAGAGTCACCGTAACTGACGTGGTTGGAAATTTTGGCGAGTTTGAGTTTTCGGCAGAACACCTGCTGTAGCATGTTCTTGTATAGAAAAGTATTCTGTTCTCTTTGTATTGCTTCCTTTGTGTGAAATTCCTGCTAGTCCCTCTGCTTTCCTATTAAAAACTGACCACACTGAGCAGGAGAGCACACCGTGGTCAGTTCTCTACCTATGCTGGGAACTCAGCCTGCTCTCCTCCAATGGTCAGATTTGTCCTGACATACCCCTGCTGCACAGCCATTCACTGGGAAGCTCAGTGTGCTGCTGCTTCTCCTCCCCCACCTCTTATGCAGCTAAGAACAGAGTGAGTGTGATTACTTCCAAAAAAGGTATTTATAACGTTTTTTATACTGTACAATCTTGTATCTATACAAAAATGTTTTGCCTTTCATTTCCATTTTAAACTGAATAGGTTGTTTTACAAGGTGAACTTTTACAATCACTTTAAAGGATAAGTTCACCTTTCATAACATGTTACCCCCTTATTCAAGGTGTAACATGTTATGAAAGCACTGCCTCCTGCACCTCCCCGATCCCCGTTGTGCCAGCTAGCCGGGTTCTTCTTCACCTGCCAGCTGTCAAAATGAAAAGAAAATAACTTGGCCATGCGGGGCTCCGCTTACCCAGCCACATCGCTTATTCACAGCACTTTGTGAATGGAAGACGACAAGACCCAGCAGCCTTTGTGGTAGGGTTGCCACCTCATCCATTTAAACCAGGATGCATAATAATTACACAGGTTCTGAGGCCGATATAATGCACATAAGGCACTAAGTGAGTTTAACCACTTGCCGACCAGCTGCCGTACTTATACAGTGGCAGGTCGGCTCTGTCCCACAAAACGACCTACCTGTACGTCGGTTCGCAGGACCGCTAGCGGGGGTGCAGACGTGCCGCTGGAGGTGCGTTTGCACGCCTATTCACCACAAAGGGAGGTGATCAGCGGGGACGGCAGCAGCGATGTCCGCCGGGCAACCGCGATCGCTCAGCAGAGAGACAAAATGGCAGTCTGCCGTTGTACACACGACACACCGATGTTCTGTCAGCGATGGACACAGGGATCCTGTGTTCCTCCTATTTGTATTCATCCAGTAAATACACCCCCCCCCCACAGTTAGAAAGCATACCCTAGGCACACATTTAACCCTTTGGTCGCACCAGGTGTTTACCCCTTCCCTGCCAGTGTCATTAGTACAGTAACAGTGCATATTTTTAGCACTGATTACTGTAGTAATGTCACTGGTCCCCCCAAAAGTGTCAATAATGTCAGCTAAGTGTCCGTTCTGTACGCCATAATGTCGCAGCCCCACTAAAAATCGCTGATCGCCGCCCTTACTACTAAAAAACTGAAATAAATAAAAAAAAATGGCATAAATCTTTCCCCTAGTTTGTAGACGCGATAACTTTTGCGAAAACCAATCAAGATACACTTATTGCGTTTTTTTTTTTTTTTACCAAAAATATGTAGCAGAATACAAATTGGCCTAAAATGATGAAAAATGTTGATTTAAATTTTTTTTTTTTATTGGGAATGTTATATAGCAGAAAGTGAAAAATATTGTTTTTTTTTTTTTTTTTTTTCAGAATTGTCGCTCTTTTTTTGTTTATAGCGCAAAAAATAAAAATTGCAGAGATGATCAAATATCACCAAAAGAAACCTCTATTTGTGGGGGAAAAAAAGGACATAAATTCTTTTAGGGTACATTGTCGCAAGACCGCGCAATTGTCAGTTAAAGTAATGCAGTGCTGAATCGCAAAATATGGCCTGGTCATTAAGGGGATATAACCTTTCCGGTCCAGAAGTTTTTAAAGGATAAGTTCATATTTGGGGTGTAACATGTAACATGTTATGAATGCACCAGCCCCGCACCTCCCCAATCCCCAGTGTGCCAGCTAGCAGGGTTCTTCTGCACCTGCTAGCTGTCAAAATGAAAAAAAAAAAAACATTGCCGTGCAAGGCTCCATCCAGCCAGCCACGTCGCTCATTCACAGCGCTCTGTGAATAAAGGACGACAAGATCCAGCAGCCTTTGCGGTAGGGGTGACACCTCATCCCTTTAAACTCTTCCTGACTGCTCGCTGCCTTTTTACTGCGGCAAGTGCAGCCCTCCTGCACAAACCGATGTAGACCTACGTCGGTTGCGCACCTGCAGCTAGGGTGTGAGCGTGCGCCACCGGCTTCGCGCTCCCGCCCCCACTCGGCAGCGGGGAAGCCGATGAACGGGGCAGGTGGCTCCAATTGCCGGCTGACATCCCCCCGATCGCTCCCCACTGAGAGAGAAGAACGGCCAGCTGTTGTAAACACAGCTGACCGTTCTTCTCCCTGGAATGATCACAGAGCACCTGTGATCCTTCTATATAGGATCACAGGTCTCTATGATCATTTCACAAGCCACGCCCCCCCCCAGTTAGAATCACTCCCCTAGGCTCACATTTAACCCCTTGATCACCCACAATGTTAACCCTTTCCCTGCCAGTGTCATTATTACAGTAACAGTGCATATTTTTAGCACCGATTACTGTAGTAATGTCACTGGTACCCCCAAAAGTGTCAAAAATGTCAGTTAGGGGTCCGATCTGTCCGCCGCAATGTTGAAGTCACGCTAAAAATCGCAGATTGCTGCCATTACTAGTAAAGAAAAAAAACTATAAAAATGACATTAATCTTTTCCATAGTTATTAGACGTGATATCTTTTACGCAAACCAATCAAAATACATTCATTGTGATTTTATTTACCGAAAATATATAGCAGAAAACAAATTGGCCTAAAATGTAAAAAATTTTGATTTTTTTCCTTTTTTTTTTGAGAATGTTATATAGCAGAATGTGAAAAATATTGTTTTTCTTTTCAGAATTGTCGCTCTTTTTTTGTTTATAGCGCAAAAAATAAAAATCACAGAGGTGATCAAATACCACCAAAAGAAAGTTCTATTTCTGGAAAAAAAAGGACATCAATTTTATTTGCGTACAGCGTCGCACGACAGCGCAATTGTCCATTAAAGTAACGCAGTGCAGAATCGCAAAATATAAGAAAATATGTGTTTGTTCAGCTATGGGTGTCTGGATGAGTGCTGCCAGCATCCCTAATAAAGTATCAAAAGAAAGAAATTCCCCTGGTGGCGGGACTTTAAAGGGCAACAAAACATCCAACCAAATATACTACAAATGTAAAAAAATTATATAAGTTTATTAATTAAACACAGTAAAAACGCATAAAGCAGTGAGATACTATAAAAACAAACATTTATACGGCTTGTAGAATACATCACACATGGAGACCCAAGAGTTGAGCGCATGAATTCCAGAAAAAGACTGACGCGTTTCGGGCATGGCCTTCTTCAAAAGTCAACTGGAAATAATTTTGCTCTGGTCACTCAATGACGGTGTATGAAACCGTGTATAAATGTTGCCACATTTGACTATGGTATAGCACAAAAAGGGCGCCGATTATGGCCGGGGCAGGGGAAGAAATCTATTCAAAGTATACAGATATATTTGAATGGAGAAATGTTTCTATGATGCCCAAGATAATTGGGTAAATACTGCCTTGCCGTCAATCTCACAAGGATCCCGGAGGTCCCACGCAGGGTGTAATGTTGTGGTCACTGTAAGCTTGTAACGTCCTATACAGAGACAAGTATATCCGTATCAGGCAGCAGGGAGTGGTCTTCTGCTGTAGGAGACGACTTGTTTGCTCCCTCTTGCCGAGCCGGAGCAAACAAGTGGCGTACGGACTAGAACAACTTACTGCGCATGCGCCATGCGTTCCAACAAGATGTTCGCAGCTGCTTCGTGTTGTCACATTAGGAAACCTATTGGAACGCATAGCGGCCACGTTGGAACGCATGGTGCATGTGCAGTAAGTTGTTCTATTCCGTAAGCCACTTCCGGTTGCAGAATCTGATTGGTAGTGGTATTCTGATAAAACAACGGCACTGTGATAATTCATTCTTCCTGTCAACGAGGTAGGAAAAAGCGGATACACTGCCAGATCTGCAGGAGACCTGCATGGCGTCAGTGATCTGCTAATTCGCAGGTGCAAAGCTTTACAGGCTCCCAAAACCAAAATAAAATGCAGATTTTATTTACCTGCACAAAAATATACATTCATTTTTTTTTTCTAAAAAGGTGAACCAAAGTTGAACCTATCCTTTAACTATGTGTTTTGATGAGCCTTGTCACTTTCCTCATCAGAACCGTTCACATGATTCTTTCTCTACATGCCTGCCTAGCTGTTACAGCTCCTACCCCTCTAATTAATTTACTCTCTCTGGATTGGCTACTTCCGCCGCTTCTATTGGCCAGCTTCATTGTCAGTCAAGCACCTCCTGAGTCACTAGGGGCTCACTGTAAACAGCTCCAGCAGCGGTCTCCACAAAAATGGCCGCCAGATAATAACTCTTTATTTATATTGACCACGAGCCTTTCGAAAAACCACACAGTACTTCGCAAGAGTGAGTTTTAAACAGGAGAGTGAAGGCAAACAGTGGACTCTCTGGTTAAAAATCGGACAGACGGCAAGCTTACTTGTACTCACTTCCTGTAAAGCGGAACCAATGTTGTTTGCTTCCGGGGGGACGTTCCTATGTGTTACAACAGTCCCCATGTGTAGCTGGAACTAGTTCAGTTTCCAGTAGGAAGTTACACATAGTTCCCTCAGGTGCCATGTGTTGGAGTCTCCAGGGGTAGCTGTTGTCAGGTAAAGTGTGGGGGGGTTGTTTGTGTTATTCAGAGATATGTGTGTAGGTGTAAGCAGACATGGTGCTGTGTGTCATACATCCTCTATCAAGGGAGGTACACTGCACACCCCCAGCACAAGGCAGTTGTACACAATCTTCTGGCAGTTATTACACAGGCACATGGGAATATTGCTGTGTGCTCTTCTATAGCAGTAGGCTATGTGAGAAGTACATTTATGTAGAGTTGTAGTATGCAGATTTTTCCTGCTTTCTTGCTATACACTGCTTCACTTTTATGAGACGGGGTCCCTTATAGACTGATGCGACAATAGGGTTGTCACCTCATCCCTTTAAACCCAAACACATAAATTACACAGATTCTGCGGCTTATTTATTGCAGATAAGGCGCCAAATGAGTTTAACCAGTCCCAGACCACCCACCGCATATAATACTGTGGCTCGGCGAAATCACGTACATGTATGTAATTTTGGTGCACACGATCTAGGGGGGTGCACCGCTCCCGCTGCGACTGGACACAGCGGTAGCCAATCAGCGGGCCTGGCAGCCGTGATGGCCGCCGGGGGCCCGCCGATCATTCGTAGGAATGACAGAACAGTGGTCTGCCTATGTAAACAAGGTATACCGCTGTTCTGTCAGGGAGTGAAAGAGAGCTAAGCTGAAACACAGATCTCTCTTTTCCTCTAGAGCAGATGTCTTCAAACTATGGCCCTCCAGTTGTTTGAACTGGAGGAACTACAATTCCCATCATGCCTTATTATGTCTGAATGTCACAGTTTTACAATGTCTCATGGGATGGGTAGTTCCGCAACAGCTGGCGGGCCATAGTTTGAGGATCCCTGCTCTGGTGCATTCACTCCCCTCACAGTTAGAAAGCACTCCCTAGGAGCTCACTTCACCCCTTGATTGCCCCTGGTGTTAACCCCTTCCCTGCCAGTGTCATTTATACAGTAGCAATGCATTTTTTTTTTTTTTAAACCACTAACCACTGTATTGGTGTCACTTAGTGTCAGATTTGTCCACCGCAATGTCGCAGTCCTACTAAAAATTGCTGATCGCCGCCATTACTATTAAAAACAGTAAAGAATAAATAAAAAAAAAAGTCCATAAATCTATCCCCTACTTTGTAAACGCTACAACATTTGCGCAAACCAATCAATATTCACTTACTAGGTTTTTTTTTTAACCAAAAATATGTAGCAGAATACGTATTGGCCTAAATTGATGAAGAAATTAGATTTTTTTTTTATTGGGTATGTTATTTAGCAGAAAGTAAAAAACCTTTATTTTTCCCCAAAATTGTAATTTTTCTGTTTATAGCGTAAAAAATAAAAAAATGCAGAGGTGATCAAATGCCACCAAAAGAAAGCTCAATTTGTGTGGAAAAAAAAGACATCAATTTTATTTGGGTACAGCATCACACGACCACGCAATTGTCAGTTAAAGCAATGTAGTACACAAAAAATCATTAAGGGGTTAAAACCTTCCGGAGCGGAAGTGGTTAATTACCACCTTAACCACTTAAGCCCCGGAAGATTTTACCCCCTTCCTGACCAGGGCCTATTTTGCGATTCTGCACTGCGTGACTTTAACGGACAATTGCGCGGTCGTGCGACACTGTACCCAAATGAAATTGATGTCCTTTTTTTTCCCACAAACAGAGCTTTCTTTTGGTGGTATTTGATCACCTCTGCGTTTTTTTTTTTTTTTTTTGGTCATGTGCTATTAAAAAAAAAAAAAAGAGCGACAATTTTGCAAAAATAACAATATTTTTCACATTTTTTTATATGAAATTCCCCCCCAAAAAATGTAAAAATCAAAATTTTTTAACATTTTAGGCCAATTTGTTTTCTGCTACATATGTTTGGTAAAAAAAAAATTGCAAAAAGCGTATTTTGATTGGTTTGCGCAAAAGTTATTGCGTTTACTAACTAAGGGAAAGATTTTTGTCATTTTTATTGTGTTTTTTTTTTTTTTTTAATGAGTAATGGTGGCGATCTGTGATTTTTTTTTTTTTTTTTTTTTGCGGGACTGCGACATTGCGGCGGACAGATCGGACCCTTGACTGACATTTTTGACACTTTTGGGGGTACCAGTGACATTACTACAGTAATCAGTGCTATACATATGCACTGTTACTGTAAAAATGACACTGGGAGGGAAGGGGTTAACTTTATTGGAGAGGGAGGGGTTAAGTGTGTCCCTAGGGGCGTGTTTCTAACTGTGATTGGATGTGGCTGTGTGTGTAACGGCACAGATCAACGGTCCTACATAGCAGGACCGTATGATCACTATTCTTACACAGGGGAGAATGACAGGCGGCTTTGTTTACATTAGCCGCCTGCCTTTCTCCCGCTGCATCCGACGATCGCGAGTGACTGGCGGACATCGGGTCCGCCGGTCACACGCTCGGGCTGCTTAGGGAACGAGGGTGGGGGCGCGCCTCCGGCGGCGCTCGCTCGCCCCCCTATTGGCTCCCAGGCTAGTGACGTACCGGTACGTCACTTTGCCTGTGAGGGGCTGACCGCCGCCGTATATAGTCGGGCGGCGGTCGGCAAGTGGTTAATCAACCACAGAACCTGTGTAATTTATGTGTTTAAAGGGATGAGGTGGCAACCCTATGCGACAAACATCTGTGATCCTTTAGTTCCGGTTTGCTCCATTGCGGTGCTGGAAACCACATGTGGTTCAGACAGGATTTGTACCACATTCCTGTTCCGGTCACATGCGATTCTTTGCAGTGCAATTTGAGTTATTCATTTTGTGTGGCAACCGCAGGAAAGGTGCAGGCACCATTTTTTTTTTTTGCACTGGAATCTGATCCCATGGGTGTTCACACAAATGCAATTTGAGTCAGCCAATCACATTGCGTTTTGCGAACTGTCGTTAACCTAATATAGACCCGCAGCAGTTTGCATGAATGGAGTGCGATTGTGATGTGCGGGAAATGCACAGAAATCCGCAGGGCATCAGTGTGAACCAGCACTTAAAGTGGTTGTACAGGCAGAAGGTTTTTTTTATCTTAATGCAATCTCTATAATAAGATAAAAACATTCTGTGTGCAGCAGCCCCCTAATACTTACCTGAGCCTCCTCTCAATCCAGCGATGTCTACAAGCGCCTCCGCCTTCCGTAACACACCCTCCTGATTGGCTGAGACAAAGCAGCGGTGCCATTGGTTTCTGCTGCTGTCAGTCAGCCAATGAGGAGAGAGAGGTGGGGGGGGGGCGAATCGTAGCTCCATGTCTGAATGGATACATGGAGCGCGGCTCCGCTTGGTTGCCCCCATAGCAAGCTGCTTGCTGTGGGGGCACTCAACAGGAGGGAGGGGCCCAGAAGCACAGAAGAGGGACCAAAGAAGAGGAGGATCAGGGCTGCTCTGTGAAAAACCACTGCACAGAGCAGATAAGTATACATATGTTTGTAACGTCTTGTTTTTTCTATAAGAATAACAATCACTTTGTAAAACAGCTCATTCAGTTTAAAATAGGAATGAAAAGTGTTTTTTTTTTTCACATTCCCTCTGTTCTCAGCTGCATAAGGGCTATTTCACACACTCCGTCCGTTGGACGGAGTCCGTTTTTCTCAGCGGGGGATCGAGCCGCCGATCCCCGCTGAGCAGCAGGAGGGCAGCTGTGTCTCCGCGCTGTGTGCGGAGACACAGCTGACAGTTCCCCATGCATCTCTATGGGGGAAATCGGATGGGAACGGACCATCAGTCCGTTCTCACCCGATCCCATCTGATCTGATCCGCTGGACGGATGGAAAATAGGGTTTCCATCCGTCCAGATTTGACGGATCGGATCGGGTCGGATGTCAGCGGACATGTCTCCGCTGACATCCGATGCCCCATAGGAATGCATGGGGGGACCTTTCAGATCTGCCAAAAAAACGGACAGGCGGATCTGAACGGTCCGCCTGTGTGAAAGGGGCCTTCGAGCTGGGGGAGGAGAAGAAATGGCAGACTGAGCTTCCCAGTGAATGGCTGTGCAGCAGGGGCATGTCAGGACCAAACTGATCATTGGGGGAGAGTACACTTCGTTCCCAGCTTAGCTAGAGAACTGATCACTGTGTTCTGCTTGGTGTGGTCAGTTTTTACTTCTAAAACTCAGACACGAAATATGAACAAAGCATATCCCTCTATAGTGTATACTTGTCTTAATAAGTGTACTAAGTGTCATTTCTGTCCGCTGTCTCGTTCCTCTGCTATAAGTACGTCACTTCTGATGAATGTCACTTCTGATGAATGTTCCTAACACCAAGATAAAAATGGTGGCAGTCTTTGACCTAGAACAGATATATAGAGAAGGAATGCTGACACTTTTATAAAAATTAATTTGTATGCAGGTCTGTGACTCAAGTTTGACAGAGTCTTGGCTAAAATAGCCAACAAAGTAATGGTCAATTTTTATTGGCCACACAAAAATTAAACCACATGTTGCATTTGCCTGGCAGTACTGTTGCTCACTGTGACCTATTTTAGGATTCCTTTTAAGAGACATGTCAGAACAAGCCCTTAAATAGCTGCCTTGGCTGAACTCCGTGGTTCCATCCCCTGGCCCCTACATCACTGCTGTGTGACCTATTGGGATTCAGATGCCCAGAGGCAATGTGAATACTATGTAGTGTGGAGGTGCCTTAATGTTAATCTAAGGTTTGTGGGTTTCTGATAAGTGACATTGGAACATGTGTGGCAGCAACCATGACTTGGCCATTTTTAGTGCACATATATGAGTACATATAAATTTAGAAAATCGTAGACATGTTTTTAAAACATTCATAGAGAAATGTTCTTTAATCTGATAACATCACCATGGTGCAGAAACTTCAGTTTCTCTTACGTCCTCCGACAGTCGCCGCCACTTCATAATCTTCACTAATGGGGTAATTGACCTTTGCTCCACAGGAGTAGCTAGGCAACAAGATTTGTTAATATCAAAGCTTTTAGCATATCACACCCCTAGGGGGTGGTCCCCTCAGTCAATACCTCCCTGCTTCCAGCATTCTCAACTCAGTTTTCAATTGCCTAGCTTAGGAGTAGCTGGCTGTTCCTGTGCTGGGGCTTTCAGTCTCAGCCTTCTATCCTTTTTTGATTTTATTTCAAGTGTTTTTCTCTTTCTTTTACTTAGCTGTTTTTTTCTCAGCATTTAGTTTAGTTTTCTTCGGATGAAGATAGATCATGCGGAGCTGGGTCTCGGACTGGCCACCCTGGATCCCAGGGCTGAGAGCCAGGGGTTTCCCCAGCCTGCCATCGAGCGTTCAGCTCAGGTTTTTCCTGGCATATTGAACGACCCATCCCTGTTCGCTGCAGGGATGCTGCCTGTGAGGTGGCTACCTCACCGGACGCCATTTGCGGTTTCGCACCGCAGTCCACTGCGTCCTGGCTGCGACACTCCCTGTCGTCAGTACAGCGGTTTGGTCGCTAGAGAGGGCTCCCCACGCCATCCGGACTGGTAAGTAAATTTCTATGTGGGGACCTGTCTGTTTGGGTGTCAGTCTGTGACTGTGTGACCCTGCATGTCTGTGTAAGTGCTGAGCTCCCTGTCAGATTCCTGTGTGGAATAGCTGCCTTTCTGTGGGCTGCGGGGGGGCTCTCCCCCTCTGCTGTGTGTGATGTATGGGGCAGACTGGGCTCAGACATGCTGTGCGGTGACTGCTGATGCGGCCCGCCATTTTTCTCGGCAAACTGTGGTGACCGGCCCTGTGTGGTACAGCGCGGGTTTTGGCGCCAAACGCCGCCATTTTGGCGGCGATCGCTCCTGCGAGCACATTTTCTTATTGCCTTGATTCCCTCAGCCGAGCGGCCATGTTTGTGAAGCCTCCTAGGCTATATAGGGCGGTCAGTCATTGCATCACTTCCTTTTGATCTGGAACAGCGATCGGTGGCAGCAGCCTGTGTGGTCTCTCCAGGTTTTTACCTTCCTTATCCTGTATTTCCTTGCTCTGTGCTCCTTATCCCTGCGGGGGTCGGTACATACAGTAGTGTGCGGTGGGCTGCGCTCGCCGTGGTCTTAAAGGGGCAGTACTTTATTTCAGTTGATACTGGGGCATGGATTCTCAGGATTGCAAGTTTCCTCCCACCCTGGTGGGGGGCCAAGGGGCTGCTGCATCCCCCGAAGGGGCTGATCTGGCTGCTGTTGTAGCAACCTTGGCTTCTCAGGTGCAGATGCTTATGGCTGATCGATCCGCAAAACTGCCCAGATTATCTATTTCCTCTGATTCAGAGGGCGATGGGGCTGCTATGGCTGGAGTGCCCTTCTCAGGGTCTAGTTCATCTCTGGACCTTGTGGGGTCTGAGGGGGAGGCTGAGGTAGAAGGAGTTGATACTTCTCCCCCTGGCTCGCCTGAAGAGCTTGCACTCATGGATGAGCTGATTACTTCTATCAAGGAAACACTGCATCTGCAGGATGAACCATGTCCTCCTGCTTTGATGTCCTCTTATGGGACGAAAAGGAAACGCAAATCCGCGCAGGTTTTTCCCTGCCCTGCGGAATTTCAGCGCGCTGTTGATGAGCAATGGCGCAATTTAAAGAAGCCTTTTACTGTGCCAAGTAAGTTCAAGCTGCGTTATCCGTTTACACCCACCACTGATGAGCGTTGGTGTGTGCCGCCTCAGGTGGATCACGCGGTGGCAGTTTTGAATAAATCTACTGCGATTCCTGCTGAGGATACCCCGGTGTTCCGGGACCCTACGGACAGGAGATTTGTAATGCTCCGGCGTTTGTTTAGTGAACTGGATTTGCAGCTGCAGAATTTCCACTCAGTAGTCATGTAGAGATGTGTTGAATCACCATATCCAACTCTCCAGACTCATCATTGTGGCCCAGCCTGCTTCAGCATGCAAATATACAGACACGAAGATAAGATGTTCCTGGAGTGATAGGTTGTATACGATAGTATAGAGGTGATGTGCTGAAAGGACAGGCGTGAGTAGTGATAGCAATGATAAGCACTCAATAGTAATGTTCAGGAGTGTTAGCAGATGGTGATAGATAGTATGCAGATAGGTTAGCAATCATGTACAAGTAACAGGTGGTAGGGGACAGCAGATGAAGTGTACAGGAGATGCTAACTTAGTGCAAGGATATAGATGGTAGTAGACTCAAGAGCTAGCAATCTATGTAACAGTGCAGATGATAGAAATAGTAATGCATAGAATAGGAAGGAATCCCCTGTGGGGTACTTATCACTAGTTGGTTTAGAGAGGTGAGGGGTCCGGTAGTGAGATAAGGATCATGTAGCGAGATACAGGATCAGTAGCGAGATACAGGATCAAGTAGTGAGACTAGGATATAGATGGTAGTAGAATCAAGAGCTAGCAATCTATGTAACAGTGCAGATGATAGAACCAATAATGTATAGATAGCAACAGTCTTTAGTATGCAAGAGTAGATAGTGTAAGTTGATAGGAAGGAATCCCCTGCGGGGTACTTATCACTTAGTTGGTTTAGAGAGGTGAGGGGTCCGGTAGCGAGATACAGGATCAGTAGCGAGATACAGGATCAGTAGCGAGATACAGGATCAAGTAGCGAGACTCCGGTCTATCCAGATATTGGGGAAATAGCTGGAGGAAGATCAAGTAGCGTCAGGTATGGCTGCATTACAGGTGGCTTGCACGAACGCCTTGTGAGTGGAAGCCGGCGATTGAAATAGCCGCTCAGAGCGGCGCCTAGTGATAACGTCATGAGAATTAAAGGGACAGGTAGCTATATGCGTTCCACCTACCTATGGTGGAACGCAATGCGGAAATAATGGGCTGGAAGGGTACCGAAGGTACCAGAATCTTACAAGATTGGAGTCTCTCCCCCGTCATACTTATACGGTTGCTGGTTCTATGCTGAAGCCTATTTTTGCTTCCATTATGGCAGCCCAAGCTATTGCGGATTGGACGCAGGTGCTCAGGCGCACCCTGGTGGCTGACTCTGCTCCGCCGACAACGTTGGCTATGGTGGATCAAATTCATCAGGGTGTCATGTATTTGTGCGATGCGGACTTGGATTTAGTCCCTTTGGCTGCACGCCTCTCCAGTGTAGCGGTGTTGAACCGTCGCCTGATATGGCTGAAATGTTGGTCAGTTGACCAATCTTCTCGCAAGACTCTAGCTAATCTTCCCTACGCGGGATCTTGCCTTTTTGGCGAGTCTTTGGATTCTCTGATAAAGGGAATTTCCGGGGGTAAGAGCACTCTCTCTTGCCCCAAACTCACAAGAATAAGTTTGTACGCGGTAAGAAGAATACCTCGTTTAGGCCCTCTCAGGGGTCCTTTCGTGCCTTTCGGTCGCAATACAAGGGCAAGCCCTTCAAGGGCCAAGGCTCCCAGAAGAAGCCGTGGGCAGGTAAGCAGAAGTCCGGTCAGTCCGGGTCCGCTGCCCATACCAATTCGGCCTGAAGGGGCGCCCTCACCCGGTTCTGGGGTGGGGGGACGTTTGCTCGGTTTTCTTCAACCCTGGCTGGCCCGCATTCGGGACAGGTGGGTTCAGGAAATCGTTCGATCTGGATACAAGATCGAGTTTCTCGGCCGGCGGGCAGATTTTTTCCCTCAAATCTTCAGCTGTCTCCGGAGCGTTTGCAGGATCTGCACCTGGCGGTGCGGGATCTGTGGGCCCAGGGAGTGGTGGTTCCGGTGCCTCATCGGGACAGATTTCAGGGGTTCTATTCCAATCTGTTCACTGTGCCCAGAAAGGAGGGTAAAGTGCGTCCGATTCTGGACTTGAAAGCTCTGAACCGCTTTGTGCGGGTTCGCAAGTTCCGCATGGAATCCCTGCGCTCAGTGGTGGCTGCCCTGAGTCCGAGGGAATTCATGGCCTCCATCGATCTGAAGGATGCGTACCTTCACATCCCCATTTTCGAGGGTCACCAGAGGTACCTTCGATTCGCCATTGCGGAGGATCATTACCAATTCGTGGCGTTACCCTTCGGTCTCGCTTCGGCTCCGCGGGTTTTCACCAAGGTGCTTGCGCCGGTCCTGGCTTTATTGAGGGCCCAGGGCGTCTCTGTCTTGGGATATCTGGACGATAGCTTGCTTCGGTCTGCGACCAGTCAGGGCCTGGTGAATGACTTGTCCGCCACGATGCAGACTCTGCAGGAGTTTGGTTGGACGATAAATTTTCCAAGATCAACGTTGTGTCCGTCGGTTCGTCTTCCCTACCTGGGGATGATCCTGCACTTTGCTCAAGCGAAGGTCTTCCTGCCGGAAGACAAGCTCCGGACACTTCAGGACGAGGTCGGGTCCCTCGGGGACACTCAGCGCTTGTCCCTCTGGACATGTATGAGATGTCTTGGTCTAATGGTCTCGGCTTTCGAGGTGATTCCCTTCGCCTAGTTTCACACGCAGGGTCTTCAAGCGGAGATCTTGGCCAAGTGGGACGGGCGTCCGCAATCTCTGGATCTGCGGATTTCGTTGAGCCGCCACACCCGAAGGGGTCTTTTGTGGTGGCTCCAGTCCCCGGCGGTGTCGGGGGGCAAGTCCTTTCGTCCTTTGTCGTGGACGGTGATCACCACGGATGCCAGCCTGTCGGGGTGGGGTGGTGTTCTGGGCGTTCTGTCCGCCCAGGGAACTTGGTCGGAGGAGGAATCCTCCCTTCCGATCAACATTCTGGAATTGCGAGCGATAAAACTTTGCCTTCTGCATTGGTCGGAACGGCTTCAGGGCCGTCCGGTTCGGGTTCAGACGGACAATGCCACAACGGTGGCCTACATCAACCGTCAAGGGGGCACCAGGAGTGCCCGTGCTGCTCGGGAAGTAAACAGCATCCTGTCGTGGGCCGAGACGCACGTCCCGGCGATATCGGCTGTACACATTTCGGGGGTGGAGAACTGGCAGGCGGACTATCTGAGTCGCCAGACCCTGGACCAGGGGGAATGGTCCCTTCACCCGGATGTCTTCCAGATGTTGTGCGCGAAGTGGGGTCTTCCGGATGTGGACCTGTTCGCGTCTCGTCTGAGCAACAAGGTGGAAAGGTTCGTGGCAAGGACGCGCGATCCTCGGGCAGACGCCTCAGACGCGTTAGTGGCGCCCTGGCATCAGTATCGTCTAATGTATGCCTTTCCACCGATTTCAACTGCTGTCCAGGCTGCTTCGCAGATTGGCCTCGGAACCGCACGCGGTGATTCTGGTGGCACCGGACTGGCCTCGCCGGTCTTGGTACGCAGACCTCGTAAATCTGGCAGTCGACGCTCCGTGGCGTCTGCCGCTTCGAGAAGATCTCCTGTCTCAAGGGCCGATCTTCCATCCTGCTTTACAGTCGCTGGCTTTAACGGCCTGGCTGTTGAAAGCCAGGTCCTGAAGGATAGGGGTCTCTCCCCTGAGGTCATTCCCACTTTGATCAAGGCTAGAAAAGCCTCTTCTGGAAAAATTTACTACCGTACTTGGAAAGCGTACTTTGCCTGGTGTGAGTCCAGGGGGTATTCCCCTCGCTCATACTCGGTGTCGAGAGTGTTGGCTTTCCTCCAAACTGGAGTGGACCAGTGTTTGGCGCTGGCCACAGTTAAGGGTCAGATTTCTGCGCTGGCCGTTCTTTTTCAGTGCCCAGTGGCGTCTAATTCAGATTAGCACCTTTGTTCAGGGGGTGCGACATTTGGCCCCTCCTAGGAGGGAACCTTTGCCTCCATGGGACTTGAACTTGGTTCTGTCCGTGTTACAACAGGCTCCCTTTGAAAAGATCAGGGAGATCTCGTTGTCTCTGCTGTCCAAAAAGGTTGCCTTTTTGGTGGCGATCACTTCGGCTCTCAGGGTGTCGGAGCTGGCGGCTTTGTCCTGCAGTTCTCCTTACTTGGTGATTCACTTGGATAAGGTGGTCTTGCGACCTAACCCATCTTTTCTTCCGAAAAGGATCTCAGAGTTTCACCTGAATGAGGACATTGTCTTGCCTTCGCTTTGCGCGAAGCCTAAGCATCCGAAGGAGGTGGCTTTGCATGCCTTGGATGTTCGGGCGATCAGGGTTTACCTGTCATCGACTAAGTCCTTTCGCAAGTCGGATTCCCTATTCGTCCTTCCAGAGGGACCTCGGAAGGGCATGGCGGCGTCGGCTGCTACCATCGCCAAATGGATCAGACAAATCATTGTGCAAGCCTATGCTTTGAGGGGGAAGGTTCCTCCTTTCCCTGTGAAGGCGCACTCTACCAGATCTCTGAGTACGTCTTGGGCTTATCGTCATCAGGCTTCTGTGGCCCAGGTGTGTAAGGCGGCGAATTGGTCGTCTGTTCACACCTTCTCAAAATTTTACAAAGTGGATGTTCAGGCATCGGCAGATGCTTCCTTTGGCCGTAAGGTTCTTAGTGCGGCAGTGCCTTAGGGTCCCTTGTTTGGGCCCTTGGCTGTTGGGGTGTTTTTACCCCTGGGTTGCTTGTTCTTCCTGGGTTGTTGCTCCTGTTGAGCACGTTTTCCTGTTGCCAGGTTGGTTCTCTTACTTTGGTAAGGTTCCTTTCTCTGATGTGGGTACTGCGTTGCTTTATGCGCGGCTGCGTTTTTTCCCACCCCTCATGTCTACACTGCTTTGGGACGTCCCCATTAGTGAAGATTATGAAGTGGCGGCGACTGTCGGAGGACGTAAGAGAAAACGGAATTTTTTTAAAATCTTACCGTAAAATTCCTTTCTCTGAGTCCTCCGACAGTCGCCGCCCCTGCCCCTCTTTTGGGGTTTGTTTATGTACTCTACTGCTATGCTACTGAAACTGAGTTGAGAATGCTGGAAGCAGGGAGGTATTGACTGAGGGGACCACCCCCTAGGGGTGTGATATGCTAAAAGCTTTGATATTAACAAATCTTGTTGCCTAGCTACTCCTGCGGAGCAAAGGTCAATTATCCCATTAGTGAAGATTATGAAGTGGCGACGACTGTCGGAGGACTCGGAGAAAGGAATTTTACGGTAAGATTTTACAAAAATTCAGTTTTTTTCTTCACACATTCTGCAGGGGGTCAAAGAAAACAATTATTATACAGGATTTATATAGCGCCAACAGTTTACAATGTGAGGGAAGACAATACAGTTACAATACAATTCAATACAGGAGGAACTAGAGGCCCTGCTCGTTAGCGCTCACAATCTAGAAGTTCTATATGTGACATGCTCACACCACAACGTGCAGATTTTTTTTTTATGTGCAGGTATCTGAAATGTGTATGCAGTTTTCTACATGGGAAAAAATAATGACATGAAATCAACATTAGTGCGAACAGGACAAATGATGCGCATGAAAACTGATGTCAACATGCATAAAAACTTACTGAAACGCACATGAAAATTGATGTGAAACTGATGTCTCTGCAAGTGAAATCTGCATGGTTTTCCCATCAGTTTTCATGCACATATAGTGTGAATGAGCCCTAATTGTTATGGTTAATTTTGTTAAGGAAAGTTTACCCATATAAGCGTCTCTAGAATATACTAATTTGTATCCGTACATTTTGCAGAAAGTTCCTCAACATGTTTAATAATGAAGAGGATGTTGCCGCATATGAGGATGAGCTGTATCATGAAGACTCTTCTAGTGATGAGAGTATTGACAGTGAGGTGGAATTCAACCTCTATAGCCAAGTGCATTATTGCCAGAATCTTAACGAAACAAGCACAGAATATTTAGAGAAAACTGATGGAACTTCGGAGGAAACGCAACATTTGAAAGCTGGCTTGACAAAAAAGAATACCGGTGTAATAATCATTTCCGACAGCGATGAGATCAGAATCTCTGACTCCTCTGCAGTTATCATCCTGTCTGACAGTTTGGATGAAGACAGTGTGAATGTTTCCAAAACCAGAGGGAAATTTTTTGGAACAATTAATCAACCCACAAATCAGTCTACCCCTAAAATTTTTACAACTGAAACAAAAGTGTCAAAAGAGAGAAAGTCAAAACCTCTCAACTCCAGTAAAAGTTACAAAGCTGGATTTGTCCAGGAAGTTCTAGTGATCAGAGGAAGCTCAGATGAGGAAGAAGCCAATGATGAAGGCTTTTTAACATCAGATAGTGAGCAAAGTGGTGTTGAAAATTGGATGCTGTTAGGAAGCGCAAAAGAAGATGGAGATGCGAGTATTCAGTTGAACCTAGAAGGCTGCAGACGTCTAAGTGAAGGTTTGTTTTTCAAGTTAATTAATACCTGTTTTCTACCTTCTTTAAAGTCCTGTAAACGCATGCTTTCTTAATGTTGGAGCTGTTTTTCTCCATTTTTAAAGTCATGGGAAATACAAGAATAGCTTCAAGTAGATTGATGCACCTTAGGTCGGAAATATTCCTGAAGGAGTGTAGAAACTTCTTAAACTGATCTTAAATGTAAGTCACATGATCCTGATAATCTACACACCTCCTAACCCTGTGGGTCTAGTCAATTAAATATAATTTGCCTTAAAGTGGTTGTAAACCCTTACATATACCCACTGAAGTGACTAACCTCAGGTGATAAACAAGGGTAAGACGAATCCTCCTGCATAAGCCGTACCTGTTTGTTTATCCGCAGCCTTCTATCATCTACAGCCTTGTAAAACACACAGATCAAAGGATTTTTCTCAGCAGCCTGACATCACACTAACTGCAGAGATAGGGCATAGTAGACAGCAGAGAAAAATCAGTGCTTTCGATTGAGACAAGTACATACTATAAAAGGACATGAGTTTCCATGTCAGAGGTAGAACTGCACGGTTAATCGTTTAAAAATCGCAATCTCGATTCAACCCCCCCTCACGATCTTAATCCAGCATTTTCCACGATTCGTGTAACAAGTGAAGAGCAGTTCTCTGCTCACAGCTGTCAAACTTTGTCAGCTGCTTTTTTTTTTTTTTATCACAACAGTGCTTCGCTCTGAGAGATGGGGGGGAAAAAAAGATTGTATCATTTGGTTCTTTTAGAGATCAAAGGGATGAACTTCTGTCTGCAAATGAGGTCAGTTTAACCACCTAATGACTAAGGCCCCGCTCACATGGGGCGGATCCATTTTGACGGAATCCACTTGCTCAGCAGGGATCGCTTCATTGATTCCCGCTGAGCAGGCAGATGATAGGTCCATCTCCGCTCATTGTGCAGTAACAGACCAGTCGGAGTCCTGCTCTCCTCTATGGAGAAATCAGATGAAAACAGACAGCCTGGACGAATGTCGGATCAGATGCCAGGCAGGTGTCGGCAGACACATGTCTGCTGACATCCGCCTCCCCATAGAGGTCAGAAGTTGGCCTGTTTGGGTCTGCCTTAAAAAGGGACAGGCAGGCCCGATCGGTCTAATCACGTGAAACGGGCCTGAGCCTTTTTCTGACATTTGTTGCTTACAAGTTAAAATCAGTATTTTTTTGCTAGTTATGTCACACTTTATTTGCGCAGCGATCTTTCAAACGCAATTTTTTGGGAAAAAAAAAAACACTTCAAAAAATTCTAAAAACTAAACAGTGAAGTTAGCCTAATTTTGGTTTGTGTAATTTAAAAGATGAAGTTACGCCGAGAATCGTGATCTTTATTCTAAGCAAAAAAATTGTGATTCTCATTTCATCCAGAATTGTGCAGCTCTAGTCAGGGGTTTACAATCACTTTAATCTAGTGCTAGGGCAACATCAAGAGGTAAATGGCTGTGTCTGGTCTGTCTTGGCATGAGTGAACATATCCCCATCTAGGGTACTACGGAGCAGTTTTTATTCCTGTTAATGACAATCGCTAGACTTCTAAAGCATACTCTAGATCTCACTGAAGATTTTGGAAAAGGTTATGTCTGCTTAATCAGAATTTCAAAACACTGTCTAAACTGATGACCAATAGGCTTGCTACAATATTACCAAATTTGATCCCTCTAGTTCAGACCGCTTTTGTCATTTTGTAGTCACTGAGAAATGTCTTGAAACTGATCATGGTGCTGGAGTGCTTCTACCGGTCAGGTACTGTTAACCTTGGACGCGGGGAAGGGCTTTGGCAATGTCAATTTGCAATGGCTTTGAAGTGTAATGTATGGGATTTCAGGGGCAATTCCTTAGCTTTATGTACAGTGGGGATCGAAAGTTTGGGCACCCCAGGTAAAAATTTGTATTAATGTGCATAAAGAAGACAAGGAAAGATGGAAAAATCTCCAAAAGGCATCAAATTACAGATTAGACATTCTTATAATATGTCAACAAAAGTTAGATTTTATTTCCATCATTGACACTTTCAAAACTACAGAAAACAAAAAAAATGGCATCTGCAAAAGTTTGGGCACCCTGCAGAATTTATAGCATGCACTGCCCCCTTTGCAAGGCTGAGACCTGCCAGTGTCATGGATTGTTCTCAATCATTGTCTGGGAAGACCAGGTAATGTCAATCTCAAAGGTTTTAAATGCCCAGACTCATCTGACCTTGCCCCAACAATCAGCACCATGGGATCTTCTAAGCAGTTGTCTAGAAAACTGAAACTGAAAATAGTTGACGCTCACAAAGCTGGAGAAGGCTATAAGAAGATAGCAAAGCGTTTTCAGATGTCAATATCCTCTGTTCGGAATGTAATTAAGAAATGGCAGTCATCGGGAACAGTGGAAGTTAAAGCAAGATCTGGAAGACCAAGGAAAATATCAGACAGGACAGCTCGCAGGATTGTGAGAAAAACAATTCAAAACCCACGTTTGACTGCACGATCCCTCCAGAAAGATCTGGCAGACACTGAAGTTGTGGTATACTATTCCACTATAAAGAGATACTTGTACAAATATGGTCTTCATGGAAGAGTCATCAGAAGAAAACCTCTACTACGTCCTCACCACAAAAATCAGCGTTTGAACTTTGCAAATAAACATGTAGACAAGCCTGATGCATTTTGGAAACATGTTTTGAGGACCGATGAGGTTAAAATTGAACTTTTTGGCCGGAATGAGCAAAGGTACATTTGGAGAAGAAGGGGCACAGAATTTAATTAAAAGAACCTCTGTCCAACTGTTAAGCATGGGGGTGGATCAATCATGCTTTGGGGTTGTATTGCAGCCAGTGGCACAGGGAACATCTCACGAGTAGAAGGAAAAATGGATTCAATAAAATTTCAGCAAATTTTGGATGGTAACTTGATGCCATCTGTGAAAAAGCTGAAGTTAAAGCTATTGAAAAAATTGTTAGCAAGACAAACCGGTACAAAGAGCAACAATTGGCATCAGAAGTATTCAAGATGCAGTAAGTGGGAACTATAATAATTCTTCAGGGAGTGGTGGGGGAACCCCTGCAGAAGTGGTATTGGACAACCAATACATTACTTGCCACTCCATTCTTTGGCACGGTCATGTCAGAGTACAGATTTTCCGTCATAATGAAATATCTCAAAAGAATTTGATGAAACTACTCATCCTGCACCAAAACTGAAGAAAATTTGGGAAGTATATCAAATGATTCTACAAGATTTCCAACTGAGCTATGTGCCAGAAAGAGACATCAACATAGATGAAAGTCTAATGGTTTACAATGGAAGGCTCAGCTGGGTGCAATACATTGCATCAAAGAGGGCAAAATTTAGCATAAAATCCTACATGCTATGCGAATCGTCAACTGGCTACATATGGAATTGAGTGATTTACACTGGAAAAGGAACAAAATTCGATCAAACATACAGCAATTATGGAATGACAACATTTACTGTTCTTTAACTATTTGAGCCATTGCTAAATCAGGGCTATTGTGTAACAACTGACAACTTTTATACATCTCCTGAACTTTGAGGCTCTACTGCAAAACAAAACTGATGCCTATGGAACCATAAGGGCTAACCGTCTCGACATGCCGCCAATGATTGGTAAAAAAAAGCTCAAGACCGGAGAAATGGTTGCCTGGCAGAAAGACAAAATGATGGCACTAATGAGTACAGTGCATAACACCTCCACTGTTACGGTACGCAGGAAAGGTGGGAAAGAAGTCATGAAGCCACAAGTAGTGATAGACTACAACAACACGATGGGAGGTGTCGACAGAGCCTACCAAGCAATGACATTCTACCCAGCAATGAGGAAACGGCAAAAGAAGTACTATAAGAAGATCTTCAGACATCTTGACCAATGCTTGTGGAATGCCTACATTCTGCTCAAAAAAAGTGACAAGCCTGTGATTTATTCGGACTTCATTTGGAAAGTTGCCGAACGTATCTTTCTGAATCACCAAACACCATCAATGGTTGGGAATAGATCTTAACTTCGTGCTGTTGGCGTTGTCAACCCGAAACACCTGACTGGTCGTCACTTCATGGACTACATCCCACCAACTGAAAAAAAGTCAGCACCTACAAGGATGTGCGTGGTTTGATGCTTGAAGAGAGATGACAGTGGAAGGAAAATAAGAAAGGAAACCAGGTTCCATTGTCCTGATTGTGACGTTGGAATTTGTGCAGTCCCATGTTTCAAAATCGTTTATACCCGAGATGTTTACTAAACCATTATTACAGTGACTAGTAATATCGCATCCCTTGTTTGAACACATTACAGTGTTTTTGATTTGATTATATTATTGAATAAAATGTATGATTTCGTGTTTCAAATTTGATCATACCCGGAAAGTCTACTAGACTCTTGTTTGGATAGATTTAAGTGGGTTAGTCCTAATAATTACAGGCCTAAAATATAAAACAGATCTCCATGCAAAACAATGTACCGCTTTTAGATCAAAAATTCTGACCTTATTAGACCGCCAGGGAGGTTAACCTGCCAAACTTACGCTTATACAATTTAGCTTGCCTAGCACGACATGCTAGAGACTGGGCATATAATAGTAAGATGTGTGCCTAATGAGTACAGTGCATAGCACCTCCACTGTTACGGTACGCAGGAAAGGTGGGAAAGAAGTCATGAAGGCACAAGTAGTGATTAACTACAACAACGCGATGGGAGGTGTCGACAGAGCCGACCAAGCAATGACCTTCTACCCAGCAATGAGGAAACAGCAAAAGAAGTACTATAGGAAGATCTTCAGACATCTTGACCAATGCTTGTGGAATGCCTACGTTAACCTGCCAAACTTACGCCTATACAATTTAGCTTGCCTAGCATGACATGCTAGAGACTGGGCCTATAATACCTTTTTCTATACTTCTGCAGCCTCTGTGTGGAGCAATGATCCTTGCTATCTACACAAATTATCTTTTATACACCTCATTCCAAACTCTCCATACTCATAAGATACCTTTCTTGCAAGCAGGGAAGTGGGAAAGATACTTAAAATCTAAGGACCCTATCCCACTTCTGCTGCTAATTTCATCACCTGATTTCCCCTGTGGGACACAATCCCTTGCTTTCCATATATAGCATCATAGTAGTATAACAGAAATTCATAACATTTTAAATTATTGTGGCTCTTTACTACCTTTTTCTACGCTCAGACAGAAATATAACAAACCCGAGTTGCACCTCCTCCAATATGCACAATTTTAAGAGCTTTCTTAACTGTGTCATGGAAGCCTCATTTAACCTCAGACTACACCCAGGCTTAAATGGTTCCCGGAAATACCCTTTGAAAAATGTAACTTGTCCTGGTTCTATCCGTTTTTATGCAGGGGAACCTATTTGAATAGCCCCCTCTAACAAGGTTTTGTTAACAAATGGGCGACCTTTTTTAACCTGCCGTTGGAAGAAACCTGGCCTTGCATCCACTATGGCTGAATGTGTACTTCCAAAGTGCTTCTGAGTGAGATATCAGTCTGAGGGATATCCAGTTTAGAGTTCTGCACAGTGCCCACTAGATCTTCAACCTCCCTCTCTAGTCCTTATCAAGTACATGGTTATGTGAATGTCTAAAATGCCAAATGGACTGGTCCAATGTTAACCCGTTTATGTTAGCATTGCCCTTCTATAGAAAATTCAATATGTGAATAGACTAGAAGGGTTTGCTAGACCTCTTTGCCCATATAAATTCCTACTACATTGTCCCAAAACGAATCGTGGAATCACAGAAGAAACTGACTGAATGAGAAATCCACTGCCCATTGAAGGGAAAAAAAGCCATACCCTCAGCTTAACCCCCCCCCCCCCTACAGAAGACCTTAAAGCAACCCTCTGCAGGCTTTTCCTAATTGACAAAATAGACACCTTGAGAACCAAAGACTTGCGTATAAAAGTAGAAAAATTTGCACCTGGTCATATTACCTGCGCTCAGAAGTGTCTGCAAGACCAACTGCGTAATCATGATCACCTTTAGGAATACCAATAATACGGAAAAATCGAAGGGTATAGTGGGATGCTTAGAAATACCCTGAAAGGTTACCTATACTCTGTGATGACAAAACTCCACTCTCTGCTTGGTGAAATACATGCCACCCCTGGTGAAATACATGCCACCCCATCAGTTTATCTCTGTAACTCATTGCATTAGGAGGAAAGTTGCTGCACATCGATGATTGTTGTTCTGTTCAATTCAGTTATGCCATTGTAGTGTGTTTTGTTTTTTTTTTTTTTTTTACTATTGCTTAAATTGCTTGCAATGTACCTCTGTCTCGGACTCTTTAATACCTATCAATCTCCATCTTGTCTAAACACAAACTGTATCAATAGTGTTGCTCTCATGATTTAGGACCTTCTGCCTAGCGATAATAGACAGGGGTACTGGGCATCCTAACAGGGTTATGGCCACCCCCTCTATTTTTCTGTCAATTTTACTTTCTAGAAACTGTTGTTGAATTTTAAAAGCTATGGTTTGTTCCAACTTGACTTAATTCAATAGTAGTGTTCAATATCGTGTATGTTGTCTCACTCGTACAGTTACAAATTCACATGTACGGTTATGAAGTACAAACTGTTTTAAAAATTAAAAACAAAACAATGCTATACATGCCCAGGAGCTCACAGAGAGATGTTTGTAAAATATTTGGTGTTTGGTGTTCTGTGAAATGTATTTTTGTGCCGCTCTTAGGAATAAGCACAATTCACGACACATCCCTTTTTCACATTGTTGAACTGTGTTCGAAAATGGGGTGTAGTGGGTTGTTAAACAGTTAGGCAACTTACAAGACAGTTGAGCTTTTGGTAGCAAGTCTTTTTTTTTTTTTTTTCCCTTCCTTTTTTAATTTTTAGAAATCATCCCCACAACTATGAGTTGACACTTTTTTTTTTTCCACGTTGTGAAGATAAATGCCCCCCTAATCTCTTTCCTGCAATTCTAAGGCTTTAGCAACCTCTCAAGAGGTATGGTTGTTGCTACATGGAATGTGAGAATGGGTACGACTTTTAGAAAGTCAGTATTTGCAAGCAAATTGAGCATTTGTATTTTTAGTATTCACCCCTATGTTCTCTCAAAGTACTGACTCATATGCTCTTTCATAATGCTGAGCTATATGCTTTCTCTCTGACATCGCTGGCCTACACTCCCTGACCACTTATTTAGGTACACCTTGCTGGTACCGACTTGGACCCTCTTTTGCCTTCAGTATTGCCTTAATTCTTTGTGGCATAGATTGAACAAGGTGTTGGAAACATTCCTCAGAGATTTTGGTCCATATTGACATGATGGCACTGCGCAATTGCTGCAGATTTGTCAGCTGCACATCCATGATGAGAATCTCCTGTTCTGCCACATCCCAAAGGTGCTCTATTGGATGAGATTTGGTGACTGTGGAGGCCATTGGAGTACAGTGACCTCATTGTCATGTTCAAGAATCCAGTGGGAAAATTATTTGAGCTTTGTGATATGGTGCATTATCCTGCTGGAAGTAGCCATCAGTAGATGGGGACACTGTAGTCATAAAGGGATGGACATGGTGGCATTTAGGGCTGCAACTAACGATTATTTTCATAATGGATGGCAGATTATTGTTTTGATAAATCAGATAACCTTAGAAAAAAAAAGTGTGGTGTAAAGTTTCCTAAAAAAAAAAAAAAAAAAAAAACGTTTCCTAAATATCTATATGTAGTGGTAAATAACCAACCTATAAATCTCTAATCCGCTCTGAGAATAACAGACAGAAGAGATATACTAATTAGAGGTTTAATCGGGTTAAGTATTATCAGACTCAGAAATCAAATTGTTTATCTAAAGGAAAAAAATAAAATAAAATTAGACTGTTTTGCAGATTTTTAAGACCGAGCTGTAATATATTATGTATGACAGAATCATAGGCAGGTGGCTTGATAAAAGCTCCCTGCGCCTGCTGTCACTTATGCTGGCCATACAAAAACAATGTCATCCTTCAAAAAAATGTCATTTTAAGAACGTTCGTTCAATTTTCCAATCGTTAGTGGGATCAAGTTGACGTTTGTTTTTGATCATAGTGGTGAGAAAATTTGAAGGAGCAGAATAGAATACTTCTTGGTCAAAGGAATTTTTAGACAGTGTATGTGGTTTTCGTTTAGAAATTGCATTCATTTTAAAACTGAATGTTAAAAGCAAGTGACCTTTTCAAACGACATTCCGCAACTGTACAAGGAGTTTTTTCGTGTGAATATTCTCGTCCCAAAATCAATGTGTATTACCAGCATAGGGCTCGGTTCACACCTATGCAGTTTGCCTTTGATCCGTTTCTGCAGTGCTTTTTGCTGTGCGTTTTTTGCACACGCGATTTCGATGTGATTTGCATTTTTTTTTTTTTTTTTATGGTTTTTTTTTTGGCTAATTTGTTGTTGGGCAGAAAAAAAAAAAAAACAATAATTGCAGCAAGAACGCACTACATGCATTTCTGCAGCTTCTCTATTGAACCAAAAAATCCAAAAAAGAAGTTTTGCGTTTGAAAAAAGTCCTTGACCCTTTCCAAATACGCAACGGCTGAAAAAAGCATACAATGCTTGCCGGGTGCTTGTTTTGACCCTTTGGTTTCCGTGTTGCTGTTTTTGTAACGTTTGGATTTGGTCTATGTATATGTGACCCGGCTTGTCTTGACTAGGCTTCTGCTTCATCCTCCTGTGTTACCAAACTTGCTATTACAAGTTAGCTGTCTTGACCTGCTTCTGCTCAGCACGTCTCATTGCTGCTCTTCATGCATCTGCAGTGGTGCACCACAAGTCCCAGCAAGCCTGCTCTGCCAATAGTTCTGCTAATGAAGGGGAATAAGGTGTTGTTTGGTTGTGGACCCTGAGTTTGCTGAACCGGTTGGAGCCACCTTCCTGACAGGCCTGAAACCCCCTTGAGGGGACTGAGCTTTGGTGAGTGTGGGACCCTAGAGACTAAAATGGTGATCGTTGCAATCTTTTATGTCAAACTGTATTTGCACAGAAGTCTTTCAAACGCAATGTTTGGGGAAAAAAAAAATACACTTTAATGAATAAAAAAAAAAAAAAATAAACCGAAGTTAGCCCAGTTTTTTTTTTTTCATATAATGTAAAAGATGTTACGCCGAGAATCATTGGCTTGTTAATAGCCGCTAACAAAGTGGGGTAACAAAGAGGTGGACTGGGTGATAGACAGAAACATAGGGTAAACTTGATAAGGAGCCACAGTATCAGAAGGAGCATTGATCCAGTATAACATGAAACAGACTTGTGGGGTTTTATTCATGTCCTGAGCACCTGGAACACCTTTCTAAACATCAAAAACAAGGAATCGGGTCCTGGGTGTGCCAAAGGGTAATCGCTAAATTTCAAAAAGGCCCTAGCCATCATTGAGGGAATATAAAGGACATCGTAGATGCACCGAATGGAAATTTTGGTGCCGAAACGGAAACCGAAAATGCAGGATGCCCTTTGCCGGAAATGACAGATTTTAAAAATCTATATATTTTTATATATATAATTTGTATTATTTTCAACTTTTTAATTTAATATCATGAATTTAAATAAATATGAATTTTTTGGCCTTTATTGGCACCTTTTGGCACAAGAAAAACTCAAGCAAAATGCATCCTTTTAAAATTTTATGTACAGTATCTCCTAAAAGTGAATACACCCCTAACATTTTTGTAAATATTTTATACCTTTTTCATGTGACGACACTGAAGAAATTACACTTTGCTACAATGTAAAGTAGTGAGTGTACAGGTTGTATAACAGTGTAAATTTGCTGTCCCCTCAAAATAACAACATACGGCCATTAATGTCTAAACCGCTGACAACAGAAGTGAGTACACCCCTAAGTAAAAATGTCCAAAGTGGGCCTAAAGTGTCAATATTTTGTGTGGCCACCATTATTTTCCAGCACTGCCTTAACCCTCTTAGGCATGGAGTTCACCAGAGCTTCACAGGTTGCCACTGGAGTCCTCATCCGCTCCTCCATATTGACATCGCAGAGCTGGTGAATGTTGGAGCCCTTGTGCTCCTCCACCTTCTGTTTGAGAATGCCCCACAGATGTTCAATAGGGTTTAGGTCTGGAGACATGCTTGGCTAGTCCATCGCCTTTACCCTCAGCTTCTTTAGCAAGGCAGTGGTTGTCTTAGGTGTGTTTGGGGTTGTTATGTTGGAATACTGCCCTGTGGCCCAGTCTCCGAAGAGAGGGGATCATGCTCTGCTTCAGTATGTCACAGTACATGTTGGCATTCATGGTTCCCTCAACTATATGCAGCAAAATAAACAATAGTCTATGTGTAATGATGAAGAGATGAGATCCCACCACCAGCTTCAGGGCAAATCTCTCTCTCTCTCTCTCTCTCTCTCTCTCTCTCTCTCTCTCTCTCTCTCTCTCTCTCTCTCTCTATCCTCTCTCTATCCTCTCTCTCTCTATCCTCTCTCTCTCTATCCTCTCTCTCTCTATCCTCTCTCTCTCTATCCTCTCTCTCTCTCTATCCTCTCTCTCTCTCTATCCTCTCTCTCTCTCTCTATCCTCTCTCTCTATCCTCTCTCTCTCTATCCTCTCTCTCTCTATCTCTCTCTCTCTATCCTCTCTCTCTCTCTCTCTCTCTCTCTCTCTCTCAATCCTCTCTCTCTCTCTCTCTCTCTCAATCCTCTCTCTCTCTCTCTCTCTCTCTCTCTCTCTCTCAATCCTCTCTCTCTCTCTCTCTCTCTCTCTCTCTCTCTCTCTCTCTCTCTCAATCCTCTCTCTCTCTCTCTCAATCCTCTCTCATACTCATGAATGTTCTGATCATTGAGATGTACGTCCAAGAGCCTTTTGAAAGCAACCATACTTCCCGCAGAAACCACCTCTTGTGGTAGAGAATTCCACAATCCTGTAGCCCTAACAGTAAAGAGCCCCCTGCGTTGCCTGAGGTTAAAACGCTTCTCCTCTAATCGCATTGTATGCCCTCGAGTCCTCATGCAATCCTTTCAACTGAATAGCTTTTTTTCTATGCTGAGATTACCATTGAGGTATTTATAAATTGCTATCATGTCCCCTCTTAGGCGTCTCCAGGGAGAATAAATCAAGTGATTGCAGACGCTCCTCATAATTAAGGTCCTCCAATCCCCTAATTAGTTTAGTTACCCTTCTCTGGACTCTCTCCAGCTCCAACACATCCCTCCTGAGGACTGTTGACCAGAACTGGACAGAATACACCAGATGCGGTCGGACCAGAGTTTTATAAAGTGGTAGGATTATAGTTTTATCTCTTGAATACATCCCTTTCTTTATGCATGCTAATATTCTGCCAGCTTTGGCAGTTGCCGCTTGACATTGCATGCTATTGCTTAGTCTATCCTCTACCAAGACTCCCAGATCTTTCTCCATTTTTGATTCCCCCAAAGTCTCCCCCCCCCCCCCCCCCCTAAAGTGTATTGTGCTTTTATGTTTTTAGTCCCCCAAGTGCAAAATCTTACACTTCTCCACATTAAACCTCATTTGCCATGTCGTTGCCCACTCTATTTTGTCCAGGTCATTCTGTAGGATATCTGCTCCATGTCGTGCAGTTATCGCCCTGCCCAATTGTGTCATCTGCAAAAACTGATATCGAACTACTGATCCTGTCCTCAATGCTGTTTATGAATAAATTGAACAGGGTTGGTCCCAGGACTGAGCCTTGGGGGACCCCACTTTCCACCTCAGACCAGTCTGAGTATGCGCTATTTATTACCACCCTTTGGACATGCCCTTTTAGCCAGTTACGTATCCAAGAGCAAACCTTACGATCGATGCCTGCAGACCTTATTTTATATATTAAGCGCTTGTGGGGAACTGTATCAAATGCCCTTGCAAAATCCAGGTACACCACATCCACTGGTCTCCCCCTATCTAGCTCACAGCTCACCTCCTCGTAGAATGTTAAGTGATTGGTTTGACAAGAACGCCCATTTGTAAACCTGTGCTGATTACTGCTGATGTTGTTTTTGTTGTTGTTGTCTTTAGCAAACTCTACGATATAGTCCCTTATCATTCCCTCCAGAAGTTTACATACTATCAATGTCAGACTGACAGGCCTATAATTTCCCGGGACATGTCTCTGCCCTTTTTTTGAATCTTGGTATCCTGTTCGCTTTCCTCCAATCCCCTGGTACATTTCCTGTCATAATACTGTCAGCAAAGATCAGGAACAGTGGTCTAGATATAGTCTTACTAAGTTCTTTGAGTACTCTCAGATGTACGCCATCCGGGCCTGGTGATTTATTTGTGTTAATTTTATCCAGCCTTTCCCTGATTTCACCCTCTGTTAGCCATAGCGGCAAGTCCTGTGTATTACTACTAACCCTACAGTCATGGTCAGTGTACCCCTCCTTTTCCTGTATAAAGATTGACGAGAAAAAAGCATTCAGCACGGTTGCCTTTTCAGTGTCCTCTGTAACCATCCTCCCATCATCGTTAATTATGTGTGCAATATGCTCTGCTCTAGTTTTTTGCTGTTGATATATTTAAAGAATTTCTTTGAGTTCTTTTTACTATCCTCCGCTATTTGTCTCTCAAAGTTTAATTTTAGCCATTTTGATTTCGTATTTACTTTTCTTATTTGCCTCCTTGTATTGCTTGAAAGCCGATACTGTGCCCTCTGATTTATATTTCTTGAAGGCCATTTTTTTTTTTCCCCTAATAATACGTTTTTTTTTTTTTAACATTACGGTTTAGCCAGCCAGGTTTGGCTTTGTCTCTTCTAAATGTATTTCCCATAGGAATGCACTGCGAGATGCATTTGTTTAATATGTTCCTAAAGCATTCCCATTTTTCCTCTGTGGTCAGTGCTCCTAGGGTTTGGTCCCAGTTTACCCTTTCCATCATTGAGCACAATTTAGGAAAGTTTGCCCTTCTGAAGTTTAGGGTTCTTATGTTCCCCACTTGCCTTGTTATATTTTTACTTACACTAAATGTGATCATCCTGTGATCGCTAGAGCCCAGGTTGTCCTGGACTCCCACCTCCGAGATTAGGTCTGGGTCATTAGTAATCAATAGATCCAGCACTGCATTTTCTCTAGTAGGAGAATCCACCAACTGAGACATGTAGTTGTCCTGTAAGGTTTCCATGAATAGACGGGCCTTCTGTGAGTGTGTAGTCCCCTCTTCCCAGTCAATGTCGGGATAATTGAAGTCCCCCAATATGATGACTGATCCCAGTTTTGCCACTTTACCCAACAGTGATATAAATTCCAGCTCTACCTCCTCCCTTTGGTTGGGTGGCCTATAGCAAACCCCCGCAATTACTTTTCCCTTCTTCCCTATGGTGTTCTACCCACACGGATTCTAACTCCATACTCATCCCTTCCATAATATCACTCCTCTCTATCACCCTTACATTATTCTTGACATGGACATACCCCTCCCCCTCTTTTTCCTACCCTCTCCTTCCGGTACACCAAATACCCTTGGATATTGGCAAGCCAGTCGTGATGGGTCGAACCAAGTTTCCGTTATTCCCACAAGGTCTATGTCCTCCTCATGTACTAACATTTCCAACTCATCCATTTTATTAGCTAGGCTCCTGGCATTTGCATATACCCCTCTTAGTTTTGTGGAAGTTGATAGTGAATGGTGATTATTTTTATTCCTGTTTGGTCTGAGGTTTTCCCGCACAGACCCCCCAATTGACGTTATGGAACTACCGTCGTTGCTGACTCTATTCATTGAGGGATCCATGAATGCCAA